>NW_027527955.1:10447232-10529104 GCF_008692635.1 Crocuta crocuta
AAATAATGTATTTAATCTTTAAGCCTGAAATGAGCACAAAAGTTAAATTACAAATGGGTTATCCCTCACTCAAGCTTCTAGAAATTTTTGTTTGACTATGACCTTTTTAATGTAACCGTGGGATAACAGTAATAGTAATAATGCCCATCATTTACTCAATACTAACTATGTGCCAGGTATTAAATTGGGTGCTTGCCATATGTTTTCCCATTTGAATTCTTGTCACAAGTCCATGAATTATGGAGTGCTTTTTCCATTACCCACTGGGGATATGGAGACTCAGAGACGTTAAGTCCAGCTACTAAGTGATAGAATTAGGATCTGAACATAGGCCAGTCTGATTCCAAAGGCTGTGTTCCTTTTGCAATACCATACTGCCATAGCTAAAGTCATCATAAAACTATGCCATCCAGCACTGTTGAGCTTACAGTTTATAAGAAAATAGTAAGGCACTAAATTTACCACTACCAACTTTAGACCCTAAAAAGCTAGACCTAAGAACTTAGAGTCAAATAAGAATATACATCTGGCAAGAATTTCCAGCATACAACCTCTCCAGCCTCAAGGTAAAGTTCCCTCACTGCAGGAACGCCACACTCCAATAACTCTGGTAAGGAAGTATATGCCCAGGGCGCCTGGGTGGCTTAGTCGGTTAAGCGTCCGACTTTCGCTTAGGTCATGATCTCTCGGTTCGTGGGTTCGAGCCCCGCGTCGGGCTCTGTGCTGACTGCCAGCTCAGAGCCCGGAGCCTATTTCAGAGTCTGTATCTCCCTCTCTCTCTGACCCTCCCCTACTCACGCTGTCTCTCTCTCCTAGAAATAAGTAAAAATATTTAAAAAAAAAAAAAAAAAAAGGAAATATATGCCCACTAGCCAACTGCCATCTCTTTCAGGGCCCTGAGTTCTGGTCGCAAGGCAACCACCCATTTTCTACAGAATCCAGAGAAGCCTCGAAAACACCAGGTAGTGGAGAAACATTTTGGTTTTGATCAGTTAACAATCTTTCACCATTAAGGGTCATGTGCCTTTGGCTGTTTTCCCAGGCATAAAATTGAGCTTGGAGTGAATTAAAAAATGCACATTTGCTGTCCCTATACCCTAACACCTACTTTAATTTACAAGTACACTAGAGCTTTAGAGCAAAATTGGTTCCTAATACAAAGAAGAGATACAAAGAACTCCTGGCAATGATGAAGACTGATGAAGGCAAAGCACTAGCCAGCTCACTAGAAACCCAGTGACAAGATAGGTAGCCAATGACTGTGCAGTGTGTTCTTCTTTAGATCACTGCTTCCCAATGTTGTCATGTCATGCCTCTCAGAGAAAATGGTAATACCTATATGGTACAATGGCATTAACTGGAGGGGAGCTGGGGAAAATCATTATAGTCTCTTTATATTATAGATTTATGATTGAAAAATACAGTAAAAGTATTAGGGAAAATATTAAGTGTTGAAATATTTTAAACTTCCAAATAAGATCTTTCACATTTTTTTTTACAAATAGTTTATTGTCAAGTTGGTTTCCACATAACACCCAGTGCTCATCCCCACAAGAGATCTTTCACATTTTTAATAAGAACTCCGAGCTTACTCCTCTGAACAAAACTTTTCTTATAAGGTTTTATGTAAAAATTAGCTACATGTACTTTCTGACACAGCCTTTTTAAATCATGATATTTCTATAATTCTTGGTTACCATCAATGAGAAACTTGCAGGTAATTTAAAAATTTTAAACATTTTATATAATCATTTCAAAAATTCAGAACCACTAAAACTATACTGAGCAAATCTAACCTCTTCCCCTTATTTTAAATTGGAATGTCTGCTGATAATATAAATATGTTGCAAAGCCAACAAAATTTGCTCATAACAAGAATTTCAAAATAATAATGAAATTTGAACTTGCAGGATGCACACGAGTTGTTGGTGTAGTTCTTCTGAAAATAACACAGATGCCACCAACGCGGCCTATCAATAGCGCGTGAACAAATCTATCACTATGTGAAGGCAGAGGTTTGGGGTGGCCACGTGGAGCTGTGCCTTCCACCAAGGAGACCATTCCGGATGAATATTCTATACCTTGAATCCATTCACAGTACATTCATCAAGAAGTTCCGCTCTAGATAAAAATCACAGGACCACCTGGGTGGCTCAGTCAGTTGAGCAATCTGACTCTTGATTTCATCTCAGGTCATGATCTCATGGTTCATGAGATTGAGCCCCACATCAGGCTTTGTGCTGACAGTGCAGAGCCAGCTTGGGACTCTCTCCCTCTCCCTCCCTTGCTGTCTCTCTCCCTCTCTCTCTCTCCCTCTCTCTCAAAATAAATAAACATTAAAAAACAAAACAAAACCTTAAAGCAAATAAAGATCGCAAACCTGCAATCCAGTCTCTGGTTTTTGTTCACTACACACATTCTAGTTTCTGCAAACAAACAACCTTTCTCTAGTTACCTTATATAGTACCATCCCTTAAACTTCCACTACCTGGATGCCTCTGTTTCACTGAGTTAGTTCTCTGTACAGAGCGCATGCTTAGACTCTTCTTCATACCACACAAGAATCACCAAGGGATTTCAAAATAAAACTCCCTAATGGATGTCAAATCTCTAATTTAAAATATTCTGAATTAAATGCAACTTTTAAAGAAACTTTATACTTTATTTTTTAATAAACCTTTATAGTCCTATGGGGAAGTTGATGTATATCACCTTCAGATCCTTAGGATGATGCTTTAAAGTCAGTGAATGTTATTTTCCCCATTTCACATGTCAAGCCTATAGAGAGACTTAAGTAACTGGCATTTTTCCACTAGCAAACAGTGAGCACAAATCCCGACTCATAAGCCACTCATGTTCTCTTACCTACTTGAAGTTAGGTTTTCATCTCCTAATAGGTTCCCAACTAAAAAGCAGAAAGTGTTAGTATTAAGAGTGGGTGTTTTGTTTGTGTCTCCAGAATCTGAAGTCCTCCACTCACTAATCATGAGTGGACAAAGTAGACAGACATCAAGGGTGCCCAGGACCATCAAGGAGAGATCCTGCTTTAAAAGAGGTCTGGATTCAGGGCAGATAGAACAAATCACTCCCTTCCCTTTCCTCAGCCCCTTTCTGCCCCCTCCCTGCCCTTCAGCCTTACCAACACCCTGCATTTCCCTTGTTCAGTGAGTGTGAAGCCAATTAAAAGATGCTTGATTGAAGGCAAGTGCACGGAGAAAAGGAAACCACAAAGCACAAGGAGGGTCCACACATGAGAGGCCAGGCAGTCCTTCTTGGCCTTGAGAAGGTGAAAACAGAGTAGTTTCTATGCAGATCAGCCAGAGCCTTTAAGCACTTGCTGGCAGGGTCATTGCCTTCACCCTAACTTCCTCCAGCATGAGTTACTGATGGATCCCCATCATGGACAATGTTGGCCCCTAGGGATGCTATGCTGCCAATTTTTCCTGTTGTAACCAAAATGGGCCTGCTTGATCAGGAGGTGTTAAATTCCTGGCAGGGTGGGGGGAGGGGGACAGGGAGCAGAGGTGAAGGTGGGAGGCGGGGTGCCAGGGGGCAGAACCAGGCACTCTTATACTTTGGATGGATACTATAGCTATGTAACCATATGATTCTAGTACAGCATTTCTTTTGCATCCCTGAAAATATGGCAAAATGTCAGCAGAAAGATTATAGGCCAAAGCTTAGTTCATTCCCAGCTGTTTCTCAGCAGATATATCCTACTTCTCAGAAAGGATAGCATTGTATATTCATCCAGTTAGAGTCCATCTTTCTAAATGATTAGCTGTCATTGCCTCAAACTCCTCTATAATTTTAGCTTTAGCAACTTTCTCTGGCAACTTTTGCCTGTGTGATTTTTTTCCTCACATGGATGTCCTCCTCCTGTGAGGGAAGAGGGGAAAATACACCCTGCTGGCTGGTATTTTGCCTTCCTCAGCTCAAGCTCTTGCCAAGTTCTCTTTATGCCCTTCATGCCCTAAAGTCCTAGTTGAAGACCTCAAGAACTTATAAATCAAGATTACTGTCAAGGTTGTTTACACTGCATTACTATTTAAATCCTTCTCCATACAAATAAATATGGAATTATACCACTATTTTAATTTAATATTTCCCAGGAAGGGCTTCTGGCTGGTACTTCAGGTGAAACCCAACACTGTAAACCATTTGTAACTAATTCATGTAACTCAATTGTTGCAATGGTTTTTTTGCCTTGGTTTTTCTATATTGGTGGTATAAGTATATTTCACACCTTCATCTTATGGGTCAGTGGCAAATCTCAGAAATCATTTAGCTGTGAACATTAAAGTCTGTAGTAACAAGATGAATAATGATTCATAATTAAAATTTCAGGGCCAGTAAAATGGTAACTATCAGACTGAGACCCAATGATACACCAAAATGGTCTATAATAAACTAGCCTTTTTATATATTTTTCATTTATTTTTGATGTTAATGGCTTGTTTTCAGTTCTGTACACCTCAAAGTGAAAAACCATTAACTCAAAAATAAATCAGGCAAAAATTCATTACATGTTGGAAAGGTTTTGCATAGCTCTACTTGTGGGTTTTTTTTTTTTTTTTCTGATTCTAAATTGGAAATCTCATAGTTTTTTAACACTATTATACCCTCAGTTTACTTCGCATTCAGTAGAACTGGGCATAGGTGACCCCTTCTTCCTTCCTTCCTGAAGTGCTTTTCCCTCTTGGTTTCCCTGATCTTGGCTTCCTGGATTTCCTTCAGCCCCATCAGCTGCTCCTTCTTGGCCTCCTTCATATTGTTTTCCTACCTTCATATTGTTGGTGTTCATCAGAGCTCAGTTCTAGACTTTCTCTCTTTTTTTCTTACACTCTCTGTCAGTAAATATATCCACTCCTGAGATTCTAAGGGCTATTTCCTACTCAAAATCTGATACTGTATTTTTGGCTTAGACTTCTTTAAGTTCCATACTTGGATGTGTTAGAAGGAGCTTAAACCTAACAGGAAAGATACACAAGGCATTAAAATTCAAGTGTTTAAAGAATAAAGAAATTAGGGAAACAACATATTTATATTTCTGTTTATCTTTTGCTGCAATCTCTCTCCAATAATATTTTTAAATTTTATTGAGGTATAACTGAAATACAATAAATTGCAAATATTTAAGTGTATAATTTGATTCATTTTGACACATAAACATATTTGTGAAACAACCATCACAAAGATAGCAAATATTTCATCACCCCAAAAGTTTTGCCATGTCCTTTCGAAATCTCTCCCTCCCTCTACCCCTATTTCCAGGGAAACATTGATTAACTTTCTGTCACTATAGATTAGTTTGCATTTTCTGGAATTCTACATAAATGGGTTTATATAGTATACTGTATAGTCTTTCATGCCTGGATTCTTTTATTCACCATGATTTGAGATTCTTCCATGTTGGTCCATGTATCCACAGTTCACTCTTGCTATTGATGAGTAGTACTCATTATATGATTATACCACAATTTGTTTATCCATTCTCCTGTTATGTTCACTTAAGTTGTTTCTAGTTTGAGGCTATTATATATAAAGCTGCTATGATCATTTGTATACAAGTCTTTGTATGGACTTGTGCTCTTTTATTTCTCTTGGGTAAATACCTAGGAGTGGAATGGCTGGATCACAGAGTGCTGTACTTTAAATCTCTAAGAAACTGCTGATTCTGGTCAAGAAGGTAACATAGGGGAGTCTCCTGATCTCATCTCCTCCCATGAACACAATGAATCTATAGTTACAACAATAAACTCTAAAATAAAATCCAAAAACTAGCTGAGTGACTCCTAAATATTGGGCAAACAAGTAAAAACCCAGATCAAAATGAGTAGGAGAGGCTGAGACACAATCTCACCATAAATCCCAACCCTGGCATGGTGTCACACACTGAGAGGGACACAAAACTACCAACTTCTCCCTAAGGAGTATGAACCTGAAGGGTTTAGACCCCACATCTATAGCCTCAGCTTTTAAGATTTCTACCTGAAAGATGGGCCTCCAAAACACCTAGCTTTGAAAGCCAGAAAGGCTTGCACCCACAAGACCCACAAAGGCTATAGCAAACTCAGAGACAGTTCTTCAAGGGCTCAGGGGGACTCACCATGGCTGTCCCCCCACAAGGCCTCAGCATGAGGCAGCAGACTAAAACTTGGTGTCTTTGTGTGAGAGAGGCCTATTTCCTTATCTTAAAAGCTGCAGCCTGAAGGGCATGCTTCTCATTTAAAACACATCTAGGGACCAAGTGCAATAATTTCCAGAGACCACAGAGGTCAGCAGGCACTGTCTTCCCACTCGCCCTTGGCCTCACTCCAGGTCACCAAGATAGTCCTGAAAGGAGCTTGTGCACACTTCTGGCACCCCAATTTTTTATGGCTGCTACCCAGAGGACTCATAGTGATCTCATGGCTCTGGTGGCCAATAAGGCTTACATTTTCAGATCCCAAAGGACTTTAATAAACAGAAAGTTCTTACTGGCTTTCCCTCCAGGGCACAGTGCAGGGGCAGCAAACAGAAACACCCAGACTTTCACTGAAATTTGCCTATCTTAAAACCTGTGGCCTGGGGCGTCCGGGTGGCTCAATCCGTTAAGCCTCTGATTTCAGCTCAGGTCACGATCTCATGGTTTGTGAGTTCAAGCCCTGAGCCCTGAGTGGGGCTCTGTGCTGACAGCTTGGAGCCTGCTTTGAATTCTGTGACTCTCTCTCTTTGTGTCCTTCCCATGCTCACGTGCGCTCTCTCTCTCTCTCTCAAAAATAAATAAACATTAGAAAAAAAATTTTTAAACAACAAATGAAAAACAACCTGTGGCCTGAGGGCAGGCTTCTAATTTAACACATGTCTAAGGGCAAACTGCAATCCTCTCCAGAGACTGGGGCAGCCATTGGGTGCCATTTTTGTGTTTTTCCTCTGCCCCACTCCAAGTCACCAATGTCCCTGAAAAAGAAGCCAAAAGAAATCTGAAGTAGCTATACTTAAACAAAATATACCTTAAGACCAAGACTGTAATGAGAGGCAAAGACTGTCATTATATAATGATAGGGGGATCAATACAAGAAAAGGATATAACATTTGTAAATATTTATGTACCCAACACAGAAACCCTTAAATACATAAAGCAAGTGTTAACAGACCTACAGGGAGAAAGAGACAGCCATACAGTAATGGCAGGGGACTTCAATATCCCACTTTCATCAACGGGTAGATATCCAGACAGAAAATCAATAAGGAAATATTGGCCTTAAATAACATGTTAGAACAGACTTAACAGATACATACAAAACAGACAGACATACAAAAGCACCAGAGTGCACATTATTCTGAAGTGCACATGAAACATCCTCCAGAATAGATATGTAAGGACACAAAAAAAGTCTCAACAAATTTATAGAAAATAGAAAACTTAATTATTTATAGAAAAATTTATATAAAATTGAAAAAATAGAAATTATATCATGTATCTTTTCTGACCACAATAAAATTAAACGAGGAATCAGAGGATGAAATCTCAAAAACTTACAAATACATGGAATTTAAACAGCATACTCTTTTTATGTTTTCATTTTATTTTTGAGAGAGAGACAGAGACAGAGAGACAGAGCATGAGCAGGGGAGGGGCAGAGAGAGAGGGAGACACAGAATCTGATGCAGACTCCAAGCTCTGAGCTGTCAGCACAGAGCCTGACACGGGGCTCAAACTTACAAACTGTGAGATCATGAACCTAAGCTGAAGTCAGACGCTTAACCAACTGAGCCACCCAGGCACCCTTAAACAGCATACTCTTAAGCAACCAATGGATCAAAGTAGAATACAAAAAGGAAATCAAAACACTGCCTTGAGACCAGCGAAAATGAAAACACAACATACCAAAACTAGGAAGGAAGCAAAAAGAGTTCTAAAAGAGAAGTTTATAGTAATAAACATATCAAGAAAAAAATCTCAAATAAACAACTAAGTTTATAGATCAAGGAGCTAGAAGAAGAACAAACTAAGCCCAAAGTTAACAGAAGAAAGGAAATAAAGATTAGAGTATGGGAAAACAATAAAAAAGATTAATACAATCAAGAGTTGGTTCTTTGAAAAGAAAAAATTAACAAACCTTTAGGTAAACTCACCAAGAAAAAGAGAGAAGGCTCAAATAAAATTGGAAATTAAAGAGGATAAATTACAACTGATACCACAGAAATATAAAAAATTAGAAGAGACTATTATAAACAACTCCACATCAACAAATTGAAGAATATAAAACAAATTCCTAGAAACAGACAACCAACTGAGGACTGAATTATGAAGAAACAGAAAATCTCAACAGACCAATTACAAGTAAGGAGATTGAATCCAGTAATTAAAAACTTCCCAACAAACAAAAGCCCAGGACCAAATGGGCTCACTGGTGAATTCTAACAAATATTCAAAGAATTAATGTCAGGGGCACCTGAGTGGCTCAATCGGTTAAGCATCAGACTCTTGATTTTGGCTCAGGTCATGATCTCACAGTTTGTGGGATTAAGCCCCATGTCAGGCTCTGTGGAAACATCATGGAGTATGCTTGGGATTCTCTCTCTCCCTTCTTCTCTGCACCCTTCCCTGCTCTCTCTCTGTCTCTCTCTCATTTCGCATTATTTACAATAGCCAAGACACGAAACAACCTAAGTGTATACTGACAGAAGATGGATAAAGAACACACACACGTGCGCGCGTGCGAGCGCACACACACACACACACACACACACACACACACTGGAATATTATGCAGCCATAATAAAGAGGGAAATCCTGCCATTTGAGACAACATGGATAAATGTTGAAGGTATTATGCTAAATGAAATGTCAGACAGAGAAAGGCAAATTCTGGGTCATCTCACTTATGTATGGGATCTAAAAAAACTGAACTCAGAAGCAGGGAATAGATTGGTGGTTGTCATGGGTTGAGTGAAGATGGTCAAAAGATACAAACTTCCCATTATAAGATGAGTGAAATCTGTGGGTATAATGCACATGGTGATTATAGTTAACAATAACTCCATTGTATATTTGAAAGTTTCTAAGAGAGTAGGCTTATCAGAGTGGCTAAAATCAAGAACATAAGAAACAACAAGTGTTGGTGAAGGTGAAAAAAAAAGAAACCCTCATGCACTGTTGGTGGGAATGCAAACTGGGGCAGCCACTGTGGGAAACAATATGGAGTTTCCTCAAAAAGTTAAAAATAGAACTACCTTAAGATCTAGCAACTTACTAGATACCTTAAGATCTATCAACTTACTGAGTATTTACCTGAAAAATACAAAAACACTAATTCGAAGGGATACATGCATTCCTATGTCTATAGTAGCATCATTTACAAGAGCCATATTATGGAAGCAGTCCAAGTGTCCAAAAATTGATGAATGGATAAAGATGTATTATATATACACAGCGGGAATATTGTTCAGTCATAAAAAAGAATGAAATCCTGCCATTTGCAAGGACACGGATAGAGCTAAAGTGTATTATGTTAAGCAAAATTAGTCAGTCAGAGAAAGACAAATACCATATGATTTCACTTGTATGTGGAATTTAGGAAACAAAACAAACAAGCAAAGGGAAGAAAGAGAGAGAGAAGGAAACCAAGAAACAGACACTTAACTATAGAGAACAAACTGAGGCTTACCAGAGGGGAGGTAGTGGGGCATGGGTTAAATACGTGATGCGGATTAAGGAATGTACTTGTAGTGATAAGTATTGGGTGATATATGGAATTGTTGAATCACTATATTGTACACCTGAAATATAGCACTGTATTTTATCTATACTGAAATTTAAATTAAATTAAATTAAAATTAATGAATATTAAAAAAATAAATGAAGTTCTCACCATACACATCCATAACTATGTTATGTGATGGATGTTTTAATTAACCTTGTTGTGGTACTCATTCATTATATGTCTCAAATGGTTACATTGTACACCTTAAACTTACACAATCTTAAATACTAATTATATCTCAATAAAATTGGAAAAATAAAAATGTTAAGATTTTTAAAAATTTAGATAAATACCCTATTCATAGTAATACTATGCCAAAAAAATGTCTAGTATTAAGTCTTACAAAACATGTCCAAGACCTCTACATTTTCAAAAAAAAAAATTTAGTGTTTACTTATCTTTGAGAGAGACAGAGTGCAAGCAAGGGAGGGGCAGAGAGAGGCAGACACATAATTCCAAAAAGGCTCCAGGCTCCTAGCTGTCAGCACAGTGCTGGATGCATGGCTCCAACTCAGGAAGGACAATATCATGACCTAGGCCAAAGTTGGATGCTCAACCAACTGAGCCAGCCAGGCACCCTGCAAGACCTCTACATTTTCTTTTGGAGAAAATTTTTTATACCAAAATTAATTTATTGAAGTTGTATTTTTCAAGAAATTTGTCCATTTCCTTTAAGTTGTCAAATTTGATGGCAGAAAGTTGTTCATACTATTCTCTAATTATCCTATGATTGATTGTCTATAGAATCTGTCTATAGAATCTCTGTCAGCACAGAGCCTGGCGCAGGGCTTGAACTCATGAGCTGTGAGATCATGACCTGAGCCAAAGTCGGATGCTTAACCCACTGAACCACCCAGGTACCCCTTAACCCTTTTGTTTCTGATATTGATGACCTTTTTGTCTCTCTTTTCCCCTTGACCACTCCAGCTAGAGATGTGTCAGTTTTGTTCACCTTTTCCAAAAAAAAAACCCTACTTTTGGATTTGTTGATTTTCTCTATTGCCTGTTATTTATTTATTTCTGTTCTTATTTTTATTATTCACTTCCTTCCACTTTGGGTTTGCTTTGCTCTTATTTTTTTTTTTTTTTTTAGTTTCCTAAAGTGAATCTTTCTTAACATGGGGCACCTGGGTGGCTCAGTTGGTTAAGTGTCCAACTTTGGCTCAGGTCATGATCTCGCAGTTTGTGGGTTTGAGCCCCGCGTTGGGCTCTGTGCGGACAGCCAGCTCAGAGTGTGGAGCCTGTTTCAGATTCTCTGTCTCCCTCTCTCCCTGACCCTCCCCTGCTCATGCGGTCTCTCTCTCTCAGAAAGAAAAAAAAAAAATTAAGTCTTTCTTAACATAAGCATTTAAAGCTATCGTTTTCTCTCTGAGTAGTGTGTTAGCTCCATGTCACAAAATTTGTATATTGCATCATCATTCAGTTAAAATATTTTCTAATTTCTCTCATCATGTTGTCTTCGCCCTATGAAATAATTAGAAGCATTCTCTTCAAGTCAAAATACTTGAGATAATTTGTTATTGATTTCTAACTTAATTCTGCTGTGGTCAGGGAATATACACATTGTATGATTTTTCTCCGTTCAAGCTTCTGAGACCTATTTCATGGCCAGTCACCTGGATTTTGGCCATGATTGCTTCTTCTTAGTGCACTATGTGCACTTGAAAGGAATGTATATTCTGAAGTTGTTTGATGTAGTGTTTCATAAATATCAAGAAAGTTGATACTGTTGTTTAAATTAACTATATCTTTACTAATTTTTTGTGAAGTTTTCTCTCTAATGCTGAGAGAGAATATTAAAATCTTTATCACAATTATAAAATTTCTATTTCTCCCTATAGTTTAGACAATCTTTACCACATGTATTTTTGAGGATCTCTTATTAAGTGCATATACACATAAAATTTAAAATCTTCCTGATGAAACGAACCTCTCATCATTATGATATGCCATCCCCCCCTTTATATCTAGAACACCCTCTGTCTTGAAGTCTATTTTATCTGATATTAAAATAGCCACTCCAATCTTCTAATGCTTAATGCTTACATATCTTTCTCCATGTAATTTCAACCTTTTTCTGTCTTTATAATTAAAAGTATTTCTCAGAGGCAGCATATGGTACAGTCTTGCTCTTTTATTCACTCTGTCAATCTCTATTAATAGAGTGTTAAGACCATTACCATTTAACATAATTTTGCTATGTTGAATTTATTTAGAGCTATCACTTTTTAAAATCTGTTTTCTGTTTGTATCTTTTTGTTGTTGTTCTAGTTCTCTTACCTCTGGTTCCTTTTTTTCCCTTCTTTTAAATTATTTGAATTTTTTTGTTATTGCAGTATAGTTAGCATACAAAGTGGATTATTTGAATATTTTTAGTATTCCATTTTAATCTGTGTTTGGCTTTTTGGCTATATCTCCGTTTTATTCATTTGTTTGGAGTTTTTAATTACATTTTTTGTTTTTAATGATTTATCTAGTGATTACAATAAACATACCTGATCTTCACATTCTACCTAAAGTCATTATGCCATCACTTACATAAAATATAAGTCTTACAACATACGTGTGCCCCTTTACTACCTTAACTGACTTTTATGATATAGTTGTCATATGTATTGTGTCTACATATGTATACATAAATCCCTCAGAAATGTTATAATTTTTGTTCTCGATGGTCATACATAAATACAGAAGGAAAAATATTTACCACTCCTGTTGCTCTTTCTTCATTTCTGAAGAGCCAGGCTTCTCTCTGGTATCCTCTTCCTCAGCTTGAAGAACTTACTTTAGCATTTCTTTCTTTTTTTTTTCTTTTTAGGATACAGAAGATTTATTTATTTTTTTTAATAAAAGTTAGAATTTTTTTCTTTAAGTTTTTAATTTTAATTCCAGTTAGTTAACATACACTGTTATATTACTTTCAGGTGTACCATATAGTAATTCAACACTTCAATATATCGCCTGTGTTCATCACAAGTGCACTCCTTAATCCCCTTCACCCAACCCCCTTTCTGGTAACCATCAGTTTGTTCTCTACAGTTAGGAGTCTGTTTCTTGAGTTCTCTCTATTTTTTTCCCTTTGCTTGTTTGTTTTGTTTCTTGAATTCCACATATGAGTGAAATTATATGGTATTTATCTTTCCCAGACTGAGAATTATTTCACTTAGCATCATACTCTCTAGCTCCATCCAAGTTGTTGCAAATGGCAAGATTTCATTCTTTTTTATGGCTGAGTAATATTCCAGTGTGTGTGTGTGTGTGTGTGTGTGTGTGTGTGTGTGTGTGTACGTACTGCATCTTATCTTTATCCACTCATCTATCAATGGATAGTTGGTTACTAAAGTACTAAATAGATACTAAAGTTGTCATTTCTTAAAATGCTCATATCTTGGGGAGAAATTCTGTTAAAATTTCTCCATCCAAGAATGTCTTTATTTTGCTTTCATTCCTGGAAGATATTTTCACTGGAGGTTGAAATCAAGGCTAACAGTTGTTTGTTTGGGGGTTTTTTTTGTTTTGTTTTGTTTTTTGTTTTTTTAATGCTGTCTCACTATCTTCTAGACTTTCCTGGCTTTGGATGGGAAACCTGAAGTTATTTGAATCAGTGTTTCCTTGTATATAATTTGCTATTTTTCTCGAGCTTCTTTCAAGATTTTTGAATTTATCATTGGTTTTTAGAAGTTTGATTTTGATGAATTCTAAGCATATTATTTTTAAATTTTTATACTGTTTGAGGTTCACTAAGCTTCTTGAGTCTGTAAATTATGTCCTGCACCAAATTTGGGAGTATTTTGACCATTATTTTTTCAAATATTTTTTCTGCCTCAGTCTCCTTGCCTTTCTGGGATTCCAAACACACATACTGATATTGTCCCACAATCTCAAGGTTATGTTTATTTTTTTCAATGTTTTTTCCTCTGTTCTTAAGACTAGGTAACTTCTATTGATCTATTCTCAAATCAACTGACTCTTCTCTCTATCATTTCCATATTGCTATCAAGTCCATCCAGTTTTCAGATGTTAGGGGGTTTTTTTTGTTCTAAATATTCTTGGTTTTTTGTTTTTTTTTTTTTTTTTTAGTTCTAAAATATCCATTTGATTCTCTTTTTATTTCTCTGCTAAAAGATTCTATCTTTCCATATATTTCAATTGTGTTTCCTTACCTCATGGTGTATAGCTGTAATAGCTGCTTTAGGTAAAGTTTCCTGGGTGGCTCAGTAAGTTAAATATCTGACTCTTGATTTCAGCAGGTCACGATCTCACCATTTGTGAGATTGAGCCCCACTGACAGCCCCACTGTCAGTGCAGAGCCTTCTTGGGATTCTCTCTCTCTCTCTCTCTGTAAATAAATAAACATTAAGAAATAATAATAGCTGCTTTAAAATCTGCATCTAATAATTCCAATATACAGGTCACATTGAGTTTGGCATATGTTTATTACCTTTTGATAAAGATGTGAACACATTTTCTTGTTTTTTTAATATGTCATGTAACTGTTGAAATATGTCTGGGTATTGTGAACATTCTATATTTTAGATGCTGAGTCCTGTAATCCTCTAGAGAATGTTGATGTTCTTATTTTAGTGGCAATCAACTGTTTAGGCTCAGATTGCAAGTTCTATCTTACCATCTGTGGGTACTGGTTCAAACTTCAGTTTCATTGTCAAAGCTCATGCTATGCTAGTTAAGTCTGTTACTCCCATTTGTACTTCCAGAATGAGCTTGAGATTTGTGACGATGCATTCACAGGATGAGGGATCTGTTTTCCAGTTCTCTCCATGCTGGTATTCTCCCCTCACTCTCAGCCCCCAAGGGCTCCTCTCCTGGTTCCTCTAGCCAGAAGGAATGAGTTGCTAATTCTATCTGCTGGTACTGCAATCACTCCCTCGCCATTCCATAATCAGTACCACCCTTGGGGTATAGCTTTAAGAAAGAAGGGGAAAACGTGAGAATCTCAGCACTATGTGGTCATTTGTCCATGTTTTGCCCTTCCCCAACAATTTGTCTGCTTCTGTTTAATTTTCAGAATTCTCAAATACTGTTTGTTTTGTTTGTATCTTACCCAGTGTTTACATTTGGAAGTCAGTAGAAGAGATGGGTTTTATTAGGTTTACTTAGCAAGCCAGAGCCAAAATGTTCAATGATTTTAAAATAGGCTGAGAATTAGTGTTATTTCACTCCTATCCTCATTACTTAATTTGAAAAACTCCAATAGAGGTGTGGACACATGTGTGTACCTGCCACTGTGTGTGGTGTGTACATGCATATGTGTGCAAAGCACTTGACCTACATCCCATAGACCAGTGTAAATTCTTATCTCAAAGTGTTGTTGCAAGACTTAACTAAGATAATGAAAATAAACTGCCCAGTACAGAGTCTGGCAATTAGTTCTCTCTTCCACTGCTCAGTAGAGAGTGAATTGAACTGTAATAACTCATTTTTTAATAAAAATAATAACTATAATGGAAAGTTGAGATGCTTTGACATGTTCTTGGCATCAAATTATTATGGACACTGAATGTTTCTCTTTATGTTCTTAATCATATACTACACCTTCCTTCTCTCTTGCTTATTCTTCTCTTTGTTAATAAGCAACAGTGTCACTGGGATGATACTGAAGTACTATAATATTATATTAATATAATAATATTTATAGTATTAACTAAAAAAGAATCTGTTTCCATAGTTCCGGCCCATCCTAAAGCCTGAACTCCACTTTCTGCCTGCTTTGCATCATTATTACATACAAAGGGATTGCCTGAAAGGAAACCAAAAGAAAACAATAACCTTAATAAATCCAAACACACTTCAAAATGAAGAAGTTCTTTATATGTGGCCAAGAATACGAAGGTGAAATAGATGAGTGGCACACAATATTCCATGACAATTAATAAACGTTTAGTGTAACGTGGTCACCACAAGAAAAAAAAGGATTTGGGAAAAGTGGAAGAGAGATGGGGTAAGGGAAAGTAAATAGAGATTGCTAGAGAGAAAATGACCAAAGTTTTCCTGTTCCTTAAAAGTGTAGGAAGAATTCTAGTCAAAATATAATCATTCAAATCCTTTTTAGTCTTGCAGCTGTAACAATATGACCCAGTCCCACAGAAGTCAAAGCCATTTGCCATAAATAGAGGTGTCCCATCACCCCAGGTCATACATAGAACTACATTCCTGAGGTCCTTATTTCTAGTACTCTGCCAGCAAAAAAATAAAGAGCATTCTAACATGGAAAGTTGAAATGCAGTATGCACAGAATTTAAACGCCTCTGATTAGCCCTCTAAACATAACCACATCTACCGCCTTTGCTGGTGGCCTAAGCTAAGCAAGTATGGACTCCAGAACCTAACCTCCTGAGGCTATTTTATCCATTTATTCAATAAAAGCAAACCTGTAGCATTGACCAGGGAACAATCCATGTCCATAGCTCTGCCCCATCCTTTAAGCCAGCTCTCTGCCTGCTTTGCATCGAGGCTATACACAATGGAAGTGCCTGAAAGGAAACTGCAAGAAAAACTATAACTTTCTAAATCCAAACTCACTTCAAAGTAAGGAAGAATATCAAGGTGTAATACATGAGTGACAACAATATTCAAGAACAACAAAAGATTAGTGTGACACAGCCTCTGAAACAAGGGATTGGTGAGCCAAGTGGGAGATGGGGAAGAGAAGGTGGGCTCCCTGTGTCCCAGGCATTGACCTCCTGAAAGCAAAAACAACCTTGCTCTTTCAAGAGTTCTCTAGTCTAACAGTGTTTCAAAGAGGACGAGGTTGAGGAGTATAAATAACTGTTCATTTACATCCCTGCAGTGGTCTGCAATGGGACTGGGGCTGGAGCACTTGTTACTATAGGGCTGATCCAGCTCAGGTTTTCAACTGAGCCGAAGGGTTGGAGCTCTCAGAGCATGGGACCAGAGTAGCCTTCTGAAACAATCATTTTTGGGGTAACAGAATCTATTTTTGGTCTACAACCAATCAGGAAGTGGAAGAAAATAGGCCAAAATGACTGCCAGTCGCCAAGTGTCATAGAGCAGGTCCAAGCATACACAATGTCATATAGACAATAATTCTCATTCTCATGTTTTAAAGGGCAAAAGGACAACTAAAGATGGCATAAAAAGAGTGCACTTTCTAGAGCACTCTTCACATAACATGAAGAAAGTACAAAGCAGGTACTTTCTTAAAAAGCATTAAGTTATATCATTGAAGCATTTTGGCAGCTCCTTTATTTTCTTCTGTTGCAAGTCAGTAAAGGCAAAAGAGAGAATTTAGTTTACCAAAAAAATTTTTTTTTCTTGAAAATTTTGACTATTCCTGGAGAGCATTCTAGAAAAATCATGCATGTGGAGCAGCAAATGCAACACATTTAGTGTCTACTCTGGCCCTGCTCTTGGCCAAGTTCTTTTACAGTGACTGCTTTCAGTTTCACAAACCCTCTGAAGTTTAGAGATGAGAAAACTGAAATTCAAAGATAATAAGTGATTTGCCCAAAGTCACAGAACAAATGGGTGGTAGAGCTGGGATTCTAACTGGATCTCTCTGATGGCAAATGCCCTTTTAATTGTGCTGTGTAAAATGTACCTCACAGCAACTGAGTTCTGGTCCTGGTTATTCATTTACTCACTGAGTGATGATAGACAAGTCACCCTATTCCTCTGAGACTTGTTTCCCTCATATGGAAATAGTGGCTCCTAAGGTTCCCTTAAGCACTACCCTGAGTGTCCCACTGTTCAGGGGGTCCTAACCCTTCCACTATCAAAGACTCTCTTCTTCTTTTTTATATTTTTTCTGTTTTAGATTGATGTCATCTAATCAAATTTGTATCTCAGGCAATAACTATTTTTTCAGTATGATTAATTTTTAAAAATTCTATGCATAGGTTAGGATCAGTAAGGAAAAGAGAAACCATACTAGGTATTCTAAACAGAGAGGATTTGATATGAGAAATTTATTGCACAGGTGATAGGAGAGCTGAAAGAGCACTCAGGATATAGCGAGGCAACCCAGAACACAGCAAGAGCAGAAAGCCATCGCTCATCCTTTGGTTGAAGAAAAAAATGAGATGTTGTTTAGAGGCCAAAGCTGGGATCATCTAGCAAGTAGAGGCTACCCTGTGGGATGGGACCATGGAAGGAAGGCCTGTCTGCTGAAAGTTAGAGCCACTGAGGAAACACAGCCAAAGAAGAAGGTATGGCAGAAGGAAGAGATTCCTGGTTCCAGCACCTACACACTCTTGTCTTCCACTGATGCTTCCCATTAGCTGAACTTACTCAGAAGTCAACTGGCAGTAAACCTGGGAAATGTAGTTTCCTTTGATACGGAGCAGAGCAAAGGAAGATGGACAACGGATTTGAGAGCAAACAGATAAATGACCCACAATAAACTGGTAATCAGATCTTCTGATCAGCATATGTCAACAAAGTGACCCAAGGGACTAGATAGAACTCTGGCCAAAGCAAAGCAACTTAACATCTTACTTAGCCCATAAAGCTTTGCTTCAGATCAAATGTATACTTTCCACTAGGCACCTTGAAATAGTTTTTATACCCTTTGGAACTCTCAGGTAATCAGGGACACCAGTTAGGGAATCACAGTTCACAAATTTTACCAACTTGCTTTACATGTGATTCTAATAAAATGGAGAGATCTAGACTCAAAGAACAATGAGGGAGAAAACTGGATCCTATTTCTAGCCCTATCTGAAGTGACCCTCCGGAAATGACTTCCCTTTCTCTGTATCTCAGACTTCTGCTGGTATGTTTGTAAATGAGTCATCAAAATCACTACTAATCTCTAGAATTCCAAATCACCCCAGGGTTACAAAATGACTACTAATCTCCAGAATTACTAAATGAAGTTAGTAGCAGAGTTCTAAACTTACTCAGATGACACCCAGAAAACATACCACATTTCATAGAGCCTAAAAGATACATTTTAAAAACATTTTAGCATATCTAAAATTGGGAGATGTCTTAAAATGTTGTAGTTTAACTGGTAGTTGTGATGGTTAGTTGTATGTGTCTACTTGACTAGGTTACAATCCCCAGCTACCCAAACAATAATCTATATGTTACTATGAAGGTATTTTGTAGACATGATTAAAGTACATAGTCGGTTGTCTTAAGTAAAGGAGATTACCTTAGATAATCTGGGTGCACCTGATTCAATCCACTGAAAAACTTTAAGAGCAAAACGAAGGCTTCTCTGATGAAGGGAAAATTTTGCCTGTGGACAGCGGCTTCATCTAATGTCCAAAAGTTGCAGCCTGCCCTTCCTCACAACCTGCCCTAAGTATTTCAGACTTGCCAGCTAGCCTCCAAAATCATATAAGCCAATTCCTTACAATAAATCTCTTAATATATACCTCCTAATAGTTCTGTTTCTCTAGTTGAACTCTAATATGGTAGCTTTTTTCTTTCTCAGTAATTCATAAAATGATGGTTCTTTGAATAATCAATGGTATCTCAGCTTTGATAAAATATAGGAATTTCTACTTTCTTTCCATAGCCCATATGATTATCTTCATAAGACCCTATCCACTAAAGCAAACCTGGAAAAAAATGAAAATGCCTTTCCAATCTAGCAAACAACAATTACAGCATTCCCTTTAATTAACTTGCTTTGTTTGGATAAAATCTCCTCTCCCTCCCCAGCCTCTAATCCAAGATGGTGGCTGGTTGAAGAGGACAGCAATGAAGACAGAGGAGAAGAGGGCATCCTCAGAGCCACATGGGGTCATCTGGATTCCCATTTAGTCTCTACTGCAGAAAGGACAGACTGAGATTCTCCCTGAACTAGTGACCACAGAGGTACAAATGGGTCTGCCTTGCCAGTTGAGGTCACGTGCTAGCACCCACTGCCAGGACCCATGAGCCAAGTTATTCATCCTTATCTTTAAGTGCTCATCCAAAATGAACTCTCTTCTGTAATAAAGCCTCTACTCATTCACCAGGACCCCCAGAAACTCACCTTCCCCTCCCTAGGATGTGAGATAACTTAAAAGTCCTGGTACCATGCACAGGCCCAGGGAGTCCAGAATTGATGGCCTAGATGCCTAACATCACCTGCATTTGCTCATACACCATGCTGGTCATGGTACCCAGCCCACAGCTATGATCTTCCTACAGGGGTTCAGTTTTCACCACACCAGCCCAAAGGAACAAAGGTTTATCTGGCTTTTTCATTCCAATATGGATAATACTTTCTAAAGCTACACCCCCTTCATTATCCCACATTGGGCCCTAAGAGAAGAGAAACAAGAACTTTGACATCTCACTTTTTCTTTATTCCCATAATCCTCCCAGATTGGAAAAGCAAATTTTGTTAAATTTTCTTTACATCATATATTCCTTCTACCCAAGGGCAACAAGACCTTTGGCTCAGCCTACAGAGGCAAAACAGGAATCTTCTAAATACTTCATAAAGAAACTGAGTGATCTGACTCCTCCAGACCAGATTCTTGAGAGGCTATAGATATTTAGAAAAGCCACTGCCATTAGTCTATTGAGCCATCATTTCAATAAGTGAGATGCCCCCAAAACATGAAGATGGAAATACATCTGAAAAATTATTTTCATATGTCATCTCCATCACAGATATTATTGTCACCATTAGGGTCAAGAGTCAGTCTACTTGCCACAAATGAATTCAACACACAGGCTTTTTTAACTATCAAATCGGGAAGACTTGGATTGATTGAGTACGTTTTACTGAATCAGTAACAGGTAGCACACGGATTACCAAATCCAGGTCCTGCCTTAAACCACCTGAGGCCTTCACCCTCCTCTGCAAAACCTTTTATTGAAATGTGAAAGTGCTTTATACATTTCACAGTGCTGTGTGCATACAAGATATTATTACTCTTTTTGAAGTCATTAAAATTCTTGCTTCACTATTTTTTTTTTAAGTTACGTTACTCAGACTAACTTCTCAAGTACTGCTGGTCTATGGTCAATTTTCTCAGCCATAGAAACCCATAGTCTCATTATTATCACCAGCAGCACAATTATGATGATGATGATGATGATGATGATGGTTGACTAAATGAAATATATTCTTTCTTTCAGCTTGAATTCTTCCCCTTCTCCTTTTTTGCTTCCTGATAATCTGAGAGTAGTGAACAGATTTTTTAACCAAATTTTATGCAATGCCATAGGACAATGACTTACATCTAATTTGTTCAGCTTGCCATATGAAACAAAATGTGTGTTACTACATTTTTTAAAAAAAAATTTTTTTAATGTTTATTTTTGAGAGACAGAAACAAAACTCTGAGCTGTCAGCACAGAGCCTGACATGGGGCTTAAACCCATGAACCGCAAGATCATGACCTGAGCCAAAGTCAAACACTTAACCGACTGAGTTACCAAGGTGCCCCTACATTTTTTAAACACTAAAGATATTCTATAGTTTTCCATGATTTTAGCAAAATCTGGTAAATTCAAAGGAACTACAGAAATTCAGATTGTCCTGAATGATGACTATAGGTTACAGGATACCTACTGATTTTTCGTATTAAGAGAAGTCCTATGCCTCCTGAACTTGATGATGCTAACAAAGGCTGGAAGTGTTGGCGAATAAGAGCAAAGGCTACCTTTTATCAAATAAGGTTGTGCCCATGTCACTGCCAACTCTTGAGAACAAAAAATCCTAGATTCAGTTAGGTAGGCTCTTACTTGTTTTTCTGAGTTCTATGACAATCATTGCCAACCATAGCAACAAGCACACTAGCTGTGTGCTTTTTTTAAATTTTTACTTCTTAATGTTATCTCAAACCATACCCACAAGGCCTATGAGCTGTCTTTCTGAACCTAAAATAGAGCCCTTTGTTGCTAAGACTAAGGACAGTGATTATGAAATGCACAGGCCTATGTAACACTTGCTCTCATGTAAGCCTGTGTCCACTGCATTTGCTGTGACTGTGACATTGCTGCAGGCCTGCTCTGCACAGCAGGTTAGTTTAATTACCTTTCTTACTAACTAGGTAGGGAATACAGTATTTCATCTGGGTTCTCCATATAGTACTTTACTTGGTAATTGGTCTTAGAGGAGGAAACAAATCTCTGTGGCAGAAGGTGGGGCCGCCAAACGAAATTCCTAGGAGTCCTGCTTTTAAATATAGAGGGTGCAAGTAAGGCATTGGTGAAGCTTTTTGGCCATCCCAGGAGAGCCTGCTCCTGGGGCCTGCATGAGGACATTCATTAATCTCCTCAAGGGGGCAACTGCCATGGTTGAGGATATATTTGGTATTTGGAGATATCGAAAGGTCATATGACACCAAGTCCACTTTACTAGACGCTTGGGATCAAAAAGAAAAAAAAAAAAAGAAAACAAAACTCCTGTGTGGTTCATTCATAGACTTCAAAAGCAATTCAAAGGTAGAAGTTTAAAAAGCTACTTGAGCACTACGCTCATAGTAAGCACTCAAAAAATATTTTATTGTTCCTAATAACTTAAAAAGGAAGGCACCATTAGGCTAAGGATCTAATTTTACAAAGTCACTGATTTGAAGAGCAACACTGTTTTAAAAGGTTAGTTCTGGAAATTTTAGTCTTTAAATGGTTTGATGACTTTATAATTTCCCTATCTCCATGCTTAAAGAAAAATAAGTAAAATGAGAACTATTGGAAAGTACTTTCTAGATCTTCAGGCACAGGTGCTGCCACATCCTGGTTTGGTCCACACATATTATCAAATGCTGATCGGTGTTTGTTGATTTCAAAGTTTCTTGTGTCACATTATTCAGAAGACCTAAGAAGCATAACCAGGTCACAAAAAGGCTTAGCAACAGTATGAGGGGGACAATGCTAGAGGATTTACTTGATTCCAAGTCCCAAGTTCTATGTGTCAGCAAAGCATCATGGTTACCAAAAAGTTAATGCAACCTCAGGCTTCAGGAACCAAAGTATGGTGTTCCAGTTTAATGTCTTCCAGAGTCGTGCTCCAATCTGTTCTGAGAGCAGAACCCAGATTGAACAAGCTCACGTCCAGATAAACAAAAGCTCAGCAGAGTGGAGGGCCTGGCATAGTGTGGGGAACAAAACCCAGAAAAGGTGAAGAATGGCTGCCATACTTAAGGAAACCTCACCTGGAGAGAAGTCTTATGCAGCACTTGATGATTCACCAATATCTTCAAGGTTTAAGGAAAAAGAGAGACTGGGTTTATTGTATCTTCCTCTTCTTCAAGAAGAATCAGGACCAGTGGATAGACATTATGGGAAAGGTAGACTTGAATTAGTATAAAAAGCTTTCTGAAAATTGAAATAGTCCAAAAATGGAATGAGCTATCTAATGAGAGAGAGAGAGAGAGAGAGAGAGAGAGAGAGAGAGAAGGGCCATTACAGACAGTGTTTAGATAGAAATTATATGGGTATTTATCAAAAACATTATAAAAAGGATTTTTCCCACCACAGACTGGCCTAGAAGACATCAAGGGCCTTTCCCAATTCTCATAGCCCTTAATTCTAAGTAGTAGCTGTGGTCCTTACTGCATACTTCACATAGGTGGTAGATTTATCTAAACTCATTTGAACATACTATGACCCTACCACTGAAAAATAATAATCTGTCTCTCACTTCCTGACATAACTGCTATTTACCACTTATCATTATGAAACTTTCTTGTGGTTTTTCAGTTCAATCTTACCACTAAGTAGGAAGTAACTAAAATATTAGTTGAGCTGAATGCTTAATATTCAGAAGTTGCTGGCAAACGCTTACTAAGCACATACTGTGCATTTGGCACTGCCCTCAACTCACACAAAAAGAAATAAGGCATTGTGTCCTCCTATAAGATGCTTATAGGCTAAAAGTTTAAATTATCTGAACAGAAGTGTTAAGTTATTGAGTAGTAAACCAGAAGCCACAGAATTTAGAGAAACCCTTAGTTCACCTAGTTTAAAGGAAGACTTTTTGGAGAGAATGAGGATTTATCCAGTAAGAGTCAGCCAAGAAAAGAAAAACAGGAAGGGTATTCCAGAGAGAAGGATTGTTGTGAAATGTGGAGCAGCACAGAGTGTGGACAGATCACTAGAATATAAAATGTCAAGTGCAAAGCAGGGAGGGGCAGGAAATGAGGCTGGGGAGACAGAGAGAAGGCAATGCACAAAAGGCTCGTATACTATTACTTAGGAACCTGGGAACCAGCCACAACAGGACCATAATCAGGGAGGTCACAAGGTTAGATCTACATTTTAAGTAGAACAATTCAGTTATAATGCCAAAGAGGGAAACTTAAAATTGGTAAATAAGAAAACGCATTTAAAGGATGAAGTTTTATTCATATGTGTTGTTGAAGGTTTGATTTTAAATTCCACACAGATTAAAACCCAGGTTAAGTGTACTTCACATTAAACACATAAGCACAAACACACCGATACAAGGATGAGAAGAGCAAATGTTCAGGTTGGTGTTCCTATGATCCACAGCTCTCTCTACTTCCACTAACTCAACTGCTCCCAGGAATGGGAGGGTCAATCAAACACAGCTCCTTCTCATTCATCTTTTTCAGAAATACATCTGGAAATTGTCATCATCATCTTTGTCCTAATAAGCAGAAAGACATGAGAAGAAATCTGTCCTTGAAGAAATAAATGTGGGAAATCGCTTTCTTTCTTCCCTCCTTCATTTCTTTCTTTCTTCATTTCTTTCTTTCTTCATTTCTTTCTTTCTCCCTTCCTTCTCCTTCCTTCCCTCCTTCCTTCCATTCTTTTTACTGATAAAAATCTACCCCCTGGAGTTTTTCCCCAAAAAATGTTCATATCACCATGGACTGTTGGAGAAGGAGAAACCTAAAGTTCAAGTTACTATCAGAGATGACTGTTCTCTCTGGTGATAGACCAGGTACTAGATAGACCAGATGAATGGTACTGGTGATAGAAAGTCCATTTCCCAGGGGCACCTGGGTGGCTCAGTTGGTTGAGCTTCCAACTTCAGCTCAGGTCATAATCTCACAGTTCGTGGGTTCAAGCCCCACATCAGGCTCTGTGCTGACAGCTTGGAGCCTGGAGGCTGCTTTGGATTCTGTGTCTCCCTCTCTCTGCCACTCCCCTTCTCATGCTCTGTCTCTGTCTCTCAAAATTAAATAAACATTAAAATTTTAAAGAAAAAAGAAAGCCCATTTCCCAACACCTGTTATGAAACAGGTGCATCCCCCCATTTAACTTCATTAGCATTCTTAAGAGTTTGGTGCAAAGAACCTCAGTCAGGCTCTCCACACTAAGTTTCCTTTTTGTCAAGTTTTTATTTCAATTTCAATTAGTTCACATACAGCGTAATATTCCAAACTAAGTTTCTAAAAAGTGCACACATGTGGATAAAACTATTTCTTCTTTCAAAAACAAAAACTAACTTCCACTTCCTTTAATTCTGTCACAAAGCCACAAAAAAACTATAGGGGGAAAATCCAGCAATTTAAAGGGCTGGGGCTTTGCAACAATTTGCAAATGCTTCATAAGACTCACTAAAGCTTGGGACGCCTGGGTGGCTCAGTCATTTGAGCATCTGACTCTTGATTTCAGCTCAGGTCATGATCTCACAGTTTCATGAGTTGTGCTGGCAGTGCAGAGCCTGCTGGGGATTCTGTCTCCCTCTCTCTCTCTCTCTCTGCCCCTCCCCTACTCGTGCTGTCTCTGTCTTTCTCAAAATAAATAAATAAACTTAAAAAAAAAAAAGGCAGAAGCTTCCTCCTCCTTTTTATATCTAGCCTCCACACTCTATTATTCTCCAAACAAAAGTTTAACAACGTGGAGCTAAGGGAACACCTAAAACTTTGTTACTGCATTTATCCAGCAGAGTCCAAATGTCTGTCTATTGGAAGTTTTTGCTAATGTTCATTCTTCATCATAAACAGATCTTTCACTTAAAGTGACAAAACTTCTCATGAGCTCTCAGGCATAAAATAAAACCTGCACTCTAAGGGAGGACACACAGGCAAGACTTCACAGGAGAGCTGGACCCCAGCTTTGGCCTGTGTGACACGTACAGCAAGGGAGCTCACTGAAAGTCTGTCTCTGGCTTTCTCTTTGAGCCCCTCCCCCTCTCTCTTTTCCTCCATATCTCCAGGGGCTAAACAATAACAACGAGAGGAACCTTCTCTGAAGAAGTTAAGTCAACTTCTTGGGAAGAATTAGGTCTGTTTGGGACACTTCTCCAAAGAGGACATCCAGATGGCCAACAGACACATGAAACGATGCTCAGCATCCCTCCTCATCAGGGAAATACAAATCAAAACCACACTGAGATACCACCTCACGCCAGTCAGAGTGGCTAAAATGAGCAAATCAGAGAACTCTAGATGCTGGCGAGGATGTGGAGAAACGGGCACCCTCCTACACTGTTGGTGGGAATGTAAACTGGTACAGCCCCTCTGGAAAACAGTGTGGAGGTTCCTCAGGAAACTAACAATAGAACTCCCCTATGACCCAGCAATAGCACTGCTAGGAATTTACCCAAGGGATATAGGAGTGCTGATGCATAGGAGCACATGGACCCCAATGTTCATAGCAGCACTCTCCACAATAGCCAAAACATGGAAAGAGCCTAAGTGTCCATCAACGGACACTTGATCCATTGATCAAGAAGATGTGGTTTATCTATACCATGGAATACTACATAGAAANAAATAAAACCCCAGATTAAAGCTCTGCTTATTCTGAAATGATAAAACCTCTCTTTGTTTAAAGCCTGGCTCCATATCAGCTCACTCTACAGTAAAGCCTCTAAAGTAAAGCCTACAGGTCCACATGCTCCACCTTCATATGCAAAGTTCAGGCAGCATTTCCTTTGTAGGAGATACCTAGAGGAAAAACCATCTAAAATATTTCACAGAATTACTGGAAAAATGGCAATGCCTAGATACAACACCGTAACAATTTCAGACAGAAAATATATAGAATATTTACCTCCTATGCATTTTTTATGAGAAGTTACTTGAGGATTTACTCCAGGAAAATGAAAGCAAAACACAAAAACTGGAAGTGAAAAAAATGGCTGGAACTAAACCAAGTAACCAATAAGAAGAAATTTTAGGATGACAGTTGTGTGTCTGGCTAAGCAGTTGGCCTAAATGGAACCAGATGGAACGTCAGTAGGTTCCATGAAAAATACCTTCAAGAAAAATTTCATAGATTCCAAGCAATGGATAGAATCACAGAGATGCATGATATTAGTAATATGGTAATAAAAGGAGAAAAGTTTCCTGTCCACATAATAAATTAACATATAGAAGTGCTAAGGGAAAAAACTATCTTGAAAAAAAAATAACATAGTATAAATATAAAGCAAACTAAAATACCAAACTATTATTGGGGCACCTGGGTGGCTCAGTTGGTTAAGTGTCTGACTCTTGGTTTCAGCTCAGGTCATGATCTCACAATTCTTGAGATGGAACCCCATGTTGGGCTCTATGCTGACAGTGCGGAGCCTCCTTGGGATTCTCTCTGCCCTCTCTCTCTGCACCTCCCCTGCTCATGCTCTCTCTCTCAAATATAAATTGTAAGAAAAGAAAACCCATTTATCCTTTTGACTTGTGCAGAGGGAAGAATGTCTGTTGAAGGGTGAAGAACTTGTGATATTGGACATAAGGAGAAAAAACAAAACCTTAGACTGTGGAAATACAATCTTAGAAAATATAATTTTAGGCTATGAAATGGCAACATATTGTTTTCGTGCATAATAATAAAATATCTTTAAATCTTTAAAACTAGATCTACTATACAAGATTTAAATATTATTATAGGACAAAATGCAGATACCAATAGCCTTAATAATATAAAAATAAAGGTTCAGTGGTCAGACGACGGGAGGTAGGATAATATAAAACAGCTAGAAGGAAAGCTAAGAACACCCCCATCTACTCTAGTGAGGAGTCAAGAGATCATTTCTAAAATTGATTGTACTAGGTTTAGGTTTATAGGTATATAAAAAACACTGAAAATTTTTAAATAACGATTATCAAAAATTGAAAGAAAGGATATAAATGGATGCTGTGTAAGTGCTATAAGCTTCCACTTATAGAGAGGAGACGAGAGAAAATATCTTAAATTGATAAACCAGGAAAAAAAGACCATATACAATTATCAACTAATGAAGAAAATAGAAACTACTCCAATATGTCAGACAGAGGAGTGTAATACAAAGAATTCATTACAAGAGTACTGGAAAAGCTCAAAAAAGGCAAAAATAAAAGTTGTTTTAAAAATGTAGGAGTTGGCAAACAAATGATGAACAGGATTTGGCAGGAGAAATAGAAACGTTGGGGTCAGAGGAGGAGCACTGAGTCAATATCATGAGTTCAGATTGGGATGTAGAAATAATCACAGGAGGCCATGAATAATTATCAATAAAGAGATTTAAAAAGGGGGGGGGGCAGTGCTTCCCACATCCTTGATCCTTCAATACATACACATACTTCTGTTTTCTGACATTATCTTTTTTTTCCAGTTTTGTTAAGGTATAATTGACATACAGCTCTGTATATGTTTGAGGTGCACTACATGATGATTTAACATAGATAGACAGGTAAGATAGATGATAGATAGATAGATAGATAGATAGAGAAATGATTACCATAATCAGTTAATATTATTCCTCATATAGTTACAAAAAGAAAAAGGAAACAACTGTTTTCCTTGTGATGAGAATTTTTAGGATCTACTCTTAGCAACTTTCAACTGTGCCATAAATCAGTGTTAACTATAGTCGTCATGCGGTACATTACATCCACGATGATCATCTATCTCATAAGTGGTAGTTTATACCTTTTGGACATCCTCCTCCAATTCCCCGCCCCCCTACCTCCTTTTTCTAATAACCACAAATCTGATCATTTTACATAAGTTTGTTTATATTCCACATATAAATGAGATCATACAGTATTTGTCTTTCTCTGTCTGACTTATCTCACTTAGAATAATGCCCTCCAGGTTGGTACATGTTGTCACAAATAGCAGAATTTCCTTTTTTTATGACTGAATAGTATCCCATTATACATACATATATATCACATTTTCTTTATCCATTCATCTGTTGATATATACTTCGGTATCCATGTTTTTGCTATTATAAATAGTGCTGTAATGAATCAGATATCCTTTTGAGATAGTTATTTTGTTTCCTGTGGATAAACACCCAAAAGTAGAATTACTGGATCATATGGTAGGGTTGTTTTTTTTTTTAATTTTTGAGGAACTTCCATACTGTTTTCCATAGTGGCTACACCAACAGTGCACAAGTGTTCCCTTTACTCGACATCTTTGCCAGTGTTTGTTGCCTCTTATTCTTTTGATAATAGACATCCTAACACATATAAAGTGGTATTTCATTGTGGTTTTGATTTGCATTTCCCTAATGATTAGTGGTATTGAGCACTTTTCCATTTACCTGTTGGCCATTTGAATATCTTCTTTGTAAAAAATGTCTACTCTGACACTATCTTCTTGAAAAACCCTCAAGAAGGGAAAAGAATGGGGTTCTAAAATGGAGAAGTTAGGGAGGTTAGCTTAAAACTGTAGGAACAATCCATGCACATGGAGACTGCTCCCCTCAGGTTCCAGTGTCCTAGCATCCATTTTGGCCCTGGGTATGTACAGCTGTGACTGGCAACAATGCCTGTGTTGCTGTGGTTTATGGTTTTATGTACCTTTCCTTGGTTTTGTCCTGCCTTCTTCAGTAAATTGTAAGGGTAGGTTCTATAGCTTCTCCTTTTCTAAAACTACAAACAACTCCTAGTAAAGTGTTCTACGTACATGCGGCACATAAACAAGACTAAATGACTTGACAAAAAAGTGAGGCAAAGCGGAACATGGAAATGCCCTTGAGTGGAAACCAGTCTGAGACCTCAACCACTGAGTTCAAGATCAATGCCTTTTGGAAGTATGTTTGTTTTCATTAAGAACTACTACCATTGCTCTGTGAACATCTGTTAAATAGATTCCATGACTGACTGAGACAATGAACAAGGCTGGAACTACAGCTAACATTTTAAAACCTCACCAAAACTTTAAATTTACACACTAAGGTCTCAACTCAGAAGTCACCTTCTCAGAGAGGCCTGATCAGATCACCAAGCTAAAGTCACCTTCAAGCCACCTCCAACCCTCTACCACATGACCTTCATTAACCTTCTGGTCACCACTTACCGAAATTATCTCACTTACTTATCTGCTTATGAGTTTATTACTTATTCATTTATTAGCTTATTGTCTGTCTCCACTCACTAGAATGTAGGCTGTACAAGATCAGGAATGTTGTCCTCATCTCCCACTCTGTCCCCCAGCCTCTAGAACAGAGGTTAGCACATATTAGGTGCTGATTGAATCTGTGTTGAATCTCAAATATTTACTGCATCTCTTCTCATCTGATGTATAGATTTGTCCTGGATGGAATTTTTTAACATCAGAGAACATATAGACATTAAAATTAAATTCAGGATGGGAGACCACTGGGACCTCAGCATAGTAAGACAAATAGTTCCTTCAGATAAATGCTTGGGTGAAATAATTTTCTTAGAGAACCCTCATTAATAGCTTTAAAAGATAGTTTATTGTAAATATGCGACTAGAAAATAAGTGTATGTGGACTCGTCTGGCAATTGCTGGCATAGAGAAGAGACTCCCCAGCTATAGGGAACAGTCACATCATGCAGCACAACACTTAACCCTTTCTCAGGATGATTACATAATTTGTGGTGCCCAGGGCAAATTAAAAATGCAGGGTCGCTTGTCCAAAAAGAATTAATCATTTAAAGATGGCAACAACACAGAATTAAAGTAAATGCAGGGCTCTTGTGAATGCCGCATCTCTGAGCAACTGCACAGGTCGTGTGCCCTGCTCTGTCTTCATCTACAGCAGTAAAACGAGCCAAGAAGGGTGCTGTGGACACCAGTCAGAAAGACAGCTCTCAGGGGTTGTGCGTAACCAGAAGACCAAAGGTCCCCTGGCTCATCACGCACATGTGTGTGCACCTTGTGTATGTGCCTGGCACTCCTGCAGGCAGATACCTCCACTCCATTACCTGGCAGCATACAATTGTCACCAAAGGATGACAATCTTGATAGGGAAGGGGAAGCTCGGCAAAGAGGGTGTGTGCTGGCTAGTGAGTGATAAAGAAGAAGAAGCTGGGAGAAATCAGGAAGACCAGACCAACCTCCAGTACCAAGATGTGTCACAGGAGAAGGGAAAGTTGCCCTAAACTGCAATAAAGTAATTTTGGTCTACTTTCTAATTTGCCCTAAAGCCAATTTTGCTCTAAGATAACAAGACACAACCAGATAGCTGAGTTTTCAAGGGCCTACATATACCAATCTTAAGGTCCACTTCCATCCAAGCAGCTTTAACCTTGTAGAGCCTATCCTGGAGGCAGAGACGGGTTCCAGGTCTCCCTCAGGAGTCTTGGGAAATCCATGTGTAGATTTGTTTTGAACTTGCAGGTAGTACAAATCAAAACATCTCAACCTAGTGAATCCTCTGATACTTTAGGGCCAGACAGGAATTGGAATCTTTGTAAGCATATGCTGAATACTAGTTAGTTCAGTGGGACAGATTTATAGCTAGATATAAACAAGAATAACCTGAGTGCTAATCAATCACTTGTTATCAACCTGGACGAAAATCTCCAATGGAGTATCACAGGGCTCCATCCTTAAATCTGTTCTAGTTAATATTTTCAGTTAATAATTTATATGAAAACTTAGCAAATACAGTTTTCAGATCTACAGATGACCTGAAAATGAACAGGATAATTAATATGTTAAAACACAGAATCAAAATTCAACTGTATCATAACTAGTGAAATGCTAAGCTGTTTAAAACAAACAAGATTAAGTTTAACTGGGTATTTGTGAAGACTTTTTCAGGTCCAAAAAAGTAAAGTGCAAAACTTTAGAAAAGGGATAGCAGCCAATCTGAATAATATAGAAATCTAAATAACCAGAAGCTTACTAAAATGCAGTAATATGGCATGCCTACTCTAAAAAAATGGTTGGGGGGGGCAGAGCTAATCTTAGACTGCATTAATAAATAAACTCACAAAAGGCCAAATCATAGGATATAATAATCCCATTTTTTGTCTTTGTCTTCATTGATCATACCCCCAAGCAGGTGCAATGCTGATTTGTTCCAATAATATGATTTTAAAGATGGCAATACAACATTGGAAGAGGTTAAAAAAACGAAACAGGGGTGCCTGGGTGGCTCAGTTGGTTGAGCGTGCATCTTCAGCCCAGGTCATGATCCCACAGTTTGTGGGTTCAAGCCCCACCGTCAGGCTCTGTGCTGACAGCTCAGAGCCTGGAGCCTGCTTCAGATTCTGTGTCTCCCCCGCTCACGCTTTGTCTTTGTCTGTGTTTCTAAAAAATAAACATTAAAAAAAATTCTTAAATAAAAATTAAAACAAAACAAACCCTGCCCACTCTACAAGATTAGCAATGCAAAGTCAAGGCTAGGACCCAGTTATATCTAGAATGTTATAATACCCACTACACTATGGCTCCTCCAAGGCTTATTTGGCATTGCCTTATCTAGGAGTAGAATGTGTTCAGGAACATAATTTGTATTCACAAATTTTCTCAGCAATTTGACCAATATATGTAGAATGGCTTTGGAGAATTCAAATAGAATCTTAGAATGAAATCATTTCTATAATACTCATATACTCAGTTTGAAATGCATTTATGGAGCTCATACCATGTGCCTGGCACCAAGCTGGGGACTAGAAGTACTTAACAAAATAGTCTCTGCCCTCCTATCACCCACAGTCAAAAGGAGGAGACAGCAGTGTAAATACCTGAAGTCTTATTACCTATCATGAGATATAGCAGTTATAATTGTAAAGTACAAGGTATAATGTGATTGTTTCTGTCCCCCAAAGTTCACATGTTGAAAACCTAATACAAAGGTAATAGTATTGGTAGGTGGGGCCTTTTGGGAGGTGATTAGGTCATAGAGGACCCTCATGACTGGAATTAGTGACCTTATAAAAGAGACCTCAGAGAGCTAGCTCACCCCCTTCCCTATATGAAGATATAACATGACATCTGTGGCCTGAGCCCTCACCAGACCACCCTGACACCTTGATCTCAGGTTTCCAACTCCAGAACACTGAGAAATACATTTCCATTGTTTATAAACCACCCTGCCTGGGCTATGTTGTTATAGCAGCTGAAACAAACTACAACAGTATATAAGCTGTAAAAATGGATGGAGCTATTAGTCAAAGACAGCCAAGAAAGGCTTCAGAGAGGAAAGGATAGTCTACTTATATTTATATCATACCCCAAATACTTCTTTTATTTGGCAGCAAACATATTTGCACTTAACTTTTGGGAAGAGAGCATGAAAGGAAGCAAAACCTTGCTAAGGTGCACTTCCTGCATAGCCTGTGTACTAACTAAATGTGATACTAAATGTGGTATATAAGATTAAGAGAATGTTTTAAATAAATCTCATATAATAAACAGAAAAATAAAGGCTAAACTTCACCCACCCTACAAAATTCTTCAAATACAAAGGCTTCGAAAATGCACTGACGACACGGTGCTTGCCAGGGAAAGACTTAAGGGTGAAAAAGCAGTGCCCTCCTCTTTCATTTCTGCTTTTTCTCCTTTGAAAAGCAAAGGGTAGCGACTCCAGACACTGACTCCACCAGAATAAAACTCCCACCAAACTCTGGTGGACTTTGGTCTGTTATTGCATTCTTTTTCAGCGACTAAATGCAATACTTTTTATCGTTTAAACAGACTGTATGTTGCTAAAATTCTTTCAGTGCCATGAAAGCGATTCCCACTGTATTTCAACAGGAATGCTACATGCGATGCACTGTTCATTCTGGGGTTCTCTCTGCCTCATTAAAGGACCTGGGAAGTACTTGTTTTTATTGCTTGGAAGTGTCACTGGGAGGTTCTTGTGGGAGAGTACCACTAACTGCAGGTTGGAAGGGGGCTTTGTATTTTGGAGGCTCTTGTTTCCTTGTGTAGGGTCGGGGATGTGAAAGTTAGCAAGGTGACCAGAGAGCTCCCTAATATGCAGTGTTTGACAGCCAGTTCAGCTCAGTTTAGCCTTGTGGTACCTCCTGCATGGCCATGGTCATCATGCTGAAATTCTGCCCCTCACTTCTTTGTCTATTGGAATCTCAGTTATTCTTCCTCTTCTTCAGTGAGATTTGCCTCAAATTCCACTTTGAAATTAAGCTCCCACCACTGCACTCAGCTATTATAGCCCTTATTTCATTCATCCTCGCATTACGGGCCGAAGTTTACACATCTGTCTCCTTCACTTCTTGGAAGTTAAGAGCTGATCTAATTCATCTGTGGTTTTGCTCTGTTGGCATGGAACAGAGTTCTTTACAGTTAGTAAATCTTCAGTAGGCTGAATTCTAGTAACGTCCATCTTTGTATGAAAGAGGTAATCTGATAAATTCATTTTCAGCAACAATCAAACAGGTTGCCTAACTTTTCACTAAATTTGTCCCTTAAATTTGCAATAGTATGTATTTACTTCCTATATATGTGGTATCAGTCTAACAAGATCACAGGGTCACTAAGAGTATAGCCCACACATTAGTGCAGCTCACATTCCCGTCCTAGCTTCTCCTAGGTAGTGGTGATCTGCCTCATTTCATCACTCATTTCTTCCTAGGTAATCTTACATATATCTACAACATCAGCTACTACCTACAGACCAACGACTCTCAAATTTTACACCTCTGACCCTCCCCTAGATCCTAAGTTCCAAAACTGTACTTTTTAAATTTTTTTTAACATTTTATTTATTTTTGAGAGACAGAGAGAGACAGAGTGTGAGCAGGGGAGGGGCAGAGAGAGAGGGAGACAGGCAGGTATCCAAAGTAGACTCCAGGCTCTGAGTTGTCAGCACAGAGATCCCAGTGTGGGGCTCGAACTCTCAAACTGTGAGATCATGAACTGAGCCGAAGTCAGATGTCTAACTCACTGAGCCACCCAGGTGCTCCACGAAAACTGTACTTTTAATTATCCATTCACATACTCATCTGAATGCCTCACAGACAACTCATATACAACATGACAACCATTCACTCAAAAAAGTCATGCCAGTTTGGAGCCAGCGAGTGATTACTACTATATGTGATTTGAAGGATTCTGAAGACCTCTCCACTTGGCCTAACTATAAGAGTCATTCCTCTGGATCTTCATAGATCTCTATTAAATGCAACTTGGTATATAAACTAATGCTAGTAGATTTTCTGTGTCTCCTTTTATTAGCAATTTAAGGAAAGAACAAGGTCTGATGACTTTATACTACCTCCTAATGAGAGAAGATTGATGACAAATTATAAAAGATAAAACATCTATTTGGCCCTATACCTTTTCTAAACCCACAGATGGTTTATTCTATCTCCCTCCTAAATTTAAGCTAGGAAAGAACAATTTCTCTAAGAAGTGTAGAACACAGAGCAAATCATTAGATATATCTTTCCCCAATACAAAACCAAATATGTATGCACGTGCCCCTCCAAACACACACATATATAGGTAAATACAGGTAAAAACTTATGTGAATGAACATTAAGACCTATCTCATTCAACAGAGCCAAAATTTTAACCAGGGAAAACAGCGGTAAACAGAAGGCAGAGGGGAAGAACAAAGGTGAGCCATGGTCAAAAAGAGCAATCTAAAGCCCCAGGATAAAGTGTGAAGGATGAAAAGGAAGTTGGTTACCACCAGTCACCCTAGCTTATGGGGTCCAACACACACACACACACACACACACACACCCCAAAACTATGGGGCAAGTGAGTAGCACCAGCAGATAGTACCATCTCCTTTTCCTCCCATCCCCACCCCTGTCCATACCTTAAGCCTGAATTCTTCATTTAGCCCAAGTTCTGGTTTCAGGGCAGAAGAGAACAGCATAAGACTGTGATTCTTCTTGGCCATAGTCTACCCTACTCCAAACCGGCCCGATGAAAACAATCTCTCAAATCAGTTTTGGAAATGGGTATATAGGAGAAAGTCATACAAAGATTAAATATATATATATACACACATATATATTCCCTCCAGGAGGCCAAGCCTTCATTTTTCCACCTCTAAGTTTCCCTTTCCTTCAGGCAATTGCACTTCTATGCCCTTAACTTTTCCCTCCCCCTTTTCTTCCATCCTAAGGCATCTTGGCCAACATTTCTTCTCCACTCTCCCACTAAAACAAAGTAAAAGAACATTTTGGCCTTCCTTCTCCCAACCCCCCCCCCACAAGAAAACCATGTTTTTAAGAGCCAAATATAATTCAAAAAAGCACTTTGTTTAATGTGCTTACACTGATGGCTTGCAATGTTTTACAATTTATTGAGAGAATCATTAGACTCAGTAGACTGCCTTCGGCACTGTTCTTGAATTTTTGCTCTTCAAAAAAACTCCAATGAAAACATAAATTGTTTTAGTGGCCCTAATCACTCTGATAGCTCAGGCCCACTTAGAATACATCTGGAAGCTTTAGCTTGATGAAAACTGCCTGCACGCTTGCTTTTTATTTTGTTCTTTCTCTAAGCTCTCAGATTTGTAGACACGTGATCTGAGAAGGCCATTTGGCATTAGGTTCGGTCTTATCTCTCGGCCTGTGGATTCATCATGGACACCCTGGGAGTTTGCCCCTGAGGCTTGGGGAAGCCTGGTGTCTGACCAGGACACAATGAGTAGACAGCTTAGAGTGCCCCAGGACCTGCTTCCAGATGCAGCTTCACGGCAGAACCTGGGAAGGGTATTCTAGGGCTGACAAAGGTATCCTGGGCTTTTGATGACAGAGTCCCTCCTCCTTTGAATGGGAAGAAGACCTTCACACAAGGTGGCATTCTTCAAGAACTCAGAAGCCAGTTTTTCTTTCCTCATTGTCCCACCCTACTTGAGAGTGAATAAAGCATGTAGAAGTATAACTCAAAAAGTTATTAAGGAAAAAGCAAATTTCTATAAATAAAATCATATTCCCTTAAACATCTGTGCATAAGGTATACAGTTAAAGAATATGACAAGCCATCTGAAATTATATGTTTAAAGAAATGATACATTTGTGACAAAGTATTAATAATTATCAAAAAAAAAAAAGCTAACACCATTCAAATTACCTCCTCAGATTTTAAGCATCAAAGTGTTCTTTGGTAAAGTCCATAAAAAGGGAGATAAATGTTGGTTCTTACACTTTTAATGTCTGTCTATCTCATCCTAACACAAACAGGTCCATTTCCAAGCTCTAAATATAGCTATCACTGTTCCTTCTGGGGAATGTGTGATTTATATAATATGTGGATCTCAACTGCATGTTTAATAACTCAGGTTAAGGTTCGTATAGCTCTCCATATGTTTATTTAGTAGCTTTTGTAAATTTTTCATGGAGAAGTTTGTACCACTGGGCACACTAATTTAAAAAAATTACTGCCTTGTCTTATTGTGTCTAAGAATGAGAAGGGTAAAGCTTTTCCCAGAATGGGATTTATTTTAATGCAAGATATATCAGCCTGCCCTTTTTTGTAATATCTTTCAGCAGTTGGAATTTTTTTTCAGTTTTAAACCATTAGGTGGAAGACCCCAACTGTTAAAGTAATTTTAATCTGCAACTACCTGTGCTTAGAATCTCTTTTGCAACTACTGTTCATGACCAAGCCTCACACCTCAGTGCTGCCCGCCCCCATCAACAAATAAATGAAAATTTTAAAAATGTAATAAGAACAAATTGCAAAAAGAATTGTTCGGAAGCTTTCATTGTTCCTTTCAACCCCTGGTAATAGCTGAAAGATTGACCTAAACTCTCAAGTCATGAGCTGATAGGAAAATAAAAGTGAAGAAAGGCATGTGTTTTATGTCCTGTCATTCTGAATGTTTAAAACCTGAGAGGACGACATGGGGGATTCACTACTCCTGTGCCAATCAGGACTGGCCAACCAGCCTCGAGGCAGCCGTCAGGGAAGGTTGTGGAAGTGAATATTTGCTCCAAAAGAAATCCCTTTGAAGGCAATAAAGATATGGCAGGCAGAAGGTCTTCACAGAAACACAGGCTGCAAAAGCATCTGGGAACCAAACAAACGACCGTACCACTCTCCAGATGTGCAGAATGACCATTTTCTTTAAACAAATCCCTAATCTCATTACTTCTCCACCACTATGCCCCACCCACACCCACACCTGTGGATAAAATGCCTACCACACTTCCTCAGCTAACACTAGAAAGCAAAAATGGGAGTCATTCAGTCTTATACACCATCAGTCTTAGATACAGTTTTGGGAGAAAATCTTCTTACTCCTTTCCTCTAGGGGGACCCTTATCTAGACTTCTCAGGAATTCGTTTTGATTAAAATATGATTGAAGCAAGATAAGTCTATGGCAGACTGCATAGTTTTCTATCACCACAAAGTTAATGGTGAAAAAATATCTGGCCGTGTTGTAAATCCATTAGAATAAATTAATGGTTCCACTGACATACTCAAAATAAATATGTGCCTGTCATAAATGTAATTAAATAATTCAGTGGAAAAATTAAATGTTGAAACAATTACCCACATGGTTTGAAGCATTATGAAAATATTATGGAAAAGAAAAATGGGAGCTGTTATTAATAGAACATGGAGATTTTCATGTCTTTGGTGTTTTTTTCCCTTATTCCCTCATAGTGAAAAAGAAAATAATATTTATGAAGTGACTTTTATGTGCCACTAAGTACTTTCATATCCATCATCCCGTCTGATTATCATAACAACCTTTCTAGTTCATTCTACAGAGAAGGCAAAGATAATTGAAGCTTGGAGATGTCAAGTAACATGTCCAAGACCACACAGCCAATCAGTGGCTGAGTTAGCATTCCCACTAAGGTCTGTGCAACTCCAAGATGCCATGCTGACGCCTGTCACCTCAGCCCTCCATGCCACACTGCCTCTCTATACAAGCCACAGGCTGCAGCCCTTGCCACTCCCACACTGCCCTGCCTCCTCCTCATTCCATACCAGTAAAGGTACATACATTTCTCCTCCTGGCCCAGTGACTATATCCTTGACTTCTAGTTAATGTTTAGTCTACCAGTGTAAAGGACCAGTAACGTAATAATAATTAAAAGCAAACAAGAGGCAAATAATGCATTTGGGGGCTCTCTCTATGAGCCTACAGAAATCTGCCTATTAATATAAGTCCCTGGTGGTGAGAGGTGCTGGGAGGGCAGTTAACAGTAAGTGGGAGTGGGTGTGGGAAAATGCAAAAGAAAGAAGGAAAGCTGCTAAAAAAGACTGGCCATATGTAGCAAATTATAAATTCTCTGGCTGCAAATATATTTCTGCAAGTCCAGAGCCTCTTAAGGGAGCATATCTCAGACACACTTCAGGAACCACTGGGTAGGACTCAGTGGATGCACAGGGATGGTCACCAAACCATACTCAGGTGTGAATCTTCTCCAGGATCTGTGCAGCTGTGAACAGTAGATTCAGAGACTGCCCACCTGGAGTTAACACAGATGATGACATTATTTCAGGGCTTTCTCCTAATCCCAGTTCAACCTCAGCCTTTCAAAAGCTGACACCCTGGCATAATCCAAACTTTGGAGGTTTCTGAGATGTACAAAAAGATTTTGTTAGCCCAAATTATGGTCATCAAAGAACACAGCTTTGGAGAGTAAAGGAAATTCCTGTGTTCTGATTAATAAAGACCACCTAGGCAGGAGCATGCATCATGAGCACCTTTCCCCCTAAGAATGCTTTTTGCAAAATAGAAGCCAAGGTACTACCTGGTGTGGCTTGAAAGTCCCTTACCCACAAAGTATCTCTTTCTCTCTTATCCTAAAACAGCCTGAAATTCCCATATCACTTTCCCTTTTTGATGAAACCCTCAAAGGTCCCTGTTAGTATGTAAACATTATCCTAGAAAATGAAACCAAAGAGCTAATGCCATCTACAAACACAGCAGGTCAAAAACGTTTACTGGAATGGTTTAACGTTACTGAACAGGGAAGAGACACAGCGATTCCCAGGATTCAGAGTTTGAGACACCACTGCTACCCTGAGAACAAAGGAAGTCTAGTTCAACCTTTTATCTCTGTACTAGTTTCACTCATGAGAGAAGACAGAAAACAGGTGAAGTGCAGCACAACAGCAGATAGCACGTCAATGTGACTCTTTACAACCCAACCTCACAGTGCCCACCTCTTATCAGCACATGTCATAGTTTTACCCAGTGAACTCCAGCTGTGTGTTTCCTCCCTTTCTGCTTTTCCAGGTTTGCAGTGAGCATTTAATAACAGGGGAGGAATGTGTGGAGTTCCACTAGGACTAGCCTATAAAAGGGAGAGGGCTTTACTTATTTCCACCTTAAAACCTGCCCCATGCATAACAAGGACCTCCTTGTCAGACGCCACAGCACTCTGCCCCCAGAAATTAAATAGGACTTCTCTCAGATCTGCAGACCCTGGATACATTTCCAATACAGAACACGATTTGTTTTGACTTTTAGACAACTTTTCAGTAATATTTCTGTTAGGTAAAGTGGGCCTTTACCATATTTGTGTGCTTTTACCACTTTTTGACACATATATGAAGATATTCCCAAACTTTTTACTTTCCTTGGATACTAGGATATCCATGTGCCATATACCCAGATTCCATCAGAGATCAATTCATCCCAGATCTTACCTCCAAGTGGTTTCCAACCTCTTTTTCTTCTAGTGTCTTATAACTTTGTAAACTATTTGAGATTCTTTTTGAAATTAGGCAGTGTAGGTGCACCCGGGTGGCTCGGTTAGTTAAGCATCAGACATCGGCTCTGGTCATGATCTCACAGTTCGTGAGTTCAAGCCCCCACATCAGGCTCTGTTGTTGGCAGCATGGAGCCTAATTCAGACTCTGGGTCTCTCTCTCTCTCTGCCCTCCCTCACCCCTGCTCACACACTCTCTCTCTCTTTCAAAAATAAATAAACATTGAAATTAGGCAGTATAAAACTCATGAACTAAATAATAATTGGGGAGTTTACAAGCCATGTCTCTCCATATGCAAACCCTATAAACAGTGTGATATAGTGGAAAGGATGCTGGGATGAGAGGCAGAGACCAGCTCCCGGTGCTGAGCTCTGTGGCCTCAGGGCCCGTGTCCTGTCTGTGTAGTGAGGTGTGGAGAGAAGAGCTCTCTGAGGACCATGCCAGATGCCTGGGTCTGTATTTGGAAGGATTTACTAAAGGGCATTTCATCATCTGTCTGCTTCCTCTCTTCAGAAATCTTTTTCATCTACAGTATGTGTCTAAAATGAGTAGCAGAGACAAGAGGTGATGACACGTCTCGCGTCAGGAAATACGTTGAAAATAGAGCCGAGCAGACATCAGGAGCACCATGAGGTGTAGAGCTGCTTTCTGGCTTCAAACTCTTCGCTCCACATACAGTTCTAATTGACCACAAGAAAAGGTACTATCTCTTTGAACTTTACAATTCTCTACTTTCCTCCCCCTTTTTGTAATTATCAGCCCAAGTACAAGTTGATTGTGGTTGTGCTGCTGCATGTAAATGTGGTTGATTGGCCTGTTGGTGAATGAGCTTGGGTAGCTTTGCCCCCACAGGGGGAAATGTTGAAAACACGGAACTAGGACAGGGTCCCAACCAGTCAGAACCGGCACCCAATCAAGAGCACAGAGGAGATGGCCGGCCACACAGCTGCAGCCCAGCTGAGTAGCAGCCCTGCCTGTTTCCACTCAGACTCCTGGGCTGGCTCCTCTAGAGGGAGGAAGACACAGAGATCCAGTTAGGCAGTGCTGGGCCTGTGATTCTGTCCCTAGTGACCCCAGGACTTCCTAGTGACGGGATTTACTTGCAAAGTGCTATAATCTGCAAGATAGGTGCTTGAATGACAGGACTGTTTTTAAATAGGTCTCCATCCATCATCTAACTATCCAGCCATTCATCCCTTCTCTCTCTTTCCCTTTCTTTCTTTCTTCCCCTTCTATCTTTATTTTAATAATATTTGTAAGTGCCCACAAAACACACAAAAGCTAGATTCTTAACAACAGCCTGTCTCTCTAACTACATGGCTCCCCTCTCCTGTTCACCTGGTCTCACCTGCCTGAAATAACTGTCATTCTACACCCCATGTTCAACACTTCCTCAGCGTTTTTTTTTTTTTGGGGGGGGGATAGTTTTGTGGCATTTATACTTGTTCACAAAAATTATTTTTTATTTTTATTTTTAATAATTACATCATGCTGTTTGCTCTCTTTTGGAACTCCTTTTTAGCTAAACATTACATTGCTAAGATTCGCCTATATGGTTGCACTGAAGGCTATTTTAAACTGACCTCCATTTTCTGATTAAAAACACCAAAAATCATGGGATGCCTGGGTGGCTCCGTCAGTTAAACACCTGACTCTTGATCTCATCAGCTCAGGTCATGTTCTCATGGGCTCAAGCCCTGTGCTTTCAGCAGAATCCTGCGTGGGATGCTCTCTCTCCCTCTCTCTCTGCCCCTCCCCCACTTGCACGGTCTCTGTCTCTCTCAAAATAAATAAAAACAAGCTTAAAAAAAAACAAAAACCCAAGCTAATTGTAGAAACTCTAGAAAACAAAAAAAATTTTAAGAAGAAAATAAAACATCATTATCTTATATTTATGTTGATCTTTCTCTTTCCAATGCACACATTAGTTTTTCTCACAAAATTGGGATTCTGTTGCATAAATAATAAATAAGTAAGTAGGTAATTATAAATTCTGATAAGTGTAATGATGGAAATAAACAGAGTACAGTTTATTTTCTGTATAATAAGGGGTAGAAATCATTGAATCGTACAATTATCTGGGTGAATTCTATGGTATGTGAATCATATCTCAAAAAGCTATTTTTTAATGTTTTATTTTATTTATTTTTGAGAGAAAGAGAGTGGAGAGGGGCAGAGAGAGGAGACAGAGAATCCAAAGCAGGCTCCAATGTGGGGCTCAAACTCACAAACCGTGAGATGAAGACCTGAGCCGTCAGATGCTTAACCGACTGAGCCATCCAGGTCCTCCTATTTTTTAAAATGAATAATAAGGTGGAAGGACAGAGGACCAATGTTAGGTAGACAAGGAACAGTTCTAGTACATGCTATACAGAAAGAGAGGTTGAATGAAAAGTTTGAAAGTCAATTATTATATGAAATAGATTTGATTTTTGCTATGTATACTTTTGGGAGACCTAACAATTTTCATTAACAATGTGTTTTTTATTTTGTTTTTCCATTTTTTATTCTTTTTTAAAAATTACTTATTTACTTACTTATTTTTAGTTTTGTATTTATTTATTTTAATAATGTGTTTTATTGTATCATTTCTTATTAAGAGTTTTTAAAACTGTTTTCTTTAAATATTTTGAGAACTGTCAGTATAAAACTCTAGCATACCAGCTATCAACATTTCATAAATAAGTCATATTCATAACCTGAGCATCCAAAAGAATGAAACAATGTGGATTTTTCTGATTTTATGCTGAAAAATCTGGTCAGATAAATCATTTTAAAGTTTGAGAAAATTCTTACTATATCCTGATCAGTTGAGAAGTCAACAGTCATAATGAAAGTAAAATCTCTTTTGTTACTATAGTTAAGTCTCTTTAGGGCTTAGATAAACAACTTGTATGAGGCACTTACCCCAGTGTGTCTCTGAATTTCATCATTTTACAGGTAAGGACGCTAGCCCTGAGAGGTAGACAATTTGCCAGTGTCAATCATTTGCAGCTAGAATGTCGTTTATTACTGCTGGTTCATAGTTATCTACACAGTACAAAGTGGAGATTTAGCAAATATCAGGTTAAATGCCTCAACACGGACAGCTCAGTTGAATAATTCGACTTGATTACCATCTGAAATCTGACCAATGTACACAGATTGGCAGAAAAATTACAGTTGGTAGAGCCATATTGGTTAAGGCTCTTTCAGTTGCAGGTATAGAAACACAATCAAACCAGCATTTTTCAAAGGGGCACGTATTGGAATCCCATAATTAGAAAAGGTAGGGGCACTCCTGGTCTTAAGCATTACTGGGGAACAAATAATATCAGAAATCTGCCTCTTGTTCTCCATCCCTTAGCCCTGCTTCCTCTGTGTTGACTCCTTTCTCAGATCATCTCTCTGCAAAAGCAGCAGTGACACTGGGCCACTGGCAGCTTGAGACTTATACTGTCCTTACAGTTAATGAGCCAGCAAAAAGACACGTCATCCCAGAGAGTTGCAGCAAGAGCCCCAGCACGGGTTCAGATGGGCGGGCTGAGTCAGGTGTCCACTCCTGAGCCATGACAGCAGTCAGATGGATGGATTCTGATGGCCCAATCCTGGATCATGTGCCCACCTCTGGGTACACAGGTGCCAGTCAGTCCCATCAGAACTCGAGGCCTGAGAACTGGGAAGGAATGGCACCCACAGAGATGTCAGGCAGACAGAAAAACTTGCCTGCCACAATGACTACATCCCATGGTTTGGCTAGTGGTAATAAAGGCTGCACAGCCTTCTGCTTTGGAAATGTATCATGTGTCGTGTCTCAGCTTCACGGACAATACTATCATAACCTGAGATTGTAAAATGATTAGTCTCGAATCATAGCCAGAGGGAAAGTTTAGGGAAGGTCTGCAGAGGCCACCTCAGCTCTGAATTTAGATGAGAAATGTCTGGGATGGGATACCTCTGAGTGCTAGAGTACTGTCTCCTGGTTCAGCATATGTGTCTGCATATGCATGTCCTGGCATTCAGCTCTGGTGTATCAGCACAGCTCCACTACAGCTTCCTGACTTGGGATGCAAAGCTGTGAAATTCAATGAAACAGACTAACATCTTGGAAGCATTCATATTCTTTTGATGTACGTGTGAAAACATTAAGATGAAACATCTCTGAATATCTTTTTGGCAACTTTATGTCATACAAAAGGATCAAGATTTCTGCAGGGTGTGAGTCTTCCTTTTTATATAGATCTCTCTAGATTTTATATTATTTGTTTTTTTTAATACTGTATTATATTACCAGCCATCTAAGGCAAAAAAAAGTTCACATCAACATGTATGTTTCTTTGAAAATATAATTTAGAAAATACTTGTATTTATAGCTGCAGTATATAACTTAGTATTAGTGTGATATCCCTGTTATAACAAGGTCTCTTTTGAAATAAATATTCTAGAAAAGCAGAATATCTTAAACCAGGTTCCTACTAGTAACCCCCAGAATATGCAATACCTCTATAGTGTCCCATAAGTAAGATTTTAATGCCCAAACAAAGGAAAACGTACTTCCATTAACAAACCAACAGTGTGGGGGCACCTGGGTGGCTTAGTCGGTTAAGCGTCCGACTTTCACTTAGGTCATGATCCCGCGGTTCGTGGGTTCGAGCCCCGCATTGGGCTCTGTGTTGACGGCCAGCTCAGAGCCTGGAGCCTGTTTCAGAGTCTGTGTCTCCCTCTCTCTCTGACCCTCCCCTGCTCACGCTGTCTCTCTCTCTCTCTCTCTCCTAGAAATAAATAAAACATTAAAAAAAATTTATAAAAAAAAAAAAGCAAACCAACAGTGTAACACCATGACCAATTTGAATAGCCCAACTCTGACCCCTCTAGTAGGAGAGAAGTTTTTGATAAGGGAAAGAGGTTCCAGTATGAGCCAAAGCTGTGCCTATGGCAAGAATTCAGACTTCTGGGGTCGTGTCTGAAAAATAAGTGGAGCAACTCAACTAGAATGTATTGGCTTGAGAGACTGGAGTGAGAAACCAGTTGAAAATAATTCACTCTGAGGTGAAAACATTTGCATGAGCTTGGCCCAACATCAATGCCCCAGTCTTAGAGGGCACAGCATGGTGTCAGCCTAGGGGGGAAAAAAAGAAAGAAAGAAACACAAATAAAATCTCTGTAAAAGGATTTCTTTTAAAAATGATGGACTAGACTCACACTTAAGATTCTGCTCCATCCCAAAACCCTAGTAAAATAAAAATAAAGAGATTTTCTTAAAAGCATAAGCCCAGAAGGCTAAATGTGAAGACAGAACAGTTGATAACAGGAAAAAATATTCTGGAAGCTAAACCTCTGATGAAAAAAAAAATGGTAACTGACATCACGAAAGAAAACTGAATCCTAATCTGGCATTCAGGAAAAGCCCAGAAACAACCCTGATTTATTCCTCAGAACCTCCAAACGGTTTGGGCATCTCTGGAAATAGGGGAAGAAGACAGGCTAAAATGGGTTTCTTTCTTTTTGTTTTTTTTCTAAATGGGTTTCTTTCAAAGTCTTCAGCTCTCCCACCTTGTCCTCAGATGACAAAGGTTTATTCTCTAGAAACAGGTCTCTGGGTTGGGAGACAACAGAGCCATTGATGGTGGGTGTACCACACTGAAAACAGGAAGAAGAAGTAAAAGCAGGAAGATGTTGAGACTCTCAGGCTATTCTCTCCCTCAGCTCCCATAACACTAACAGTCAGGCTTATACTCCCTGACAGGAGTTTGGAAGAGCCTTCCCCAACCAGCCCAAGAGAAAAAATCCTAATTATTAACATCTGAAGTTCACCTTCACACAGCCCAGTCATATCTCCCTCAAGTATGCCACACACACAAGGATCTCCAATCTGCTCCTGATATCCCATTTCTGCATATGAGCAGGCAATTAAGGAGACCAGATAATGAAGAGCTTCTATTATGAAAGATAGTGGAGAACTTCTATTATGAAAGATAAATATAAAATAGACAAAAAGGAAAAAACACCCTAGAAGAAACAGACTCTGCAGGAAAAGCAAACGTCAAAAAATGATCAGTAGTGACCTCAAAGAGATAAGGGAGGATATTGCACTTATGAATACAAAAAAATAAAAAAATAAAAGCCCTGAATTTTAATGCTTTCAAAGAACAGAAACTCTTAGAAAACAAAAATGTGGTAGCAGAAATGAAAAACTCATTAAAAGGGCTAGAAGTCAAAATTCAAGAAGTTTCTCAGAAAACACAACAACAACAACAACAAAGGATGGAAAATAGAAGAGAAAACAAGAAAGTTTATTTACAAGTATAACAATGTATATAAATATATATTGAAATACATTGGCATATAAAATGTATCAACGCATACATAATACATATAAATGTATATGAAATACCTCCCCACTTCATACACCAAAAAATATGTGGTGTGTTTATATAATATGCTATATATTTGTGTGTGATGCATGTTAATCATCTAGATATTGCAAGCAACCATTAACATTTTATAATTTCTTCTTCTAAACAGCTAACTAAGCACACTGCACCAAATGGACATGATGGAGAGAGAAAGAAAGGGAGTTGCCAGTGTAAAGGTGGAAGAGATGCCAACCCACACACAGTCACCGGATCCTCTGATATCTTGATGGTGATGGCAAAGAGTGACCTAAGAATCAACAGGAATGACTGAGGTGCTGTATTTGGGGGCCACGTTGGGTCACAGTTAACAGGTTAACCATGAATTCCAAGAAAGAAAGAAGGGTGGCTACTTAGACCCTTTAATCAGAGCATTTCAAGAACTTGGTTCCAGCCCCTAAGTCAGGGTCAGGGAAGCCGCATTGGCGCTGGGCCACTCGGAACACATGAACACACAGTGGGGAGATGGCTCACCTCCATTCCCGCAGTGGTCAAGTTACTCACAGCACACAGCTTGGAGGGTTGGAAAACGTGCTTCAGTATTATTCTCATGCCACTAGCACAATTCTGTGGAATCCTGCAGTGGGGACAGGCCAGAGCATGGGATCAAACATGGAGATACCCCTGTATCAGAATATCTGATACAGGCTCCAAGGATCTGCGACAGACGTGGAGGATCAAAGCTGAAATTATGGCATATGTAAGCCCTCCACCCCCTCACTCCCACTGCACCATAACATGCATTCACCCCATGTAAAATATACAAGAGCAGGTACAAGATATATCACATGTATCTCCCTAAGACTCATAAGACCACCATCCTTCTGGTTGAATCCCAATCCATGCAAACAAAAATGTTTTCAAAAAAATCCAACATCATGAAGGACACTTCTTAATATCACCTTCTTCCTCCTCCCTCTATTGCCTTCACAGACTATAACTGCTCCCAAACCTCTCTTCCCAAATGCTCTTCCAGACCTTGCCCCCCGGTGTCCCTTGGATAGTTCACTTTCCTTCCACCAGGCCCAGAAAAGCAGGATCCTGCTCAGGAATGGGTACAGGCTTAAAAACTGAAAGTGTTCTTCTATTAATAACCTTTATTCTCTCATGCTCCAAGAAGAAAATAAGAAAGACATTGGCCAAAGAGTTCTTCTAAGGTGGTGTGTGTGAATGTCTGTGTGTCTGAAAGACAGGAGCAATGTAATCATGTCTAAAGACAAGTAAAATTTTTGGATACACCAACATTTAATAAACTGGATTTGAGGGAAAGAAAATGGCTGTTGAGAAACTGTGGAGAAGGAATAATATAAACTCATAATCTGGTCAAGTCTATTAACATAGACAGCTTTAACACCAGTGCAAACACAATGAATAAATATATTCAACATCAATAAAGCCAAGCAGAAGTTGAAAAGGAACTTGGAAAATCAAAAATCCTGTTGTTTGGGATAAACTTTCTCCAGTAGATTGAAAGCCAACTTTGGGGGCAGCCCACAAAGAGAACAGATGGCTAGAGATAGGACCACTGGCTCACATTGGCCACTTCTGGCCTGCTAGGAAAAACTCAGAAAAGAAAAACTGTAATAAAGCTGGGTTTATTATATTTCACTTGTAATTCTTTTATTCTGGTGAGATATTCTTTCCTTTAACTTGACCACACAAGTAACATGTGGTTTTGTTTATCGTGTTGTGAAAGGAAAGAAAACTGGAACAGAGGTGCAAAGCACAGAGGGCAGTGGTGTGAGATACTTTGTTCTACCTCAACATGAAATCAAGACCCCAAAAACACATGAAGACTGTAAAAGCATACAGTCCATAAAGAAACACTTTTAATATTCAATGGGTCTTTTCTAAGCTGTCTGCAATAAACCAGTATGACTTTTTAATCACTTTACAAAAAGAACTTTTAAAAACACTGAACAGGACTTCCTTCTTTGCTTCTTTAACTCCCCAACATTGTATGCATGCAACATTGCTTAAAAATCTCTTGAAAGTTCCAAACACGCAAGTCCACAAATTCCTCGATGAGGATATCAGGGCTTGAGAGATTGCAAATGGCTGTGGCACTGTTTAGAAGCATCACTGGGATGCTGTCCCCTAAATATCACAGCAGCAACAATATGTAATCGTTGTTCTGGGTTGAGCTGACTGAGAGCTGGACAGTCACTGATTTAGCAGACTAATGCTTTCTGGCTGGAAACGCCTGCAATGCTTGACATTTGACTATTCAAAGAGAGAATTACAAGAGAAGCAAGCGGTAAAAGTAATAGTGAGAACAAGAATAAGAGTCCATCAGGCTGTTTGTTGTGGTGCTTTCCTTGAAAGAATAATACTTGACTCTCGAGAGACTTCCATTCTAAAAATAAAGAACACAAATAGGAACACACAGTCCAGAATAGATGTAAATATTCAGAGACTAAAAAAATAAATATATGTTAACCTTATTCCATTAACAAATCCTATTGACAATCCATATTGTCAATAGGATTCCTCAAGACAAGACCTCTCTCATTCTCATTAGCTTCCCAGTTGCTCTCAAAGAATCAGAAGGAGCCCCACGCCCATGCCTTTTCCAAATTGCAAATTCATTCCAAACTCAGGTGGTGCTAACTGGGAAGAATTGCTTCCAGTGAACCTGTGTGTGAAATTTAAGATTCTGTTGACTCTTACTCTCATATTGAATAGCAAAACAATATCCCCCTTAGCTTGAATTTTTTGTTTCACATTACCATTATATACATTCTTCACTTTTTCAGGTTATCGACTCTTTGTGTGTACAAAGTTATATCAGAAGAGTGAATATATGTGCACTCTTTTAACATGGCTTGAATGTACTTAGTGGTGAACTCCTGAGTACACTTGTTTTGTGTGAATGACAGTAACGTTCAATGTTGTATCTGTGCTGCATAAGGTTAAAACATGTTAGATCTGGCAGACACAGGCAATAAGAAGGCAATAATTAGTGCCAGGCTCCCTGCCTGGAAATGCTATAACTAGCCTCTTTTCCTTCCAGTGAAGTATATTGCAACATGCACTGAATTTTGACAATAGGCTATCTCAGCCCTACGTGAAATGCAAAACCAGTTTTTTCTATAAGAGATTTTTAAGTTTCTTAAGAAATTTCTCTGCAAGTGAATCAGAAAGACCCTTTTCTAAACCTGCATAAATCCCAATTGCTGAAGAGCTTTCTAAAGAGCCTTCTGGAAGGCAGCGTGGGTAATACTCCTGAGGAGGAGAGACAATGCACAGAGATCTTGAAACAAGAGCAAAAGAGGGAGCTGCTGCTCCCAACAAATGTGTCCTAGAGCCACTAGCTTCCCAGACTCCCCCGCCAAACTAACCCTCACCTGGGGAACACTAATTCTACAAGTGTTTCCACTGAAGAGCCTGAGAAGCATCATAAGCTGCAAGTGATCAGAAGATTGCTACCCCTTAAAGGGCAATGGATAGAATGGCCAAGAATAGTAAGGTATTTTTAAACAAATAGATTTGAGGAATATGCTCCTTTCCAAAAGTTGTGTGTGGTCTGTACCATGTTTTCCCAATTTATTAGTGCTGTTCAAATATAACAGTAGAATCAACTCAATGTGTGTGCTGGAAACTCCAGCCCCTTTTCCAAAAACACCCTCTTGTCGGCACCTCAGACACTGCCATTCTAATCAGTGTCATATTCCAGACAATAAAATGGCAGAGGAAGAGAAAGAAAAAAAAAATCTATTGCCCAGAAACCTAACCACTGCTAAGCTCAACACCTCCATATTAGGGTTCTTACAAAGTTACCACCGCCCTCTGAGCTGAACCACCCCAACTTGAGGCTCATCCTACATGGCTGGGTGAGGACATTCTCAAGTCACATCATAGGACACATCAGTTGTCTTCATTTCTTCACCTCCTACTCACTTCTCAACTCATTCCAATTTACTCCACACTTAATACCCTACCAAAACAGCTTTTACTAAGGCCACCAAGACCTGAGATGACCATGTGTCCAGACTTTGTCTTATTAGATTTTTCAGCAGCAGTTGACCTTGGTGATCACTCCTCCCTCAAAGCCCTCTCTTCCTTTAATTGCACTGACATCATTCAGTTTTCCTCCCAGCTCTTTGGGTCTTCTCCTCACTCTCCCTTCATAGCTCTTTCCTCTCTGCCTGGCCTTCACACATTGAGTTATTCAATGAAAGCTCACTTTTCTTCTCACTCTATATCCCTTCCCTAGGTCATCATTTCCACATCTCTGCACAATTCCAGAAAACACTGTGTCTATTATGGTCTATGTACATGGCTGTCCCTTGAGTTGTAAAATGCATGGTTTATTTGGTCATAAGTGCAGTTCTATCCACTCCTGTGGCTTTAATTACCATCCATACATCCATACATGACTGCAAAATGTCTATTATAGGCCAGACAACAATGAAACTCAAATCCATACATACAACTGACTACTTGGGGTCCACTTGTTCAGTCTCAAACTGAACCCATGCTCTTCCAGGACAAATCTTTTAGCATTCCTTATCTTGATAATGGTCGGAGTATCCATCAGGTTGCCCAGCCTAGAGCCTGGAATGCATCTTTGTCCCTTCCCCTCTGGTGCCATCAGTAAATTATGTTTCATGTTTGTTATCTGTCTCTCATGTTTGTATATCTGTTTGTTATATGTTTGTTATATATCATATAAATGTGATATCAGCCCTTTGAATATTAGAATCTCTCTCACCATCACATCCCCAGAGCTAGAGTGATGTCTGTCATAAAACATTTGTTGAATGAAATAATAAAATCTTACTGATTTTACCATCTATCTCTTAAGTCATCTTCTTCATCACTCAGCACCCTTGCCTAGGTTGCTCCCTCAGGTTCCTCCACATTTTTATTTAATGCCTGTCCATCTTTCAAATCTCAACTGAATATCACTTCCTCAATTATCACTCCCTCACTCCCTCAACATCAACTTCCTCTGATGTCCCCAACTGGGCCAGCGCCCTTCAGATGCCACCATAGCTCTTCTTACCTGATACTTCTTGCCTTATCTCTTCTTCACAACATTTTTATCTTTTGTCCAACCTCTATCAAAATCATTCATCCATTTTTCATTACCTCAAAATTATTTCTGAATTCATCCAAAAAAGTACCAAATCCCAGGTATTGAACAAGGTGCTAAGAATACCAAGAGAATAAATGCTAATAAGTAGCTCAGAGAAGGATAGGAAACAAGGATATGTAAATATATATCATACAGTATGCAATATCTGCAAAAATAGAGCTATATACAAAGAAGCTAGAGAGCATAGCAGAAAATATGATCAATCCCATCCATTTGGGGGTAGCCCGAAAAGTCTCCCTGAGTGGGTTTTGTAAGAAGATCTTTAACTCTTACTTCCTCACAGACCACTCCTACATTCAGAGTATTCATGAAAATTGTTAAGTTTTCAATATTTTCTTTTCACTAAACAATCGTCAAAGTCAACTCTAGACAGCTTAAGTCCAGAAGACATTGCTATCTACCTCCAAGGCTCCCCTTTCTGTGGACTCTGAATACCCTTAAATGTCTCCATTTTCCTTCATTTCTGTTCATTCTCCCCTCCCTTATTCTTTCTTTTCTCTTTCTTTAAAAAGTAATCTACTGCACTCACTCTCACTAATCTGTTTTAAGTTACATCTTCTTAGAGTAGGTAAATTTTACAAGAGACCCTTGAAAGAAATCGCTATACTAAGAAATGAGTCTCCATATATGGGTGGAAGTCTGCTCCAAACCCTTTAATTTACAGCAACAGGCAAGACCTTGTATTCTGCCTGTAAGTAAGGCCAACATTGCCAAAACAAACATGACTTTCCAAGTTTGCTAATTGTGTGTGCTTCTTGGGTTACTTCTTTTTCCAGCAAATATGAGAGCAACTTGAAATGATCATCACACTTGACTTTTGCAAAAGAACATTACCTGTTGTGAAAGATATTATATTTCAAGGAAAATCCAACAACACTCAGCTCATCTCTGACATTTGCCTGGACTGTTTGTCCCTTCTGTTCATGTTCCACCAACTCCTATACTTCATTTAGCCTCTGCTCAAGCATCACTTCTTCAGGGAACCCCTTCTCTTCACCTGACTCTAACCCTCATGGTAGCCTGTGCTTCCCCTTCCAGAATACCTGCACACATGTAATTACTTGTTTAATCTGCACAAAAAAATGGGTCTTTCTTGTTTTCAGCTATATCCCCTGGGCTTAACACAGTGCCTGGTACATAGAAGGTCCTCAAAGCCCGTATTAATTGGCCTTGTACATGCTTCTTTTGCTACAACCATCACACTACATTGTAATTTATTTGTTTTCATGTCTGTCTACTCCCCTTCACATTAAATCACTTCAAGGAAATCATAAATTATTTATTTTTTAATTCCTAGAATCTAAGACATTGCCAGGACCCTCAATAAATATGATAAGAAGAAAAGAAGGAAGGAAAGAAAGAGGGAAGGAGAGCAATCTCAGTGGTTGACATATCCACTAGTTCAGTAAGGTCTTAATAATATCCAACCTATCCATCTGAGGGAATCACAACAAACACTGTAAAAGCAGAGAATCAGTCTTTCAGTTTTTGAAGATCCAGAAAAACTCCAAATTTCTTGAAAGGTTATTTAGTAAGCATGTTTGCCAAAACCTATAGCATTCTGATTGCCCTGCTTGCAAAAAGAGAAGGAAAACCTAACATTTCTGAGCATTTGCTATGTGCCTGGTGCTTTATATACAGCATAGTTAGTTCATCAACAGCCTAACTGATATTCATTGAGTTGCTATTATGTACCCTGCATATGATCCTGGGGACCAAATATTTGTAGCATCCATTTTTAAAATATGACTCCTAGGACTGAACACAGTATTTCTACTGTGTTCCAACCAATACAGCGGTTTGGGTTGCTCTATCTCTATTACTTCAGCCTAGGATTCAACTAGACCATTTCACAGCCACAGACTTTGGGTTCCCTCCCACAGTGCTTATGGTTAACAAACCTCCCTCTAACACCTTTTTAATTTAAACACCCTCAAGTCAGGTTTTCCCCAGCTTGGACCGAGTCAACTGATTTCAAAATACAAATGGAATATTTGACACCTTTTTACATTATACTGGTTTCACCATCTCTCAAGCCTGTCATAAATGTTTAATTCTTGATTATATCATCAAACATATGAGTGGCAGCCTGAGACCACAAAGGGACCTTCAGCAGATCTCTTAACTTCTTTGAACAGAGCTACCATGTTGAACAACTCCAGAGTCCTCATTTACCCCGTAGCCAAATAGCACCTATACAAACAGCCCTCCTGATATTGGACAGTGGCGCAGGCTTGGGATCTGCCATTGCTCATCTATAAAATCAGTGGGTTAGAACAAAACCTCATTCTGTAATTTGGGGTCACATACACCTTTAATAAATATTCCTTCTATGCTTTATCCTATTTACTGATAAAATTACTGATGATAAGCAAAATACAGAAGAATATCTGTATATCCCAGTCTCACTTTGTGTTCTTGAGAGCCTTCTTTAACTAGGTCAACAGTCATCCTTCACTTCCTTTTCGAGTACCATCGGTCTTCAAAAGTGTGGATGACAGCAAATTGCCACTTCCTTGTCACACTGAGCAAAATCCTCATGAGCTATGATGTAGAACAATGTGAAACATACATTCTGAAAGTCCCTAAAAGAAAAAAAGCTCATTGACAATTCATCTTGTCAACCAAGAAAATAAGAAAAACTGAAAGTTACAGATGTGTGGCATTGTGATCTATTATGTGCCTTTCTCTTTCAGTTCTGCCTAGGCTAACATCTGTAATAGTGAAACATGACTGGCTGATCCTGACAAGACAGGAGAATGCCATGCAACATACTGCTGATAGAAGATGAAACCAATAATACGAATTTCTTTATGTTACTAACTCTATCTCCTGAAAATGGGTAATAATTTAGGAAATAACTCAATGAAAGGAAATATTATAAACATTTTATTATTTATAAAAGTCACAAAGTAGCACATGTAAAAGCCCTGCTTGCAATGGGCAAGAGCTTAGTGAGTTCAAGAAACTGAAAGAAACCAAAGCAGTAAGAGCATAGCAGGCAAGGGGAATGAGTGGTGGAAGATAAGTCAAGAGGAATCAGATCATACAGATTTGTAGGCCATGTCAAGGATTTGGGGCTTTATCCCAAATGTGACTACACTATTGTCCAATAATAGAGGAATGGGTTAGTAAATATGGTTATAGCAGTAGCAATAGTACAGACTACCCATCACTGATTTCCAAAGTGTATTCTAAAAACTTATCTGTGGAACAGATGTTTCACTCTGTATTTTTTATCAGTTTCATGTTAAAATTGATTTGAAGAAAATGTGTCATGTTCTCATCTTTTATCTTAAAGCAAGATTTCTCAAGATTTCTTCTTTGAGAAGTCCTACAGTAAAGGAATTTGTTCACTTTCACAACTTTGCAGACTTATTTGACCTTAGAAATATTTTATTTTCCCCAAGGAACATCTGTTAAAACCCTAAGAAACTACCCTTTGTGAAACATCTTTCAGTAAATATTGCTATCTATCCATTTTAAAGGATCAAAAATGGAAAGTCTACAGAAAACTGAAAATATCCCATGATTACAACTATATAAAAAATATGAATGTATATGAAGGTAATAGGAAACAATTAATATATCTGTTACTTAGGGGGAGGAGTTAAGATGGTGGAGAAGTAGGGGGACCCTAAGACCCTGTCCCTCAAACGCAGCTATACTGAGGTCAGATCACTTGGAACACCCAGAAAATCTATCTGCAAAGTGGCAGAAGGATCTCCATAGTTGGAAGGAGACAGGGTGGCAGATGTAAGGCTTACTTCAACATATCAAAGCACACCTAAATATTCAAACACTCACCACTGCAAGGAAGGAGAAGCTCTGTAGAGTACTGGTCAGTGGGAAAGAGCAGCCAAAACACAGCAGCAGAGTGCACACAGCATACACCAGAAACACTTCCTGAAGTGCCAGGTCCGAGGCAGTATATGACTCTTTGCAATATAGCAGTACCCTGAGGTGTAGGGAACATAAAAAGCTTTTAAAACACACAAAAGCCAGATGGAGGAATTGTCCCCAAAAGAAAGTCAAGAAGAAATCAGAGGCAATGACTTGCTCAAAACAGATATAAGAAATATATCTGAACAAGAATTTAGAACAACAGTCATAAGACAAATAACTGGGCTGTAAAAAAGCACAGAAGATGCCAGAGAAACCCTTGCTACAGACATCAAAGACCTAAAAACTAATCAGGCTGAAATAAAAAAAAATTCTATAACAGAGATGCAAAACCAACTGGATACAGTCACAATGAGGACCAAAGATGCAGAGGAGAGAAAAAAATGCAATAGAAGATAAAATTATGGAAAATAAGGAAGCTGAAAAAAGAAGGAGAGGAACATTATTAGATCACAAGGGGAGATTCAGAGAACTTAGTGATTCCATAAAACAAAACAATATCCATATCATAGGGTTACAGAAGAAGAAAAGTGGGAGGAAAGGGGAAGAAGGTTTATTTGAACAAATTATAGCGGAGAGCTTCCCTAATCTGGGAAAGAAACAGGCATTCAAGTCCAAGAGGCATAGAGAACCCACATTAAAATCAATAAAAACAAGTCAACACCATGACATATCATAGCAAAACTTGCAAAATACAAAGATGAAGAAGAGAGAATTCTGAAAGCAGCTAGGGACAAAAGCTAGGGACAAATGTAGACACATAAGGTTAGCCACAGGCCTGTCCACTGAAATGTGGCAGGCCAGAAGGGAATGGCAGGAAATATTCAGTGTGCTGAATGAGAAAAATATGCAGCCAAGAATTCTCTATCAAGCAAGGATGTCATTCAGAATAGAAGGAAAGATAAAGAGTTTCCCAAACAAACAAAAACTAAAGGAGCTAGTGACCACTAAACCAGCCCTGCAAGAAATGTTAAGGGGAACTCTCTGAGTAGAAAAATGAAAGACCAAAGCAACAAAGTCTACAAAGGACCAGAGAACATCACCAGAAACTCCAACTCTACAGGTAATACAATGGCACTAAATTCATATCTTTCAATAATCACTTTGAATGTAAATGGACTAAATGCTCCAATCAAAAGACATAGTGTATCAGAATGGATACTCATTCTATAAAGCCAACATTACCTTGATTCTAAAACCAGACACAGATCCCACTAAAAAGGAGAATTACAGGCCAATAATCCTGATGAACCTGGATGCAAAAATTCTTAACAAGATACTTGCAAATCAAATTCAACAGTACATTAAGAGAGGGGAATCTGGGTGACTCAGTTGGTTAAGTGTCCAACTTTGGCTCAGGTCATGACTTCATGGTTTGTGTTGACAGCTCGGAGCCTGGAGACTGCTTTAGATTCTGTGTCTCCTTCTCTCTCTGGCTCTTCCCCACTTGCTCACGTTCTCTCTCTCTCTCTCTCTCTCTCTCTCTCTCTCTCTCTCTCTCTCCCCCCCTCTTGTTCTCTCTCTCTCAAAAATAAATAAACATTTAAAAAACAGTACATTAAAGAATTACTCACTATGATCAAGTGGGATTTATTCCTGGGCTGTAGGTCTGGTTCAATATTCACAAATCAATTAATGTGTCATACCACATTAATAAAAGAAAGGATAGAAGCATATGATCCTCTTAATAGATGCAGAAAAGCACTTGACAAAATACAACCTCTGTTCTCAATAATAAAAAAACCCTCAAGAAACTAAAGATAAAAGCAACATACCTCAACATCATAAAAGCCATAGATGAAAGACCCACAGCTAACATCATCCTTAAGGGAAAAAACTGAGAACTTTCCCCCTCTATGGTCAGGAATATGACAGAGCTGTCCACTCTTACCACTGTTGTTCAACATAGTACTGAAAGTCCTAGCCTCAGCAATCAGACAATAAAAAGAAATAAAAGGCATATGAAGTGGCAAGGGAAAAGTCAAACTTTCACTCTTTATAGATAACATAATACTCTACATGGAAAACCAAAAAGACTCCACCCCAAAACCACTAGAACTAATACATGAATTCAGTAAAGTTACAGGATATAATATCAATGTACAGAAATTGGTTGCATTTCTATATCCCAGTAATGAAGCAGAAGAAAGAGAAATCAAGGAAACAATCCCATTTACAATGGCACCAAAAAACCCATAAGATTCCCAGGAATAAACGTATCTAAAGGGGTAAAATATCTGTACACTGAAAATTATATAAAGTTTATGAAAGAAACTAAAGAAAATACAAAGAAATGGAGAAACATTCCATGCTTGTAAATCAGAAGAAAAAATATTGTTAAAATGTCTATACTACCCAAAGCAACCTACTCATTCAGTACAATCCCTATCAAAATAACACCAGCATTCTTCACAGAGCTAGAACAAACAATTCTGAAATTTGTATAGAAGCAGAAAAGACCCTGAATGGCCAAAGTCATGTTGAAAAAACAAAAATAAAAACAAAGCTGGAAGCATCACAATTCCAAACTTCAGACTGTGTTACAAAGCTATAATCACCAAGATAGTATGGTACTGACACAAAACACAGACACATAGATCAAAATAAAGAAACCAGAAATGGACCCACAAATGGCCAACTAATCTTCAACAAAGCAGGAAAGAATATCCAATGGAAAAAAGACACTCTCTTCAACAAATGGTGCTGGGAAAACTGGACAGCCACATGCAGAAGAATGAACCTGGACCACTTTTTTACATCATACATAAACATATATTCAAAATGGATAAAAGTCCTAAATGTGAGACAGGAAACCATCAAAGTCCTACAGGAGAAAACAGGCAGCAACCTTTTTGACCCTGGCCGCAGCAGCTTCTTAACTACATATGTCTCTGGAGGCAAAGGAAACAAAAGCAAAAATGAACTATTGGGACCTCATCAAGATAAAATGCTTCTGCACTGTGAAGGAAACAATCAACAAAACTAAAAGGCAACTGACAGAATGGGAGAAGATATCTGCAAATGACATATCCAGATAAAAGTTTAGTATCTAAATTTATGAAGAACTTATCAAACTCAACACCCAAAATACAAATAATCCAGTGAAGAAAAGGGCAAAAGACATGAATAGATACTTTTACGAAGAATACATTCAGATGGCTAATAGACACATGAAAACTTGCTCAACATCACTCATCATCAGGGAAATACAAATCAAAACCACAATGAGGTACCACCTTGCACCTGTCAAAAGGGCTAAAATGAATGACTCAGGAAACAACAGATGTTGGCAAGAGTGCAGAGAAAGGGGAACACTTATGCACTGTTGGCAGGAATGCACACTGGTGCAGCCACTCCAGAAAACAGTATGGAGGTTGCGCAAAAAATTAAAAATAGAACTACCCTATGACCCAACAATTGCACTACTAGGTATTTATTGAAAGGATACAAAAATGCTGATTCAAAAGGGCACATGCACCCCAGTATTTACAGCAATCAAAAGGGCACATGCACCCCAGTATTTACAGCAACACTATCAACAATAGCCAAATTATGAAAATAGCCCAAATGTCCATCAATTGATGAATGGATAAAGGAGATGTGGTGTATACACACACACACACACACACACACACACACACACACACACACACACTGGAATATTACTCCGTGATCAAGAAGAATGAAATCTTGACATTTGCAACAACATGGATAAACTAGAGTGTATTATGCTAAGTGAAATTAATCAGTCAGAAAATAAATACCATGACTTCACTCATATGCAGAATTTAAGAAACACAACAGATGAATATAGGAGAAAGGAAGGAAAGTAAGATAAAAACAGAAAGGGAGGTAAACCAAAAGAGACTTTTAAATACAGAGAACAAACTGAGGGTTGCTGGAAGGGATGTGGTGGGGGGATGGGCTAAATGGGTGATGGGCATTAAGGAGGGCACTTCTTAGGATGAGCCCTCAGTGTTAAATGGAAATGATGAATCACTGGGTTCTACTCTTGAAACCAGTTCCACTGTATGTTAACTAACTTGAATTTCAATATATACAACTGTTACACAGCGTGAGAGATTTATCAGTGATTTTATTTCTCAATTAAGTCATTCTTAATTATGATATGATAGCATATTTTCCATTAAAAATTATAAAATAGCATAAAGTTATGAAAGCCATATATTTTTAAATGTATTTGAAGTTTTGCCAATGCAATCAATTCATGGGCTGCTTCACAAATTTCACTTCATTAGTGTGCCTAGAGACTACGCAAGCTATGTTTTTTGATGGAGGAAAAAAACAGTCATCTTAATTCTAGTTCTAATCCCCTTGCTGGCAGGTTGATCTAATTAACGTCTCTTAATTGGAAGAATTAGTTTAAACTAGAACACAGTTTGATTCATACCATGTTGAACTACAGACATCTTTCATACGATTCATGGAATCCTATGAATTTCCCTCCGATCCCATTACTACTCATAATGCCTTTTCAAAGACTATTTCATTTACATAGATTGAAACTTTTTTTAATAACTTTGGTTTTGGGGCCAGAAATTAAATCCTGTGTTTTCATTCATTCATTCAAGAAACATGTACCAAGAGCACTAGACTATGTCTAAGAACATAAAAAAAAAAAAACCTTAAAAAGAATTCATCCTTATCCACAGCGAATTCTCAAAGGGTAATAAAGACATGCAAAAAAAAGTAATAAAGAATAAATATTCAAATTTTGTTATGTATTGGCATAATGTTAGCACAAAAAAGAGAGAAGACAGTCCTTCCCAGAATCAGGAGAATGGGTAAGTAAGGCTTCAAAGAGGATGAGATGTTTGAGCCACATCTTCAAAAATGAGCATGAGTTTGTTGGAAACACTTTAGACAAAGAAAAACATGTAGAAAATTTAAATGCTGGGATCCAGCACAAGTACGAGTTGGGACATAATAATAGGGCAGAGGGAAACCTTCCATAGAGCTGTCAGATAAGAAAAAAATTATAGTAACTAGAGATTTGGATTTTGGATGGTAGCACTCACTATAAAACAAGAGCAGACTCAGAGAACTCAGGGGGAAGGTTCAAACTGCAATCAATTGAAGAGTGAATGAAGATCTCAGGAATCATACTCAGTAGACCCAGTCATTTGTGGGGCAACATTATGTCAACTGATAATCTTAATTCATGTAAGAAATTAGTGCTTATGAGTGGATTATGTAGTGCATATAATGATAACAAAATATATTTTGTAACTCTGAACTTCTGATGTGTAGGACTGACAGAATAAAAAGTGTAGATAATTCTTATGATTTCAACCAATTCATCCTTTCACTTTGTTAAAAACAATAGCACTTGATGAAGCAGTTCAAGATGGCAGCATAGGAAGATCCTAACTCACCTCCTTCCACAGACATACCAATAATCCACAGCTACTTCAGATCAAGTCCCTCTGAAAAAGATCTGAAAACTAGATGAACTGCTGTACACAATGAAGGATAAAAGGACCACCTCCGAGGGTGCCTGGGTGGCTCAGTCCATTAAACTTCCAACTGCAAACCAGGTCATGATCTTATGGTTCATGAGTTTGAGCCCCACAGTGGGCGATCTGCTGTTGCCATGGAGCCCACTTCAGATCCCCCTTTTTCTCTGCCCCTCCCCCACTCATTCTCTCACTCTCTCAAAAATAAATAAATAAATTTTGAAATTTACAAAAGAAAAGGAAAGGACCACCTCTGGAGAGGTAGGAGAGGCAGAGACATGGTATTGCAAAAACAGCCCATCACTAGCATGGTGACACACAATAGAGAGGGATCTCACCCAACAGCTGCTTCTCCAGGAAGACAAGGGCTGGTGCCCCACATTGGCACCCAGCAACTGGAATCTGCACCAAACAGATGAGCCCCCAGAATATCTGGCTTAGAAAAATCAGCAGGCCTGATGTCCAGGAGCCCCAAATTTCTATAGGAAACTGAGATTCCCTCTTGAAGGGCGCACCCTGAGACCCAGCAGTAAAACATCAGTTTAAAAAGTACCTAGACTAACGGGCACCCTCCTACACTGTTGGTGGGAATGCAAACTGGTGCAGCCCCTCTGGAAAACAGTGTGGAGGTTCCTTAGGAAAATAACAATAGAACTCCCCTATGACCCAGCAATAGCACTGCTAGGAATTTACCCAAGGGATACAGAAATGCTGATGCATAGGAGCATGTACCCCAATGTTCATAGCAGCACTCTCAACAATAGCTAAAACATGGAAAGAGCCTAAGTGTCCATCAATGGACCAATGGATCAAGAAGATGTGGTTTATATATACGATGGAATACTACATGGCAATGAGAAAGAATGAAATCTGGCCATGTGTAGGAACATGGGTGGACCTTGAGGGTGTTATGCTGAGCGAAATAAGTCAGGCAGAGAAGGACAAATATCATATGTTTGCACATATAGGAGGATTGGGAGGAACTTAACGGAGGACCATGGGGGAGAAGAAGGGGGGAAATGGTGGGGGAAAGGGAGAGAGGCAAACCATGAGAGACTCTTGAATGCTGAGAAACAAACTGAGGACTGATGGATGTGGGGGGCAGGAGGGAGATGGGCATGGAGGAGGGCACTTGTGGTGCCCTGGGTGATGAGCACTAGGTGTTATATAGAAACCAATTTGACAATAAACTATTTGTAAAAAAAAAATAAAAAATAAAAAATGGAGATTAAAAAAATAAAAATAAATAAAATAAATAAAAAGTACCTAGATTATACGGAAGCAAGATTCATTTGCCGATCTGGGGGCATTGTCCACTGGTGGTGGACAGTGGAGATGCTCCCAGAGACAGAGGCGCTGGAGGACACCAGTGTTGTACCCTCCACAGTGTTTCCTGAGGCTGAAGAGGGTGGGCAGTTGTAGCACTCCCCTGCTTCTTGGCTGAGGCAGGGAAGGACAGTCAGTCACAGGTTTCACCTGCTGCTAGCTAAAGTCTCCAAGCATGGGCAGTTGCGACACTCCCCAAGCCCCTGGCTAGGCTGGTGAGTGTGAGCAGTCATGGCCTTCTCCGGCTCCCAGCCTAAAGCTGCACACATACACAAACAAAGCACTCTCCCGCTGCATTGCTAAAGCTCACATGCATAGTGGAGACATTTTCCCACTGCCTTTCTAAAGCCAGCGAGCACATCCCACCCTCTACACTCTCCAGCTGCCTTGCTAAAGCCAGTGGGTGCGGGCAATTCCCACAAAGGTCACCCCTGAATCACCTGGCCCTGATGGCCAAGAGGGCTAGCATTCCAGAGCTCCACAGGACTGTAACAATTGGAAAGACAGTTCTTGGCAGGCCATCACACCCAGGGCACTGCACAAATAGCAAACTGAAATACAACCCAGTGTTCCTGTGAAAAAGGCCTATTGACTCAGCCTAGAGCTTCAGCCAGAGGGACAGGCTTCAGGTTTCCCACACATCTAGAGGCTAACGAGGCACTCCTAGGGAACTTAAGCAGGGAGACAAAATCTTTGCACACCCCTTTGGCCTCACTACAGCTGGATGAGACTACAAAAAAAAAAAAAAAAAGCTTAAACACTCATCTGGAATCCTGATTCTTGCAACTGTCACCAAGGGTCTAATTTCCTGATCTGGATCTCCTGGTCTGAAGGCCAGGAGGAATTGTGATTGCAGCCCCACAGGACTATATGTATTTGCATACTTTAAAAGTTTCTACCTGAGGGTCTGACTTCCAATCAGCCTTTGAAACGAGGTGGCAAATGAGATCCCTCCTCTTGGCACTGACAGGTTTTGGCACACCCTCAACAACAGGGACATATCAAGAATAAATCAGGGGGACACCTAGGTGGCTCAGTCATTTAAGCATCTGACTCTTGATTTAGAGTCAGGTCATGATCTCATGGTCCGTTAGATGGAGCCCTGCATTGGACTCCATGCTGATAGTGCAGAGCCAGCTTGGGATTCCTTCTCCCTCTGCGCCTTCCCTTCTCTCTCTCTCTCTCTCTCTTTCTCTCTCTCAAGTAAGTAAAAAAAAATCAGGTTATGAGACAATTAGATGATCACAAAGTTTCAAGAGGAAACCAAGAGCAAAGGCAAAGTTGAATGAGAAGGATCATCACCTACACAAGGCTACTCCAAGACTGCGAGAGGCAGCTGTTTTACCTGTTACACAGAAACAAACACAGAGAGTCAAGCAAAATGAGGGAGCAGAGAAATAAGTTCCAAACAAAAGAACAACAACAACAACAACAAAAGACCTTAATGATAATGAAGATAAGTAATCTCCCTGATAAAGAATTCAAAGTAACAGTCACAAAGATGCTCACCAAACGTGGGAACAGAATGCATAAACTCACAGTGAGAACTTCAACAAACATATAGAAAATATAAGAAAGTACCAAACAGAAGCCACAGAGTTGAAAAATAAAATAATGGAACTAAAATAGACACTAGAGGGGGTTCAACAGTAGACTAGGAGAAGTATAAGAACAGTTCAGCAAATTGAAAGATAAAGTATGGGAACTCACCTAGACAGAGTGGCAAAAAAACGAATTTTTAAAAATGAAGATAACTTGCGGCACCTGGGTAGGTCAGATGGTTAAGCATCTGACTCCTGATCTCGGCTCAGGTCATGATCTCATGGTTCCTAAGTTCAAGCCCCACATGGGGCTCTGTGCTTACAATTCAGAGCTTGCTTGGAATTCTCTCTCTCCCACTCTCTCTGTCCGACACCACTTTGTGCTTTGTCTCTCTTTCTCTCTCTCAAAATAAATAAATAAAATTTAAAAGAAAAAAATGAAGATAACTTAAGGAACCTCTAAGACATCAAGCACAATAACATTTGCACTTTAGGGGTCTCAAAAAGAGAAGAGAGAGAAAGTGGCAGAAAACTTATGCAAGAAAATCATGGCTCAAAACTTTCCTAACCTAGTAAGAAACCAGATATCCAGGTTCCAGAAACCCAGGGAGTTCCAAACTGGATGAACCCCCAAAAAAGCTACAACAGGACACACTGTAACTAAAATGTCAAAATATAATGATAAAGAAAATCTTAAAAGCAGCAAGAGAAAAACAACTTGTTATATACAAGGAAAATTTCATAGGGCTATCAGTAGATTTCTCAGCAGAAACTCTGCAAGCCAGAAGAGAGTGGTATTACATATTTGAAGTACTGAAAGGATAAAATTTCCAACCAAGAATATTCTACTTGGCAAGATTATAATTCGGATTTGAAAGAGAGATAAAGAGTTTTTTAGGCAAGCAAAAACAAAAGGAGTTTATCTTTACTAACCAGCTATACAAGAAATATTAAAGGAACTTCTTTTAAGTTGAAAAGAAATGGTGCTAATTAATAACAAGGAAATATATGAAAATTAAAATCTCCCTAGAAAAGGGAAATATATAGTGAGATAGATAAGAAAACTAAAAGACAAAGTAGTACACTTAACTAAAAATACAATAATTAGATAAAATATATAAGACAAAAAGATATAAAAAGTGGCATCAAAAACATAAAATATGAGGAGGGGAAAGTAAAAATGTAGTTTTATAATGCGCTCCAATTTAAGTTGCTATCAACTTAAACTGTTACATGAATAGGGTGATATATGTGAACCTCATGGTAACCACAAAGTAAAAACTTATAGTTAAATACACAAAAGAAAATGAGAAAGGAACATAAACTAAAGAAAGCATCAAACCAAAGGAAGGAGAGAAAGAGAAGGAAGGAACATAGAAGAACTACAAAAACACCCAGAAAACAATTAACAAAATGGCAATAAGTACAAACCTATCAATAATTACTTTAAATGTAAATGAACTAAATTCTCTAATCATAAGACACATAGTAGCTAAATAGATTAAAAAAGCAAGACTCATCTATATGCTCCCTACAAGAGACGCACTTAAGAAGTAAAGACATAGAGGCACCTGGGTGGTTCAGTTGGTTAAGTGTCCAACTCTTGATTTTGGCTCAGGTTATGATCTCATGGGTTCGTGAGTTGAAGCCTTACATTGGGCTCCTCACACTGACAGTGCAGAACCTGCTTTGGATTCTCTCTCCCTCTCTTTCTGCCTCTCCCATGCACACTCTCTCTCACCCTCTGTCTCAAAATAAATAAATAATTTTTAAAAAAAAACAAGTAAGGAATATATAGACTGAAAGTGAATTGATGGAAAAAGGTATTCCATGCTAATGGAAGCCAAAAGAAAGCTGGTGCAGCTATATTCATATCAGACAAAACAGATTTCAAAACAAAGACTATAATAAAAGACAAAGAGAGGTATTACATAATGATAAAGAGGTCAATCCAGTAAGAAGATATAAATCTTATAAATATATATGCACCAATATAGGAGCACTAAAAACTATAAAGCAAATATTAACAGACCTGAAGGTAGAAATTGACAGCAATGTGATAATACTTGGGGATTTTAACACCACACTTACATCAATAGATAGGTCACCCACACAGAAAATCAATAAGGAAATATTAGCCCTTTAAATGCATACTAGGTCAAATGAACTTAATAGATATATACAGAATATTCCAACCAAAACCAGAAGAACACATTTTTCTCAAGTGTACATGGAACATTCTCCAGGATTAATTACCTGTTTGGCCAAAACACAAATCTCAATAAATTCAAGAAGACTGAAATTATATCAAGCATCCTTCCTGACCACAATGACATGAAACTAGAAATCAATTACAAGAAAAAAGCTGGGAAATTAAAAATATATATATGGAAATTAAACAACATGTTTCTTAACTGCTGGGTTATAGAAGAAATCAGAGGAAAAAAATAAAAAAATACCTAGAGTCAAAGGAAAACAAGACAAGGATGCCCACTATCCCCAATTTTATTCAAAATACTACTGAAAGTCCCAGCCACAGCAATTAGACAAGAAAAAGAAAATCATACAAATTGGAAAGAAAGAAGTAAGACTGTCACCATTTGCAAATGACATACTATATATAGAAAAAACTGTTAAGATTAATAATCAGGGGTGCCTGGGTGGCTCAGTCAGTTTAGCACCGACTTTAGCTCAGGTCATGATCTCACAGTTCATGGGTTCAAGCCCCATGTCAGGCTCTGTGCTAACAACTCAGAACCTGGAGACTGCTTTGGATCTGTTTGTCTCACTCTGTCCCTCCCCTGCATGCACTCTGTCTCTCAAAAATAAATAAACACTAAAAATTTTTTTAAAAAGATTAATAAGCAATGAATAAAATTAACAAATTCAGTAAAGTTTCAAGATACAACATTAATATGCACATATCTGTTATGTTTTTATATACTAGTAATGAACTATCAGAAAGAGAAATCAAGATAACCCTAGTTACAATCACATCAGAAAGAATACAATACCTAGGAATAACATTTTTTAATGCATATTTATTTTTGAGTTGGGGAGAGAGAGAGAGAGAACACCAGCAGGGGAGGGACAGAGAGAAAGAATCTAAAGTGGGCTCAAGGCTCTGAGCTGTCAGCACAGAGCCCAACACAGGGATCAAACTCATGCACCATGAGATCATGACCTGAGCTGAAGTCAGATACTTAACCAACTAAGCCACCCAAGTGCCCCTCTAGGAATAAATTTAACCAAGCAGATGAAAGAGCTGTACTCTGAAAATTATATGATATTGAAGAAAGAAACTGAAAAAGGCACAAATAAATAAAAAGACATTCCATGTTTATGGATTGGATGAATTAATATTGTTAACTGTCCATACTACCTGAAGCAATCTACAGATTCAATGCAATCCCTATCAAAATCCTAATGACGTTTTTCACAGACCTAGAGCAAATAATTCTAAAACTCATATGGAATTACAAAGACCCCAAAGAGCCAAAGCAATCTTAAGAAAGAACAAAACCAGCAGTATCATACTTCATACTTGACTTCAGAGAGTAACAGTAATTTATTTCAGAGCTATAGAAATCAAAACAGTATGGTATTGGCATGAAAACAGACACATAGATCAATGGACTAGAATTGAGAGCTCAGAAGTAAATCCATGCATATATGGTCAATTAATTTACAAGTAAAAAGGCAAGAATATACAACAGAAAAAAAGAAAACTGGTCTTGGAAAAACTGGACTGTCACATGCAAAAGAATGAGTCTAGACCAGTACTTTATATCATATGTAAAAAATAACTTAAAATGGATTAAAGACTGAATGTAAGACTTATAACCATAAAATTCCGAGAAGAAAACGTATGCAGGAAGCTCTTTGACATTAGTCTTAGTGATGTTTTTTAGATCTGACTCCAAAGGCAAGGGAAACAAAAGCCAAAAATAAACAGTTGGGACTGCATCAAACTACAAAGTTTCTGCACAGTGAAGGAAACCATCAACCAAATGAAAAGACACCCTACCGAATGGGATAAGATATTTGCAACTCGTATGTGTAATAAGGGGTTAATATCCAAAATATATAAAGAACTCATATGACTTAATAACAAAAAACAATCTGATTAAAAAATGAGCAGAGGATCTGAATAGACATTTTTTCAAAGAAAACATACAGATGTTCAACAGGCACATGAAAAGACACTCAACATCACTAATCATCAGAGAAATGCAAATCAAAACCATAATGAGTTATCAGCTTACACCTGTCAAAATGGCTATTACCAGGGCACCTGGATGGCTCAGTCAGCTAAGCATTTGACTCTTGGTTTCAGCTAAGGTCATGATCTCATGATTCATGAGTTCTAGTCCTGCATTGGGCTCTGTGCTGATGGTGCGGAGCCTGCTTAGGATTCTCTGTCTCCCCCTCTCTTGCTGCCCTACCCCCCCTGCCCCTCCCCACGTCTTTTTCTCCCCTCCAAAATCAATAAATAAATTTTAAAAAATTTTAATAAAAAAAGAATTGCTGTTATCAAAAAAAAGAAGAAATTAAAAGTGCTGGTAAAACATAAAGAAAAGGGAATCCTTGTGCATTCCTGGTAGGAATGTAAACTGGTATAGCCACTATGGAAAACAGTATAGAGGTTCTTCAAAAATTACAAATAGAGCTACCATAAGATCCAGTAATTCCACTACTGGGTATCTCTCCAAAGAAACTGAAAACACTAATTTGGAAAAATATATGCACCTTTATGTTTACTGAAGCATTATTTACAATGGCCAAGATAAGGAAATATATATATATATATAATGGAATATTATTCAGCCATAAAAGGAATGAAATCTTTCCATTTGCAACTACATAGATGGATCTAAAGGATATTATGCTAAGTGAAATAAGTCAGACAGAAAAAGATAAATATCACATGATTTCACTTATATGTGAAATCCAAAAAACAAAAGATAAAACCCTGACTCATAGATACAGTGAAAATATTAGTGGTTGCCATAGGGGAGATGATTTGGGGGGGTGGGCAAAATGAGTGGAGAATNTGTGTAAAGTGATAGATGGTAACTAGGCTAATTACGGTGACCATTTCACAATGTGTACAAACGTCAAATCACAATGCTGTACACCTGAAATTAATGTAATAGTGTATGTCAATTATACCTCAATAAATATAAATAAATAAATAAATAAATAAATAAATAAATAAATAAATAAAAATTTAAAAATAGAAAGCCTGTAGAGAAGGATAAATAATCATAACACAGAGAATTTCTAGGGGAAAAAAATAGCACTAATGACAAGTTGTAGATAAATCTTGATAACCTCAAATGAAAAATGCTATAAAAACATAAAGGGGAATTTATTAAATCTACTTTGAGTACTCCAAAAGTACACGACAAAAAAAATGTATGTTCTGAGATCTTTGAAGGAACAAAGAGGAGAGTGGTGTATATGCATCATAATACAGTACTATGAATTTCTCCAAGGGCTGCAGAACACTCTGTAACTATGTTTACTCTCATTGAAGATAGTAGTCTGTGCTCACATCCAAACAGAGGTAAAGAGACATTACAAAAGCGCAAGAACTGCAAGTGATTTTAAGTATCACCTATCCAACCTCGTCACTTTGCGGATGAAAAAACAGAAAGGTTAAGTAAGTTGCCCACAGCTCACATAGTGAATCAGAGGTGAAACAAGACTGCAATCCGAGATCCCCACTTCCAGCAGTCTGGTGTGTCTGCTTTCACTGCAGCCTCCTAGCCTGTCCCAGAGGCCAAAGCTAAGTCAGAAATAAAACTAATAAGTCAGTCAACAGTTGAGTCAACAAGACTGATTCTATCAGACCTTAGCATGCAACTGGACACACATTTTACAGTGAGCATGGGGGAAAAGAGGGTCACTGTGAATACCTGCTACATGCCTGTCACTATATGTACACTCACAATATATGATGTAAAGTTATTCTCTCATCGTCTCATAGTCAGTGAGTAAATAAATATTTCCTGGGAAACCATTATGTGCCAAGGACATTTCTAGGCCCTAGAGATGGTGCTGAACAAGACAGAGCCTCTCCCCTCATAGAATCACACTGTAGTTGGAAGAGACAAAAAATAAACAAGTCAACTAATGAATACACAAGAGAGTAGTAAGTGCTAAACAGAGAAATAAAATGAAGTGATGCAGTGAAGTGTGACAAGAGGGAAAGTGGTGAGGGGGCACTGCCTCATCTTGTGTGGTCAGTGAAGGCCTTCTCCAGGTCTCCGTCCTACTGACTCCTAAAAAGGACACGCAATAGGGCACCAGACATGAACTTTCACATGAGGAGGCATGAAGATGGCCTGGAACCTGAGGTCTAGGGGTAAAACCAGACCAGAAGTCAGGTCAGGCCATGTATGAGCCAGTGTGTAAAGGCACACGTCTGTCCAAACATCACCAACGGAAGCAGGAGAAAATGGGCTGAGGGCAGTTCAAAAGAACTTTCTTTAACAGTTTGCTGCTGTTTCCTTTGGTTTTTATTAGACTGAGCTACTTAATATGCAATGGTTTTTACCTTGTGGCCTTCATTCCTCAAGGCTCTAATAATATTCAATTGCCCCATTCTCTCCACATGACTCCTTTCTTCTTTTAACTGGATGTAACTGTTTCATGACCAATGGGTTGAAGTAAAGGTAATAGGGATAACTATTCAAGACCCCTATGCTAATCATAAGCATTTCCCAGACCAAAGTGGTAGAAACGTTGCTCTAATGGGCATTCCAATAAGCATAAACAGATTGGACCCAAAGCGAGTGCAATACCATCAGGACTTCTTAAGGGAAAACAGCAACAAGATGTTGGAATTAATTTGAGGCCTCTGACATTGACAGGGTTGGAAGCAACACAAAGCTCAAAAAGTCAATCTGCTCTGGGAATGTTAAAAGGAAACACTTGTTTGGAATGAATGTTTAAGTGTGAAAAAGAAAGACTATTTTTGGTGGAATGTGTGAGCAGTGAGTCTGACCACACACTGGGGGCTGAGAGATGTATCACTGAGGAAACCGAGGTCCAGCTCCCAGCAGTTTTCATGCCCAGCACCCAATTGAGAAATCGTGTGCTCTGATTCATGTCTGCAATGTGCCAAATGACTCCACTGGGAGTGAATCTGACTCTCAAATCCAATCTCGGTCTAATTTCCATTCTTCCTTCCCCTAGCCCCAGCATTCCTTATTTCTGCATTCCGTGGTGATTGTGTACATTTTAAGAACCACGCACCTTGAGTTTAACTGTTTCATAAATCACTTCTTCATTCTCCAGTGGTAAATGGAAGTTCACATGGAATGCTGCACTTCAGTGACAGGGTTCCAACTGAACCCACTAGACCATACTTCCTGTAACACATCCCCAGACCAGATTGAAGTCAACAGGCTAAAGGACTACACGCCTGAGGCAAGTCTACCCACTGCATGTCTGAGCTAGTTGCGGCATGTTTTATGACATCTCTCCCTACTCTTGGCATCTGGATGGACACTCAATCTTTTATTTGCCTCATTGGTGTGGTATTCAGGGACATTTTGGATCACTGAGGAGAGGATTATATGCTATAATTATTTTCCTGAGTAGCTTTTTCTACCATGATATCAAGCGCCAGTGGATCCTGAAAAGAGCTCTTCTCATGACCAACATGCATGGAAAACATCCAATCACCTCCCAAATCCCATCATCCTACTGTAACTGTGATGACGAGGTGACAATAATACGAGCACCTTAAGACACTGAGTTACAAGAAGCAGATTCCCAAGACTAGGGGAGCAGAAATACATCTGGGAAACCTCTGGCTACACAAAGCTAAGGATGCTTCCTATTCTGAAAACTCCAACTCATATCCCTTGACTTGCTAATCCAGGAAGATAAAATTCTCCTTTGCTTCTCATTGAAAGCTCCTAATAATGCATTGTATATGATTATCGCCCTTGGAATTGTTTATTTTCCACTTAAACTAGTGCAACTTTGCCTTAATACTTAGATGTGAAAGTTCTTTGCTCTTTGAATAGAGAATTTTCAAATGATTTTTATGGTGTGATAATAATAATAGAGATGTCTACTGGTAATTCTCACTGGGGTAAAGGAGAAAGATTTTTAATGCTTTAAGTGATATTTACAGCATTTCAATTTTAATATAGTCTTTAGATGTAAGCATGATATTTCAGGTAATCACTAAAACTTGCCTCAGTTCAACGTTTTCTAAATGAATAAAGAAAATAAAATTATGAGCTATAGGGGCGCTTGGTGGCTCAGTCAGTTAAGCATCCAACTTTGGCTCAGGTCATGATTTCACAGCTCATGAGTTGGAGTCCCGCATCAGGGTCTGTGCTGACAACTCTGAGCCTGGAGCCTGCTTCAGATTCTCCCTCTCTCTATATACCTCGCCCATTCACAGTTTGTCTCTCTCTCTCTCTCTCTCAAAAATGAATAAACATTAACAAATTTTTTAATAAAGTAAAATAAAATTATGAGCTATACAGATGATAAAAATAACATGTATGTTATACATAAAATGTATATAAATATATAAACTATATAGTGTAAAGTTTTAACGCTATATAGAGATCACATAAATTTTTAAGAGATCACATATTTTAGGGCTGTTTGGGTGGCTCAGATGGTTAAGTGTTCGACTATTGGTTTAAGCTTAGGTCACCTAACCATAAGCTTAAGTTAAACTCTTGGTTTAACTCACGGTTCGTGAGTTCAAGCCTAATGTAGGGCTCTGCATTGCCAGTGCAGAGCCTGCTTGGAATTCTCTCTCTCTCCCTCTCTCTCTGCCCTCCCCCACTCTCTCTGTCCCTCAAAATAAATAAATAAACTTTAAAAAATAAAAAAAATCATCTATATTTTAAAATTTTGTAGCTCACCTCATAATCTAATTTTCTTCTTATTTCAGATCACCTGGACCAAAGGCATGGAATAAAGAACCATGATTTTACATAACATTATGTAATATTCTGTAACATATATGTAGTAAATTGCAGGTTTGGTTGTATTAAACATAATGGCATATTGTGCAAAGTTAATGGATATATTGTCAACCCTCATTATTCTCAGATTCCGTATTTGCAAATTTCCCTACTTGGTGAAATTTATTTGTAACTCCAAAAGCAATGCTCACAGCACTTTTGTAGTCATTTGCAAACATGAGGAACAGTGAAATTTTTGAATCACCTAATGCACACATTCCCAACTGGGATCAAACAAGGCGACTCTGCCTCATTGCTTCAGCTATTATATTCTTCAAAGTTACTTAGTGCCACGTTTTTCAAATTTTTATGCTTTTTTGTTCGTAACTTCACTGTTTAAAATGGGCCCAAGCATTGTGTGGAAGTGCTGTCTAGTGTCCCTAAGTGCAGGAAGGCTGTGATGTGCCTTACAGAGAACATACCTGTGTTAGATAAACTTCATTCAGACATGAGTTATAGCGCTGTTGGATGTGAACTCCATGTTAATGAATCAACTGTATATTAAATAAGGCAAACAGAAACACACAGGAAAAAAAGGTAATGTATTGAGCAGTGACAAAAATGTTGTGACCAGAGTCTGGCAGGAACTGAAGTCTATATTTCTCCTAGGAGCAATGGTTCAGTATGCACTAATCCCGTGTTCACAGTGACATTACAGAACAGAACTCTTGTGTGCCTGAACACACAAGCACCTTGACTAAGGTTCTCTTTCCAGAGTGTAGCTTAGTGGTATTAAAGTGGTTTCTTTATGCTGCTTATCAGATGGTACTTCCCAAGGGGCAAGGGGCCAGGAGGAAACAGTAACCAGCAACTCTGGGGGCCTGAACAGGGTTTCCTACAGAAGGAAGCCCTCTAAGCCAGAGCTGTCATGTGAGGAGGAGCCCAGGGCAGCTCACAGATGCTGTGTCCCACAAGAAGGCATGTCAGGACTGAGGTGTGCATTCTGTGGCTGGTTACTGCCCCTGAATGCGGCGAGATGAGAATGGAGAATCTGGAGGAGAACCAAGAGGCTCAGAAAGTGAACCAGGCAGAGGTTCAAAGGGAAGACAGGAAGGCAGGATCTGGAGGTACTACTGTATCAAGATTCAGGACTGAGAAGTTAGATGTGGGGTTGTGACCTTTGACTTGGAGGGAGGGAGGTGACAAATAGCTGATAGTGCTGACAGTTACCTTAGTAACCTCGAAGGGCAGTGGACAAACTCATCCCCAAGGGCCCTTACAAGCCCTCTGGGTATATGGTAGGGTGATTATAAGGAAAAACAGTGCAGGTTGGCAGATCAGCTTTGTTGGTTTTTACTAAAATTCTTGCTTGCCATCAGAGTCCTTAAGAGAGAAGCAAATACCGTTTGGGGACCACACTTCCCCCAATCTATGGCATAATATTAATGGTTAGTAATATAGAATGTCTTCACTTTCTCAGGCTATAACGAAAAGGGATACAAAATTTCTTTTTTTTTTATGTCTGCTCATCTCCAATGCTTACATCAATCTAGCCTTCTTTTTATTAACATTAATTATAAAGTTTTTCAACCCCACACAAAAGTAAAGAGAATCATCTAACAAACTCCATGTGCCCATCACCTTCCTTCAAGAATTCTCAACATTTTAGCCCAGGTTTTTTGCCCTCTTAATTGACTAATGGAGCTTGCATATATTTTTTCCTTCAACGAGTAGTTTTCAGCAACTGCCATGTCAGGCACTTTTCAAGTACTGGAGATGCAGAAATGAATAAAGAAAATAAGCAGAAAGTACTTGTTGTCAAGGAGCTTACATCTGAGTAAGATAAATAACAGCTAATTTTACTGACAGCTATGGGCCATCACTTTTCTGGATTTTACTTCAATTATTTCGTTTCATTCCCACAACAACCCAGTGAGGTAGGCACTCTTTTCATCCTCCTTTTTTACCAACAAGGAAACTGTAATACAGAGAGGTTAGGTAATGCCCTCAAGGTCACACAGCTACCAAATGCAGATGAGGTTCAAATTGATTCCAGAGGCTGTGTTCCTAACCATCACACATACAGCTTTTCTATACCTCAGTAAGTTCTGCCTCTTGCAAAAATCACTTCTTTACAGAATTACGGGCTTCTCTGACTTCTCTGACATGATAAGAATTGTAAGAACTAGATAGATGTTAGCTATATAGCCCCTTTTCCTCCATTCATATTGATCTCATGGAATCTTTATATTAAAAAATAAATAAATCATAAAAAAGATCAGCTGTGCCTGGGTGGCTCAGTCAGTTAAGCTTTCAACTCTTGATTTCAGCTCCGATCATGATCTCACAGTTCATGAGACTAAGCCCCAGGTCAGGCTCCTCACTGACAGTGTGGAGCCTGCTTGGGATTCTCTCTCTCCCCTCTCTCTCTGCCCCTCCCCTGCTCACACACTCATGCTCTCTCTCTTTCTCAAAATAAATAAATAATTAAGATTAAAAAGCTATGGTCATTTGTTTTTATTGGTCCTACTTCTTCTTAAAAGACATATATTTTTGTAGATTCCAAATAATATGATAGCAAATTAAAATGTTTTCTCTTAACTCTCAAAATCCTACATTTCCTACTCTAATATTAAAAATAGCTAACATTTATTGAGTCTTTGCTATGTGCCAGGCTCTGGGCTAAGTACTCTAGGTGCCTTCACACAGACCCACAAAAACTCTATAAGATAAATATTATCTCCATGCTATGGATTTGGAAATGAAGGGACAAACAGATTCTATAACCTACCCAAGTTCACCTAGCTACAGAGTGGCAGAACCAGAATTTGACTTTATTCCATATTCTTAACTACACTATCCCTACTTCAATCTTAGAGGAATTCTCTACACTATAAAATCTGGAACTCTTTGATGGCTCAGTAGAAATATTTTTATACATATCATATAATAATATTTTTCAAAACAAAGATTTTCAGTTTATTATTGTTCCACTCTACATTTCAAATTTCATCAAAAAGTTGAGTTAGTTCTTTAAGGAGCCTGGGAGTTCTAATATTCTGATTATCTTATCCTATTTTATCATTCAAGACTGGAGTAAACCAACACATGTACAGTTTTTATGGCTATGTTCTCATATTAAAGGTCTCTGAAGAGACAGCAAAGGAACCCAGAACCAGGATAGAAATCACACACTAAGGAAAACATCCAATAATATAGATCCTATTTCAAGCCTTAAATTACCAATTAAGGACTAGTAGAGTGCTTGGCATATGGAAAGTGCCTACCAATTTTTGTTTAATTAATCAATTAATTTTAAAGTTATATGCGAATAAATCAGACTCTCCTTTTGAAAAGTACTCTTGAAATTCCATAACAAGCTTTTTATGTTACTGAAAAGGTAGGGTTGTTCAAAATATTTCCTGGGTAACAGAAACCTCCCTACCTCCACTCTAGGTAAGGCACACGATTGGATGGTCTCACACGTCACCACACATCTTGTAGACCTTAGCACATATAATAATTTGTCTGCATGCTTTCTGAAGCAAACAAAAGCTCAATGAAAGTAAACATTTCTGGATCATGGTCACTGTTGAATTTCTAGTGCTCAGCATTGTGCCATGGTAATATACGACAGATCAAATACATTTCACCAAAATGAGTGAATTCATGAATAAATTAGTGAATAAATGAATGCATAAAATAGGTATTCTAGTACAAGACAGGACAATGAGGTCTACCTAGGTCATTTTGGCACCATCTTTCCTCAAGCCACGAGGAAGTTCAAGTACATTCACTCAATCAGGCTTTCCTCAGACAGGAGACTTAGCTGTTCTATCATCTTCTTTTTCCTTTTTCTTTCTAGTTTTTGTCTTAAGTTCATCTGTGTTGGTCTTAGTGCATCTGCGTGCTTACCTAAACTATGTTAATTCTTCTATTTAAAAACAAAGCTAAATTAATAAATAAACTCTAGATACTCCACATTAACTTATGATGACTAACATGCATCCAAGTTCACCTACTAGAGAATTCTCTATGCATAAAGAAATGTTCCAAAACTTTATTTCTGGCCAAAGAGGTGCATATTATTTTTACTTTCCCAGAGAATTACCTTTAATGCCATTGAATTTTTCACATATGGTTAGATGATTTGCAGCTGATGATTTGGGAATTACATTGACCCTCAGTTAACCCTTTTCTACCTAAAATTAAATTTTGCAGCTACCCAAAACATCAGGAAATCCAATGCCCTCAAGGGCTTTGCAGTTAAAATCATAACACAAAGGCTTAACATCTATAGAATCCTTCTCTAAATTTCTGGAATTATTTTGTATCATTAAAATGAATTTATTTTATATTTTTAATGTTTTTTTCGTTGTTTCTGAGAGAGAGAGAGAGAGAGACAGCATGAGCAGGAGAGGGTCAGAGAGAGAGGGAGACACAGAGCCAGGCCCTGAGCTAGCTGTCAGCACAGATCCCGACAGGGGCCTGGAACCCACGAATTGTGAGATCATGACCTGAGCCAAAAATGGATGCTTAACCGACTGAGCCACCCAGGCGCCCCTAAAATGAATTTAAAAAACAGGGATAGAAAGGCATTGGTATCACGGTTTCCTGACATTTCCCAATTTTACCAGCATCTGCTTTCATTCCTTTCAATGTAGCCACTGGACTCTGAAGTACAGTGCAGAGATTGTATTAGAGAAGACTCTAGGCTGGACATGGACTACCCCAGTGAATAACTCTGCTTGGCTCAAGGTCAGAAAGAAATCTCCATCTATGGCCAGGAAATAAAAACTCACCTGACTCAGGTGCTGTAACTCCAGCCATCTCCAGCCAAAACCAGTCTATATTTCTCATCCCTGCTATGTTACAGAATGCCAATAACAGGCTCATGAGTAGGGATCCAGGTCTGAACACAAGCCTGTGAAGGAGAGAGATCGTTTGAGAATGTCACAAAATAGAAAGGTTGATGTGCTCAGAGTCTGAGACCTGGGTCCTAATCCCAGTCCTACCACTAACTTGTGTGACAAAAGGTGACTTCCTTTACTCATCTGCACTCTGGTTTCCTCACTTACCCATATAAAAAAGGATACCCATCCTGCCTATTTCACCCATATATTGTGAAAACAAATCAACAGGTGACTTCATGCTCCAAAAAGTTAAAGCAGCTTGCAAAAGGTTTCTCCTGTGGAGCCCTTCCAAGAAGCCCTCTTGGGCACTGAACAACAAAGGCTTCCTTCAGCACCACTTCTGTAATCTCCCAGGGTGTAGCCGGGAAAGGAAATAAACCCCACACTCACTTATGGGGCTATCTACAGCAACTATCACTACTGAGGCTCATCTCAGTCATTTGACTTGCTTTGTCTCACTTGATTTCCACAAAAAAATCCTTTGTTAGTATCAGTAGCCCCATTTTAAGTGTCGGTAAGCATCATTTTACCAATACTGATCATTTTACTGATTACTGGTCATTTATCAGTATCAGAAGCCCCATTTTGCCAAAGAAACTGAAAAATGATTTTAAACAACTTGCCCTACTAACCTATCCTAGGAACTTCCAAACCTCAGTGTTAGGTAGGAAGAAATCCCTTCACATCAGAATTTCAGGCATTATAGCAAGCTGGTCAGAAAGAGAATTTGTGGGGGCACCTGGGTGGCTCAGTCAGTTTAAGCTTCCGACTTTGGCTCAGGTCATGATCTCACAGTTTGTGAGTTCAAGCCCCACATCAGGCTCTGTACTGACAGTTCAAAGCCTGGAGCCTGCTTCAGATTCTGTCTCCCTCTCTTTCTGCCCCTCCCCCACACACACACTCTGTTTCTCTCTCTCTCAAAAATAAATAGCATTGAAAGAAAGAAAGAAAGAAAGAAAGAAAGAAAGAAAGAAAGAAAGAAAGAAAGAAAGAAAGAAAGAAAAGAATTTCTGCTTGAAGACTAGGAGACTGGCTTTTCTGAATTATCCTTCAAACCTCCCTTCAGGGAGGACCTAATGACAGTAAGTCAGTTCCATATGGCTCCCAGATCAGAAAGCCCTGGATTCCAAAACAGAAGCATTGAGCACGGTTTAACCAGAGGAGAGACACATGAGGAAGAAGCAAGTCAAAGGGCACACAGAGTTTTCCTTTCACAACCAGGCATATTTACAAGTGACCACATAAACTGTAACTTAACGGTCCAGCCTGTGGCATAAAAAGTCAGCAATTTTCACAGCTTTGAAAACTGTGCAAAAAGAGAGACAAGGAGAAGAGTGCTCTTCACACCCACACACTCTTATACCCTTGACTTGAGCGCCCCGAAAATTCCCCTAAGCATTTTTATCATTACGAATCACTTTATCACTCCACAATTTAGTCAGCCAAACCATATCCTTTTCCAGCTTTAGATAAATGGCCTTTTGACAAACTGCACACAGAGAAAATACCACGACGTCCCTAAGTTGTAATCTCTACACTGTTTTTCTACTGAGATGAGTAAGATTTTCCTATTTAGTTTTTTTAAGTACATAAGCATCAGATATATATAACATGAGTATCATCAGCAGTATATTTACTAACTCTTTCTTATGATGGATTTGAGTTTTATTACTAAAAAAAAGAGGTGGGCATTTGCCCTTTCTAACTCTCATTATGGTGGGTGAAGCTTTAGATGTATTTGGGGAAAAAAGAGGAATTCAGTCAAAAAGTGCAAGATGCTTTGTCACTGTCACTAAAATAGAGTAAACAATTAAACAAATCCTTCAATATACCATACCATATACAATATACCATACATACTTCTCTATATACCATAGAGAAGCTAAATTTCATAAACCATTACAAAATGTTTAAGCATAATTCATTTTAGCCAAAATCAAATAAGAGATTAGCTCACCTTTCTATGCTATAACAAGGTTTATTTTGAAGAGAATACAGTAATGAATACTTTATTCACCCAGCTATTATTGAACTAAGGTTCAATGACTACTTAAGACATACATAAAACTAGGATTAGATAAAAAAAAAAAACTAGGATTAGATATGGGGAAATATGTACACAGTTCCTAGTGACCTGATATCCATTCAGGTTGTTACCACATCAAAAAGGTACTTATTATATAAATAAGTGTATACAGTACTGTATCACACTAAGGAATGTGTTGTGATATGAAACACACACACACACACACACACACACACACACACACAGCCCTGAAAAGACTAGCAGCCACTTCCCAAAAAACACAGTGGTTGCTCTAACAACAGCAACAGAAACATCACCCTGATACCGGTTGCCTGATAGTGGCAGGATATTGATACGTTTCAACCCTAATGCAAATTTCTTAGGCAGAATTATAAAAATGTTGGGACTTCAGAAGTAAGTCACAGGCAACAGCGTTGGAACTTTTTTTTCACATCTCAGTTTTGTTTTTTTACAAATTTCCTTCTTGAAATTAATGTACTACTTCTTGAAATTAGTGCTACACAAGTTGCTGAGTTTATTTTCACATCCTAAAGTATATGAGTTTTACTTTCAGTTTTTAACCTAATGAGATACATGTTTTGATCAATACACATTAATTTACACAATCCTCTACAAAGCTGAGTGCTTTCAAAATGATTGTACTCTATATTTGTAAAGTGCCTTAAAGTTGTCAATCACTTCCGTGCCATTTATCTCACTGAATGCAAACGACAAACATGGGCATGAGCAAAACAACTTCACTATCCCTCCTTCACAAGTGGGAAACGAAGCTTAGAGGAGTCGAGGTGTGCAGGCCAATATCACATGGCTAACGGCTGACGACACCAGAACCAGAATCTAGGCCTTCTGGGTTTTCCTCCAACATGCCACCCACACACAGCACAACAAAACTACAACCGTAAAATTAACCACTATTCCTACTATCTTTATTCATTCAACATGTACCTATTCACCACCCATACATGCCAGGCAATGAGCTAGAAAAATAGGTTAAAGCTCAACAACTCTGTGTGCTTTTGCAGCACTTCGTCTAACTCTTTTGTTTCTCCTTCTACCCATTTTCAGAAGTAGCCTCTGCTTTTCTCCTTAACTTGTCTGAAACAAACATGGCAACAGCTTAAAGTCACAGCATGCAATTGCTGGTTCTGTGATGAAGGCATCTCAAAGTCCATTTTGGGGGAAAGTTTCTGAGACCTTCCTTGATTCCCCAATTTACTGAATACTGTGGGATAAAGCAGAGACTCTGTTCTACTTAGAAAACCTGATTCCATGTCCCACTGGTTCTTCCCCAGGATCTATATGACTAAATCACATAGGTGAGCTGGTAATCTCCTCCTAGTGCCTATCCACTTCTCTGGGTGCATGCGATTCACTGAATTCCCCACTCACTCACGTAGGTCTGAACATCTAACCAGGACTGTTTATGAAGGTGCTGTCCAGACACCTAAGGATATCAAATTTTCTTATCCAAAATTCCTCCTTCCTCATTATTATCATTCAAATTTCATTCTTTTCTGTTAAAGATTGTTCTCTTCATTCAGTTTGTTTTAAAAATAGAAATGCTCTTAGGGGTGCTTGGGTGGCTCAGTCAGTTAAGTGTCCAACTTGATTTGGGCTCAGGTCATGATATCACAGTTCGTGGGATCAAACTCCATGTCGGGCTCTATGTTGATAGTTTGGAGCCTGCTTGGGATTCTCTCCTTCCCTTTCTCTCTGCCCCTAACCCCTCAAAAAAATTTTTTAAATAAATAAATAATAAAAATTTTTAAAAAGGTGTACAT
>NW_027527955.1:10529146-10624887 GCF_008692635.1 Crocuta crocuta
CCTAGAAAGCGGAGGAACCAGGCATCCACGCTTAAACAGGGTCCTAAGAAAGAGGAGTCATGTAGAATATCTGGAAGCTGAGAGTAGAACAGCAGGGGAAGGGCCGCCTGAGATAAATCGATAAATCAATCCCATATATTATGACATAAAGGTATATTATTGGCTCCTGAAGACAGAATATCTACTGGGTAATTTTTTAGCCTTTTGTCTTTTTTTTAATAAAAATTCATTTTTATGGGTAAAGAAGATGTGATATATATATAAATCTATACATTATATATATAATATATATAAATCTATATATAATGGAGTATTACTCGGCAATCAAAAAGAATGAAATCTTGCCATTTGCAACTTCATGGATGGAACTAAAAGGATATTATGCTTAGTGAAATTAGTCAGTCAGAGGAGGACAAATATCATATGACTCCACTCATATGAGGACTTTAAGATACAAAACAGATGAACATAAGGGAAGGGAAGCAAAAATAATATAAAAACAGGTAGGAGGATAAAAACACAAGAGACTCTTAAATATGGAGAACAAACTGAGGGTTGCTGGAGGGGTTGTGGGAGGGGGGATGGACTAAATGGGTAAGGGGTGTTAAGGAATCTACTCCTGAAATAATTGTTGTGCTATATGCTAACTATCTTGGATGTAAATTTTAAAAAATAAGTTAAATAAAAATTTTTTTAAATTCATTTTTAATGGAAAAATGAAATTCTAGTTCTATGGAAGAAATGAATGAATTATTTGGAGTACAAAAATTTCCAGCTGCCTCTAAGAATATTTATCCAAGTATATTAGCAAATCATCAAAAAAACTGTCATCTCCCAAATTTCCCCAAACACCTCCTCATAAAAAGTCAGTTTTTCCACAAATCCCCACTTTGGTCTGAGACCTTGGGAACCTCTTTGACCCACCCTTTGTCTTCCTCCCATATGTAATCTGTCACTGAACACTGACATTTCTCCCTTCAAAACATACAATGTGTCTTATTCTCTGTGACACTATTCCTTTTCATTGGATTACAACGCCCTCAGAATGAGATTACTGGTCTTGAGCCCAGGGGTTCTCCACTTTGGTTAAAAAAAATTTCTGGGGAAATTTTTTAAGTACAGATACTGGAGGTTCACCCACAGAGATTCTAATTTAATTGATCTGTGGTATTAATTGATCTAGGCTTTAGAGTTTGTTGTTGTTGTTGTTGTTGTTGTTAATTGTGGTAAAATACACACGGTATAAAATTTACCATCTTAGCTATTTCTGTGTATACAGTTCAATAAGTAAATTTACACTGTATGCAACCAATCTATAAAATTCTTTTTTTTTTTTAATGTTTTATTTATTTCTAGGAGAGAGAGAGAGACAGCGTGAGCAAGGGAGGGTCAGAGAGAGAGGGAGTCACAGACTGAAACAGGCTCCAGGCTCTGAGCTGGCAGTCAGCACAGAGCCCGACGCGGGGCTCGAACCCACGAACCGCGAGATCATGACCTAAGCGAAAGTCGGACGCTTAACCGACTAAGCCACCCAGGCGCCCCTACAAAATTCTTTTCATCTTGCAAAACTGAAATTCTCTACCCCTTAAACAATAACACCCCATTCTCCCCTCCTGCAGCTCCTGGCAACCACTATTCTACTTTCTGTCTCTATGATTTTGACTATTCTATGTGCCTCCTATAAGAGGAATCATACAGTATTTGTCCTTTTGTTACTGGCTTACTTCACTCAGCATAATGTCCTCAAAGTTCATCCATGCTGCAGGCCAAATAATATCCCATTTTAAGTATATATCACATTTTTCTTATCCATTCATCTCTCTAGAGACACTTGGGTGGCTTCCATCTCTTGGCTACTGTGAATAATGCTGCCATAAACATGGATGTGCAAATATCTCTTTGAGGCTCTGCTTTCAATTCTTTGGAGGTATACACCCAGAAGTGGAATTTCTGCCTTGGGCCTTTTAAATGCCCATAAAAGGTGGTGATAATTTACTCTGCTGTCAACAAAACACAGAGCGTGTATGACTTGGACACTCCAAATGTCCAAGCATTCCCTTCCCAAGGCTTCTATATTATCACCCTTTCTTAAATGTGGACGGTGTGAGGAGCCTCACTGCCCTGATTGCCAGGCTGGGCTTGAGCTAAGACATTTATGTGTCTTCAGCAGCATGGAAAACAAGGAGAAGGTGGGTGCTCGCTTCGGCAGCACATATACTAAAATTGGAAAACAAGGAGAAGGTGGGAATAGACCAGAAGGGGTAGCAGGCACAACCCTGGCACCCTGAGTTGGAGGGGGCGATTCCAACATCAGTGATTTATGGGCTTCAGAGTCTATGACCACTGAAGAGATTCTTATGCCCACTCTCCAACTGTAATTAAAATTGTAAACAATTTTAGGACTTAGACTCAAAACTAAGTAGTAAGATCCCATCAAGTTTTGATATATGATAGTTTCCCTATCATATATATCAACCTCAATTGTTTTATACACATATACACTTACATGTGTGCGTATGAACTATTGTATGTATACATCAAATATTAAAATTTTTTCAAGACATTGTTTAAAAAAAATTTTTTTTAAATTTATTTCTGATAGAGAGAGACAGCGTGAACAGGGGAGGGTCAGAGAGAGAGGGAGACACAGAATCTGAAACAGGCTCCAGGCTCTGAGCTGTCAGCACAGAGCCCAACTCAGGACTCAAACCCACGAACTGTGAGATCATGACCTGAGCCGCAGTCAGATGCTTAACCGACTGAGCCACCCAGGTGCCCCAAGATATTGTTTTCTTATTTGAAGGCCTCCTTCTTGACAGCACTTGCAACCATGTTGACTCTGTCATCTGGGTTGCTCAGCACTATCCATCCTTCTGGTGAGGACTAGGATTGGAATCTACTAGTTCAGGTTCCAGACCCAGTTCAAGAAAGCCTGAGTGACACTTCTTTGTCCTCCACATACTTGGCAAGGTCTGAGAGCAGAACCTTATGACATGGTCCTAATGCTTTATATTGCGCACGGCACTCTCCCAGACATTACACCACTGGACCCCGAGGTGAGGAGGCACTGTGCTTGCGCACATTTACAGACAAGGAATCAAAACCCAGTCCAAAGTCACAGAACAAATCAGTGTCTCAGACTGCTGTCCTGCCTAAGACAACTGCTCTTGTCCACTGCACCCCTGGCCTGGATCCTCCCTGCTCCTGCTCTCTCATTTGCTTTTGAAGTAGCAGGGACCAATCCTCCCAGCCTTCAGCCAACTTTACTCTTAGTAATCTAAGCCCTACAGGAAATAGGAGGCCCAAGCCCTCTTCTCAGGACTCTTGTAATCCAGAGGAGACGAAAGGATGCACATAATGAAAGGAGACAGGAACACAAATTGTTTTAAATCTATAACCAAATACAAAACCAGTTGCAGCTGGTACATAAGGGTGGTGGTGGGGCTGCTGGAGGAGGGGTGGAATGAGTCAGGAAGATGCGAGCTTTGAGCAGAAAGGGGTGGAGGAGCATGGCTCAGAGAAAGACATGATGCACTCCCTTCCAGCAAGAAAAAATGGCTGTCATGTAGAAAAGTTCCAGAGCTTGAGAAATAAAACATGGAGAAAAGAGATCTGAGGGCCTAGAAGGAGCCATCTTGCCAGGATACATGCTAGTAGCCTAGGCAAATGCAAGCAATTGGCAAATGTCATAAATCCATGACCAGAGTTTTAGATTTTTTTGGAAGAGGTAGCCAGTAGCCATGGAGAAAGCAGTTCTCTCTTGGAGGTATCCTGGGCCTCAGTTCCCCTATGAACCCTAAGAACCAGCCTACCCCTACCTCAGTTTTTCCTAGAGCAGCCTGGTGGTGAGGCCATAATTTGAACAGATACTTCAGGGTAGTAAATAATAGGGTAATGATGGAAAAGGTCTAAATATCACCAGGTATTCTTACATAAAAGAGAATTTTTTAATTGATCCAAACATCCAAATAGGAGAAGAAAGAAAATTACCTCAAAGGCATCTTTCCCTATCTTCAACTCTCCACTAATGTTCTGAAAGACCAGGTTAAGTTCTCCAAAAGGACCATAAACTTCCCCTTTGTAGAATTCCTCTCATTTGTGGCTGTTTGCTTTCTGCACATCTTGTTACATACAGGATGTTAAGTTCTTCCGGGGTAAGAATCACAACTGTCTTAATCTTGGTCAAATCCCCTGTAGTTTCCACCAGCCTGGCCATCTTAAGTGCTCAATAAATATTTATCAATCGATTTCCTGACTTGCTATGGAAACTTCAGCAAGTTGCATCCCTCTTTGAGCCTCAGTTTCTTTATTTATCAATTCAGAGTTATGAACTGTCTCTAGAGTCAAAAAATATAACCATGTTTGTGGTTAGCATTTCCCAAAAGGAAATGGGCTGAGATGAGGCACGCCCTAGACAGGGCAGAGCCAAAGGTCCTACCCCAACCTCCACTGTGTATCCCTGGTCCCCAACACCAATCCAAGGAGAAATCTGAGGTAGAAATGGAAGACAGGCAGAGGACTCTATTGGGGATTAGGAGGTATGGTTCCAGTCCTAGTTTGGCTAGTCCCATCTGTGACCCAGACAAAGTCACTGTGGGCCTCATATTTCTTAATCCATAAAATGACTGGGTGAACACCAAGGAAAATTCCCTCCAGATCTAAGATCTCCCCCCACCCTTTCTCTCTTCAGAGCCAAAAGTTGCTCAGTCAAAGCTGTGCTTGGTCATAAAAGAGACTTGAGCCCATTATTATTGTTAATATTCCCATGGTCTCCTGAACTCCAGATCTGCACATTTTCTTAGCAATATTGATGGGAGACTGAATCAACCAGAAGGCAAGAGACTCAGTTCCCTCTAACCTAAGCCATAGTAAATACCAGGGGAAAAAAAAAACTGTAAGGACTATGATTGGGGGAAATTTGGAGCATCAATATAATCCCTCCCCAAGCTGGAAAACTGCACTTTTCAGTTTTTGCATCTGTGTTGTCACTGGGGAATTATCTGGCTGTGTCTGTGTTTTAACATCTGTCAGCTAAATCAGAGACTCAACTGCAAAAATTGTAGGGCTCAGAAGCACCATGTGGTTTTTGACACTCCCGGGATGACACAGGGTCAAGAAAGCAATAAATGAATTGCCATGAGACCCAATATAACATTTTCATCAGTAACACAGCCCTTGTTCCAAAAAGCTTTTGCTCCAAAAAGAAAGAACATGTACCCATTTTCTGCAGAACCATATTTGGAAATTTCAAAGGAGCAGACCATAACAACTAGAAGTATCTGAGATGAACAAACAGCTATTTAAAGACTGTCATGTCTCTAAACATAACAGAATTAACACTTCCCATCAGAATCTACTCCAGGTATGAGTAAGTGTCACCTTGAAGCAAGATATACATGCTTTGATCCCTGCTACACAATATTGCAGATACCCTAGCCATATGGGCATAAACTTGTGTAGAAACACATCCTAGGACCCTACTGGTTTAACCAAAGGTTACTCTTTCAGTGTCCTCTGTTTTGCAAATAAGAAATTAAGCTAGGAGGAAGTAGAGAGACACATCAACTCAGACAGGCTGATTGACATTAACTTTCAGATTAAAAATCACAGGATTCTTGGGGTGCCTGACTGGCTTAGTCAGTAGGGCTTGTGACTCTTGATCTCAGGTTCATGAGTTCAAGCCCCACACTGGATATGGAGCCTACATGTAAAAAATCACAGAATTTTCAAGATTTTATATAAAAATTGAGTCACCAAATTATTCTTTTCTGCATAAAGCAAAAGTGTGGTATCAGTGTTTCAAAACGCCAGGTGGCCCATCAGCAAATTCATGTAATGAGTCTTCAATTGGGTCAAAGGGTAGCATTTCCTTCTCTAAAGGGGCAAATTAATACTACTTACTAATTCCAAGTGGGATCTCTTGACTATAAATGTGATAGCAAAAGCCCTGTAGAAAGAATATGGTCAATTTCTATAATACTTTTCCACATAGGCTTCCATTTCAAAGGCTAATGTTCACTTAAATAAAGTTTCTGGGCCCCTTGGCTTTTCACAAGTTTTTAACCATGTACCCAATAGCCACATTTGGTAGAAGTCTTCACATAAACTCTTGCTCCAAACTCACCAGAAACATGAAAGTTGTCTTGCTCTTCCCTGTTTGGACAGTGGCTACAGCTTATTTGATATATAATTGTCACTATTTAGTCCTTACTATAATGTCTCCATTGTTGTAAGCTCTGTGTATGTATTACTTCATTTATTCCTCAAGACAACCTCCATGAGTAAGTACAATTTAGTCATCCCACTTTACAGATATGGAAACCAGGGGCACAGGGAGATTAGCTTATTCAAGATTAAGTAACTCAACAAGCTAATATCCAATGTAGTCAGGATCTGAACTCAGATTTTTCTTGTAAGTAAGCTCCATGAGAACAGAGATTTTGAATTTTGTTTTATTCACTGCTATATTCTCTACTGTCTACATGGTACCTGGAATACAGTATGTGCTCAATAAATATTTATTGAATGAATATACTGTACATCCTCCTCAAACCAAGAGAATGACCCAGCATTCCAAGCATCAACTTCAACCAAGAGTAGTTGCTTAGAGGAGCAATCTGGGACAGAATTCTTCATGCAACTCCTGGGCTTTGTGTAAAGAATGCAAAAGCCCATTGTGTCCCCCTGAGAAGAACTGGGAGAAATCCTTTTGACCTATTTCCTCCAAGCTGCTCTCTGAGCCCCCCTTCTCCCAGGCCACCCTGATTAAGTCACTGCTGAAACTGGGTCGCTATTTAAATACCACAGTCAGCTTATAATGCTTTAATCATTAAAGTTTACTCTGTCATCTGCACGTTAAAGAGAGAAACTACCACTCCAAATCACAACACCCAGAATCTCCTTTAGATCTGTCTTCAGAATCATGTGAAGACACAGACTTAGAGTTTGCCTTTAGTTTATCACAAAGTAACTCTTCCAGAACTGAACTGAAGCACATGAGTCCTCTCTCCTCCACTCCCTCCCTTCATCAGAGGGCCACCTAGCTCCTGTCCTCTGCCATTCTCCCAGGCTCCCTCCTAAATTAAAATTTTGGATTACCCAGACTCCAATGCCTATTTAAAATAAAACCTAAATTACTACCTTATGTTTGGGCAAGTCAACACTCTGTCTGGCATCTCTCATTTCTGTGTGAGATTTGAACAAACCCACCCGACACAAGTGGAAAATTGGTCTTGCATCACATACTCTGTTGGGATCACCACATTTGGAATTCTAGTTTTATTCTCCCACAGAGTCAAATTTAGCCCAACCCTAGAGAACAGCTCTGTGCACTCTGACATTCAAAATAATATTTGCTAAAAAGCGTGGGGGTTTGCAGGCAACTTGAGCGGCAGCAAGAGGCATGTTATTACTGACTCAACTCCTACATGGTTTCCATCCTAGTCATCAGGCTCATGGTCACGGGCCTTGGCTTGTTTTCACAACCTCCCTCTTTTTTTTAATTCAACCTCAGAGGACTCAGGTAGGTGTTGTGCAGTTGTTTTGCTTTGTGGAAGCCAAAGAGTAAGCCATCATGGTTATAGTATTTTCTTTTAAAGCAATCTCACCAAAGGTGAGACAAAACTCACACACAGGAAAGTACGCCTTGGATAAATGGAAGCAATGATACTTCCTCCAAGGTAGAAGGGACTGAACAAGAAAGTAGCAATCTTTAAAATTCTCTCTGGTTTAAAATCAAATTTCATAGCTGAATTTCATTCTCAGTTGGAACCATTCCTCCTGCTGCCAGTTTTAACTGTTCACCAACCACACAGGCAGAGGTCACTGATAAAGATAATTTCTCTTTTGTAGTAAAGATCGAACCTTGTTCAAGTTACCTTGAGGAAAAATGAGATTTATTTTAAAAATAAATGGACTAGACCCAGCTCAGAAACCCTCAGGATCCTAGGTAGTTACTCTTCTCCTTCTCTTTTTAATCACAGCTTTCTCTCCACATTAGTTTCATTCTTTTCTCTTTGCCAACTGGCTTCCTTGTCTCTTCAGCTTGCACTACATCAAAATGGGTGCCTTCTAAGTCTATTACATGACATTTTTAGCTAGCTGGTCTTGGCTTCAGTCTCCCATTTTCTGATTCTCAAGGGCCCATAACATCTTTGTGGGCCAGTGTACACAGGTTCTGGAAACTGGTCATTCTAAACTGGAAACTAACTGGTTATCTAGGCTGGAGATATCCCTGAATGTGAAGTGAAGAGCCCACCAAGGTCCAGATAGACAGGGTGAGATTGTGTAGCATAAAATATAATTATTAAGGGACTGTGGGTGGCCAAGCAATGTCTGGTATCTCCACTACAAATGTTTTTAAGTTTTTGTTCTCAGTGAGGGCAAATTTGTTGACAAACATCATTTAAAATTAAGGTTTCATATATTTAATACTACTACAATCTTAATCCTCCCTCATTCTCACAACCCAATCAGACAAACCGAACAAAAACTTTAAAGAGTAAATATGATCATAATTTCAAAAGTTCTGGGAATCTTTGCTCCATGTGGAATACTGTATGAACTTCTGACTCTTTCAGAAAGCTATTTGTCAATGAACATCATTATGTCCCTTCCAAATTAACCCAACTCCAACAAGAACCTAAGACATGTAGGATGCACACAGTGTGAAGTAAAATCAATAAACATTGCCTAATGTCTCTCACCACCTCTGTTTTTTACAAGCTGCACCTACCTACTGCAGCTTGTGAATGTTCAGAAAATAATAAGACTGTCCACCGGCGATTCTACCACAGGTTTTGCATGCCAATTCTTGATCCCCGCCCCCCAATTTTCTTTCTGATATTAAGAATAATGTTTACAATGTGGTAACAGCACATTCCCAGTGTGAGTGTGGCCAACAATCATAAAAGCAAACACCTAGGGCCATCTCTGGTGAATGGGCTTTACAGTACTGGTCCCATGGGATAAAGTAGCCCAGTGCTCCGTGAGGGAATTGTAGTGTAAGTATCCACTGACCTGCAGCTGAACTTACCACTTGCTGTTTTTCTCTTATAATCTAAATCTGGAAATGTGCTGTCTGGTCAGCAGTGCACTACCAAGTCATTCAGCAAAATGCTCCAGATGCCATAAAAGTGTGCCTGTGTGTTAGAAAATGAACTTGTAAAATATAGTCTAAGGATTGTGTGAAGGCCGTATTTCAGACAGCCAAAATGCTTCTGCTGAGACACCTTTGTAATGCAGCCAGGCAGCAGCTGTGTGTATTGTAGACGCTGTGGGTGTGAGTCTGTCTACAGAGTCACCGCTGACCCTGCCCCTGGCCTGCCTTGTCACTGAGCACCCTCACTGGGACAACATCCTGAATCCATCTCACTGGGCACTAACAGAGCCAGGCCTGCCTCGGAGAGTTCCTTTCAAATTAACACTCTCTTTAGCCTAGCTTCATAAGACACATTGCTACTCTCCAACCATTGGCAATGTAGAAAACAGACACAAATCTTATGTGACAAATCTTATATAATTTGATAAAGAGCAAGCCAAATTTTTAGGGGGAAAAGGTAATAGCTATTTTGGAGGAATTACTGTGCTTTAAAAAAAATACCAGTCATTTTATTAATGGTACCTGGCCTTTTGTTTTTCAGATCAGAGCCTTGGTTTTAATTTATCCTTGGGTTCCTTAGTACAGTTTTGCCTTTTGCTTTTTAACAAGTACTTTGGGTTGAAATTTTTTTTTAGTAAAGCTATCTGTGTATTTATGTTATTTGTATTTATGTTATCACACCATAAACTTTTTTGTTGATTCTACCTTCCAATTTTCTATCAACGCAGTTGACTTCTCTTCACCACACTCACCCTGTCTAAGGTTGCATCACTTTTGCCTTCAATATGACTCTCTTGACTGGTCTCCTTACTCCACTACTGCTCCCCCAACCCATTCCAGACACTGCACTCAGAGTAGTGGTTTTGTAATACAAATCTGACCAAAACCCCTCAGGCTTAAAAGCTTTCAAGGACTTCCAAATGACCCTTCCTACTTCTCCATCATAATCTCACCTCAATACTTCCCCATCCCCCTCCATATCTCAGCTTGCACTCCCCTATCTCAGAGCTACAGGGATCTTCTTTCAGTTCCTCCAAAACCTTCAGACACTTTCTAATGCCACTCCCTCTGCCACAAATGCCCATCCCAACTCTTCACCTGAAGTACTCTTACTGATCCTTCCTTTCAGCTTAAAGTGCACTCCTTCCAGAACCCTCTCTGGTTGCCAACCCACAGGAGAACCTCTCAAAGCACCCTGCTCTTCAGCATGCTTATCACCACAATAATAATTATGCATGCAATTGGTTGTTGGTTGAATGCGTGGTTTTGTGCTGTGTTCGCCTTGGTCTTTCCCAGATGCCTGATGGCAATAAGCATCTCAGCAATACCTGCCACAAGTGGCAGCTTGAGGGGAGCATTTGAGAGGGGTATTTTCCAGAACACTTTTCCCTCAGTGCTTCTTTTGCCCTGGAGTCCACAGACCATTGATAAACCTTGGTCTGGCAGAAAAACTGACTGGTGAAACTTACAGCCCCAAACTCAACCGGCCAAACTGTACAGGGAAGAACATTTCTAAGTTAGAAAAAGCCTCAGGCACCTGGGTGACACAGTCAGTTGAGCATCCAACTCTTGGTTTCAGCTCAGGTCATGATATCACGGTTTAGGAGCAGAGCCTGCTTGGGATTCTGTCTCTCCTCTCTGCCCTTCCCTGCTTGTGCTCACGTTCTCTCTCTCTCTGTCAATAAGTAAATTAATAAACTTAAAAAAATTGTTTCTTTTAAGAAAGGAGCCTCAAGGTGCTATTTTTCTCTAGGAGTTTCCACATTGTGTGAGCTTATTTTCACTTTTTGATAGTGTCTTCAAAGTTTTTTATTTTGGTGAATCTAACTTATCTGTTTTCCTTGTTTGCTTTTGCTTTAGGTGACATGTCTAAAAAATCATTATCTAATCCAAGGTTGCAAAGGTCTCCACCTATTTTTTTCTAAGAGTTTTATACTTGCAGCTCTCAAATGTTTTTAATATGGTGACTAGTGAGTAAAACTTGCAATAATGAACAAAACTAGGGGGGCCTGGGTGGCTTAGTTGGTTAAGCGTCCAACTTTCACTTAGGTCATGATCTCGCAGTTCGTGGGTTCGAGCCCCACGTCGGGCTCTGTGCTGACTGCCAGCTCGGACGGAGCCTGGAGCCTGTTTCAGAGTTTGTGACTCCCTCTCTCTCTGACCCTCCCTTGCTCATGCTGTCTCTCTCTCTCTCCTAGAAATAAATAAAAACATTAAAAAAATAATAATGAACAAAACTACATTTAATATGAACAACCACAGTGATGAATAGAAAGCTCTATACTACAGGTCCTACTGTATCTCTGAATAATCGTGTGAATAATGGGAGCATTTTACCTCTCTGAGGTACAAAAAATGTTATGAATCAAGGTATTAGTTGTAATCCTGGAGAAACCACTAAGGAAATAAAAATATAGTAAAGGAAAGGACAAGAAATTGAAATGCTACACTAGAAAATATCTATTCAGCACAAAAGGCAGTATGCAAGAACAGAGAAACAAAGACATAACATTTGTACATAGAAAATACAAATAGCTAAATCTTACTTCAGTAAGATAGTAAGAATAGCTAAATCTTAACTTTAATAAGTTATTAAATATAAATAAATTCTCCAATGTATCCATTTGCAGAAACTGACAAATGGATAAAAAACAATGACTTAACTATATGGCATCTATAAGAGACATACTCTAGGCTCAAAGACACAAATAGGTGGAAAATAAAAGGATGGAAAGAGATATACCATGCAAACACTCAACAAAAGAGACTGGGGCATCTATGCTAATATCAGATAAAATAGACTTTAATGCAAAATTTCTTTCAGAGATTTTAAAAAAAGGACATTTTGTTATGATATAAAGGTCAGTACATCAAGAAAAGATAAGAATTATAAACATATATGCACATAACAATAGAGCCCCAAAATACATGAAGCAAAACCTGACAGAATTTAAGGGTGAATTAGATAATCCAATAATATAGTTAGAGGCTTCAATACTCTCACTACTTGGAGAAGAACTATATAGAATATCACTATATTCTGAACAACACTATAAACTAACTAGATCTAACATATCCATAGAATACTCTACCCAACAACAGTAGAATATACATTCTTCTCAAGTGTACACGGAACATTCAAAAGATAGACCATATGTTAAGCCTCAAAAAATTTCAAAGGATTAGCATCATAGAAAGCATGTTCTCCAAACATAACAGAATGCAGTTATGACCAACAAAAAAACATTTGTGAAACTCACACATATCGTGTGGAAATTATACAACACATTACCATTATCCAAGGGGCAAAAGCAGAAGTCAGAATGGAAATTAGAAATTATTTGGAAATAAATGAAAATGAGTATACAACATGCCAAAACTTATGGGATGCAGTTACAGCAGTGCTTAGAGGGAAATTTACAGCTGTAAATCCCTATTTTTAAAAAGAAGATGGGGCACCTGAATGGCTCAGTTGGTTAAGCATCTGACTCTTAATTTTGGTTCAGGTCACAATCTCAAGGTTCATAAGACCAAGCCCCATGTCAGGCTCTGCACTGACAGCACAGAACCAGCTTGGGATTCTCTCTCTCTCCCTCTCTTTCTTTAAATAAAAACTTTAAAGTATATAAAACTACAAAAGAAAAAAATAAATAAAAAATAAAAAGAAGAAAGCTCTCGTAAAGAACCTAATTGGAATAGCATAATTCCTCAAAAAATTAGAAAGAAATGATCAAACAAAACCCAAACAAGCAGAAGGAAGCAAATAATAAAAATTACAGTAAAAATAATGGAAATATAGACCAAAAAGATGATAAAATCAACAAAACCAAAAACTGGCTTTTTGAAAGATTAATGAAATTTATGAACTTTTAAGACTTTGTCTTTGGCTTTTGACAGTTTGATATTGATCTGTCTAAATGTGGAGTGTTTTTTTAGATATTTATCCTACTTAGAGTTCATTCAGTTTGTGTGTGTGTGTGTGTGTATGCGTATTTGTTTTGTTTGTAGATTACTGTTTTCCCTCAAATTGGAAAGTTTGGTACCATTATTTCTTATTATTTCTGCCCCCTCTCTCTCTTCTGTTCTCCTGGGACTCCCATTATGTATGTATGTAGATACCTTTGTTGGTGTCCCACAAATCTCCGAGGTTCTGTTCGTTTTCATCATTTTTTTTCTTTCTCCCCCTCAGACTAGCTAATTTCAAATGACACCTTCAAATTCTTTGATTCTTCCATCTACTTTCTCAAATCTGCTGAGTCCCTCTAGTGAAATTTTTTATTTCATTTATTGTAATTTTTAACTTACTATTCTATACTATTTCAACTTTCAACTTCTATTTGGGTCCTTTTTTAAATTTCTATCTTTTTGATATTCTATATTTGGTGAAATATCATTCTCATATGTCTCTTTAGTTCCTTGAACACATTTAAAATAGCTTCTTAAAGCCTTTTTCTAGAAAGTCCAATATCTGGGCTTCCTCAGGGACAGTTTCAGTTGACTGCTTTTACTCTTGTGTATGAGTTATACATTCTTATTTCTTTGTATACCTCATAATTTTCTGTTGAAAATTGGATATTTCAAATAATATAATGTGGCAATTCCAGACTACAATCTTCCCTCTTCCCTGGGGTTTGCTGTAATTGCTGTTTTGGTGATGGGCAGGGGGGTGATGGCTTAGTGACTTTTCTGAACTAATTCTGTAACACTGCATTCTTTGTCACATGCGGCCACTGAAATCTCTGCTCAGTTTGGTGTTCAGCTAATAATTAGAGATTTTCCTCAATATCTGGAATCAGTAAGTTTCCCAGTCTTTGCTAAGGGACTCTGTGTGCATTATTAAGCATGCTTTCAATAGTCAGCCAGGCAGTTTACAACTGTGTCTTAGCCTCTACTTCCTGCCCATGCAGAGCCTCAAGATTAGCTAGAGGTGAGGGCTCAGAGGTCCTTCTTAAGGTGTGCACAGCTTGAGCATGCATACGACCCCGTACATGCATGTGATCTTTTAGATTCCTGGAAATATGTCATAGCTTTTCAAAACCCCCAATGGACAGTTAATTTCCCAATGAATTTTCTCAGTCTTATTTTGTCTGAACTTTTAGGTTAGCCCATTGTTTGCCACAACTGTTATTCACTGCTTCACAACTCACAGGCAGCTGACATTTCAACATCCACCTCTTATTGTTTCTAACAAACATCTCCAATAAAACAAATGGCTGTTCACATTAAGTGAACTCTGACTTAGGTCAAATAAAGATAGCCTTGCAAGTGGGTCATTCTAAAGAACCATGAGACAAGTCCATAATGACAAGTCTCTGGGAATGGAAATTTAAAGGAAATTCAATTTCATTCTGCCCTCTTTGGTGTCTACCAGGCTGTTGGTTTTAACTGTGATTTACAGGCTATTGGTTTTCAAGGCTAATGTAGAACTGGGAAGGAAGTGGGAGGGGGGTTCAATTGGACAAGTTAAACCCCACAAAGCTCTCTTTGCTTACCAAAATTCAGTCACTTTTTTTGAATAAATGTTCCCTGGATTGCTGCAAGCCCTTAGATCCAAGAAGCTCAATAAGCCACACATAAAATAAATACATGCATAGAAACATCAAGGCACATCATAATCAAGTTGCTAAAAGCCACTGATAAACAGAAAACCTTTAAAGCAACCAGAGAAAAGAGACATATCATCGATAGGGGAAGAATAATTAAAAATACTGCTGACTCTCATCAGAAACAATACAAACCAAAACACAATGGAGTATCATCTTTAAAGTGCTAAGAGAAAAAGTTATGACGTAGAATTCTATATCCAGCAAAAATATCCTTAAAAAATGAAGGTAGAGGGGCACCTGAGTGGCTCAGTTAAGCATCGATTTTGGCTCAGGTCATGATGTCACAGTTGGTGAGTTCGAGCCTGGCATCAGGCTGTGTGCTGACAGCTCAGGGCCTGGACCCTGCTTCGGATTCTGTGTTTCCATCTCTCCCTGTCCCTCTCCTGCTCACACTCTATTTCTGTCTCTCTCAAAAATAAACCAAAAAAAAAAAAAAAGTAGAATAAAGGCATGTTCAGACAAAATAAGACTGAGAAAATTCATTGCCAACAGGCCCTCAGGTAGAAAATACCTATGTGGATAATATAAATGACTTTTTTCTCATTTATTAATTCATTAAAAGATAATTGATTACTTAAAGAAAAAATAATTACAAGGTAATGTATGTTTCATAACATCAATCTTCTGGTCTCAGGGCTCCCCTCTGCCCATGGAATTCTTTTCTTTTTTTTAATGTTTATTTATTTATTTTTGAGAGACAGCATGCAAGCAGACATGAGCAGGGGAGGAGCAGAGAGAGAGAATCTCAAACACTGCACTGACAGTACAGAGCCCAATGTGGGGTTCAAATTCATGAACCCTGAGATCATGAACTGAGTCGAAATCAAGAGTTAGACATTTAACCAACTGAGCCACCCAGGTGCCCCGATACTCTTTTAATCCAGCATGGTATGATAAACTGACATACATTCCTGGGTAAGATCACAGAAGAGAACAAAGATACCAGGCCTGCATTTGAACCTAAACAAACTAAGCAAAAACATTTCATGAGAAGCAGATGCATTATCTTACTACCCACATACACCTTGTTCTTTTCAAGCCTTTTTCCCCTTTCCCTCTCTCTTCTACTTGAAATAATTTCACTTACCCATCTCTGCCTATCCAAAATCTGACTTTCAGGGTCCCATGCAAATCCTTCCTCCTTCATGAAGCTCATCTTAACTCACTAAGCTAACTAGTGGTAGTATTAGAACTTGGTCCTCCTGACACTTAATTCAGTGGTCTTTGTACCATATCAGTTGTTCTCAAAGTTTTTCAGGTGGTGGGGTATGTGAAAGTAATGTATTTTTGAACTATGGCTATTGAAATTTTTTAAGTTAATGTGCTACATTTAATCAGATACTCTCTTACACTAGACTCTAGTAAAGATCAGGTATCAAAGCTTAAGAAAGTATTGTTGGAATTAAAAACATGCAATGCTGGGGAAATTCTTTTTCTTAAAATCAAGAAAAGGCACTCATTTTTCCAACATTTTAGTGGCAAAATGGCTGGGTCCCGCCTAAAGTATATCAGTGTTCTGCAGAGCAATTTGAAGATTGTTGTTATCATGTGCCATCCTGAAATTTTACTTTACTCTCCCTGAAAGTCTCCAGGCAACACTTTAACTAGGCTGAACTCCATCCTGATTTCCAAGGAGATTTGCAGAAAAATTATTTTCCCAGGCTCATATTGCTCTAAATAAAGTGGACTCTAGGGGTGCCTGGATGGCTCAGTCAGTTAAGTGTCCGACTTCGGCTCAGGTCATGATCTCACAGTCTGTGGGTTCGAGCCCCGCATCAGACTCTGTGCTGACAGCTCAAAGCCTGGACCTGCTTCAGATTCTGTGTCTCCCTCTCTCTGCCCCTCCCCTGTTCACATCCTCTCTCTTTCTCTCTCTCTCTCTCTCTCTCTTTCTCTCTCTCTCTCAAAAATAGGTAAAAACATTTAAAAAATTGCTTTAAATAAAGTAGACTGTAGTTGGGCAATATTTCATTTTAGAACAAAGATATCTGAATTTATGGCTTAGGACATAGCTCATTCCGTTATTCTAGATATAAACTGTCTTAGTTACTTCAATAACTCTCTTATCTCAGCACACTTTCTATGATATGTCTCTTAATGCACAAACTCATGTTAAACTGAGATAATCTGGACATGGAAAAGGGAAGCCATTTCCATAGACATCATCTTCCAATGGCATCAGTTAAGGGTCCTGATGCTGAAAGTTTGGCTCTACCTAGAGCACATGCAAGGTACTTTGTAACCTCCTGGTGTTTGGTATCAAAAGAAGTGCTGACATATTTGCAGCTCAATCCTGAAAGAAGTTTACCTTTCTCACTAGAGGCCCAAGGAATCTCATGCCACACTGCTGAGAGATGCAGTATGCCGTAGGCTATAACCAGCTCTGAGGAAAAGGGACTCCATGTTCTCCATAGAGGAAACAAGGACGGAGTGGCCAGGCTAGTTCTCTAAGGCAACTTGGGCCCTCTGGAAGAGCTACCGCTTCAGTACCCCGGCAGTATTCAGATGTTGGGATGAAGTTGGCTGTAGTCCCCACCAAGGGCAGAACCAGACAAAATGAGTCTGAATCTCACCAACAGAAATCTAAGTTAGACAAAAGAAATAATCTGTGAAGACTGTTAGCAGGATACAATTCCAATGAGTTTGCCAAGGATTTTAAAATTAGTCATCTGTCTTCACCAGTGGCTGTGACTAATTAAAAATCATGTCACCATATCCAGAAATGCAAACTGGCTATAGCTACAGCCAACTTCAAGCATATATTACTATGCCTCCGGAACTGATATAAAAGTCTCATTCAGCCCAGAAATGGTTCCTGGGATATTTCTATACAATGTGAGAATTCAGGAATTTACTTTTAAGTGACTATTGAAATAAACTTTGTGAGGCAGGCAAGCTATATGAAGATAAATAAAACAGAGTTGGGGTGTTTTTTAAGTGTGTTTATTCAAAATTACAGAAAAGCCACTTAATTCACTATATATCAAGCCTAAACTTAGATATCTCAACATCCTATTATATGGCAACCAGCTTTTGCAAAATGGTCCAATTCCCAGTCAGTAATAAGGAATTTTTGAATTCAAAAGTGCACATTGTTCTTAGGCTAAAAACAGCAGAAAATCTCAATCCCTTAAATACAGAGTAATCTCTTATTATTTCTTTAATTTATTGCACTTCCTATGACCAACAAAAACTTACTCAATACCTATTATGTCTATTATGTGCAAAGCTTTTTATAAGCATCAAACTGAATGTTTAAATATATTTTTTTTAAAAGTGCAGGAAAAAAACCCCCTCAGTTTTTAAACCATTTTAACATGTTTCATAAACTGCCTTTTACATTTTAGACATGATAACGTAATTTAACTAGTTCATAGACATTCTTTCTTTCTCGTATTTAGTAGGCATATTTTCTCAAACTTCTGAGACCTACCTAAAATTCATTTTCAAATAATGCTTTCAGAGCCTCAGACTTTAAGAACACATTTTGGAACTGTGACACTAATTCACGCAAATTCATGTGTACTCTCTTGCACATGAATGTGTATAATTCTGAGACCGGCTTGCCCCTCCCCCACACACTCCCCACTCCCGCCCGCCCTGCCCCTGGGGATGTCTGATATCCAGTCTGGGAAAGGAAAGTGCCTCCTCCACATCCTCTCCCAGGGTCTCTCCCCAGGCCTGCGTCCGCGGGGAGAAATGCTGACTCACAGCTAGCCGGGTTAGCAGCTCGCCATTCCCGGCCCTGCTAAGTGGGACAACAGAGCGGAGCAACCCCGTGGGTGTGGAGAAATTGTCGTTATGCTCTCCAGAGGGCTGTGGGAAGAAACACCCCAAAGCCTAGAGTGTCTGGCGGACTATAGGAGCTACGAGCAAAACCTCAAGCGCAAGGGATCAGTGTTCAGCTGCTACAGGGGAATAACAGAAAAAGAAGAGAAAGGAAATTAAAGGTCAAGAGGACAGAGAGGGCAAAGGAGAAAAAAGAGAAGTTAAGAAGTGCCTAAGGTGAAGTGGTCAGTGGCCTGCCCACCCTTTCTTGCAGTTCACTATTGTTCCCCTGCCCCTCCTGCTTTCTGAGGATATGTCCCTGTCCCTGGAGGCCGCCAGCCAGCAAAGTGTCTCCATGACTAACAAACAATCTTTGGCCAGACAACCGCAAACTTGTGCTTATTTGATTGCTCACTAGATTCCCTTCCAAAAGCTTTTCACTTTTTCATTCCACAAAGGAGAAAATTTAATGGAAGTGACTTGCCCAAGAACATAGTTCAAGCTAGCTCTTGTCAACCAGACCTTGGGGTAAGCTACTGTTCTGCCCTGGGTAATACTCCATTTTGACAATAATCTATGATTCTATGCACTTTAGGACTCTAAGGTCCACATGTAATTATCCCAGAAATTTAAATAGTATTAACAATAAAACAAAATCTTTTTATTTTCAAAAGCAGTTGTCTAATTCCGGTTATAAGTTCTAGAATAAACAAAACTTAATCAAAGATAAGGAAAAATCAGAACAATTGTTGCCTTGGGAGTGAAGGCATGGTAACTGGGAAGAACCAAGAAGGGAACTTTCTAGAATGACAGTAACATTCTATATCTTAATAGTGGTTTGGGTTACACAGTTGTATAACTTTATCAAAGCTTTTCCATTGATATGTTTAAGATTTATAAATTTTCCACTGGTACATTTAAGATTTACAAATTTCACTATATGTAGATATCACTTCAAAGGGGAAAAAAGGCATATAAAATCATTAACTCTAATTAAAGATAATGCTGAAGTGTCTAGGGATGAAGTGTTATGATGTCTGCAATTTACTTTGAAACGTATCCAAAAAATAAGATGTGTTAATAAATAGAGGGATAAATACATGGTGATCTACATGTGTTAAAGCAAATACAGTAAAATGTTAGTTACGGAATCTAAATGGTGGGCATATGGCTGTTCACTATCAAATTTTTTCAGCTTTTCTGGAGGCTTAAAAATTTTATAATAAAATATTGGTGAAAAAAAGCATTTGACAATTGTTACTGAATGTGAGATTTTATAGTTAGGTATATCCTTATGGAGACAGCTGTTATATCTGACTTTAATATCTATTTTATATATATATATATAATACACCTATCGTTAGTGTATATATGCCACAGATACATACACACATAATTTGTGCTTTATACTAAAATAATAGAGTGGTTAAAAAGACATTGTATAACTTAACAGCATAAAATAGATTTTATCACATGCATAAGCAGACATTTATTAATATGCAACAAGAACTTTTATCTGTTAATTCACAGTTTTACATGCAAAAAGTATGCCCAGAAGTATACAGGGCACCAGCAGTATAGACAGATAACCTAGGAATAATGTTATATATGGGATGATTAAAAAAAAAAAGCTTCTCTACAGCTCCCCTTGCTTGTCTCTCCCTATCTATTTCCACATTACTAGCTCCTTTAGATTTGATTACAAGAAGCACCAATTCTACTTCACTAACTTGAAGTAGACATGAAAAGATAAATGAGGGGGGAGGGATTAAGCTCGTACTGAATATGAAAAACTTGGTCTGTATTGTTGCAGAGTATTTATCCTATGTAGACCATATAAAGTCAGCTACAAAGAAAAAATGAATAATGAGAAGAAATAAGAACTAAATTTCTCCTTATAAAATTCTATCATTATAAAAAAATAACTTGGCCTTTATTTATGATTGCTCCCTCCTAAAGAATTTGAGGTGCTTCCAATAAAATATACATGCAATAATCAAATAAGAAGAGAGCAACAAGACCAGGGAAAATATAAGTAAAAGTGGTGGTTTTCAACTAACAACAACAACAAAAAACCCCACAAATATCACAACATAGAAGCCTAGGATAATAGCTACAGTTGAGCTCTATTTTGCTTCTGAGCTACAGAGAAAAGCAACAACTAGTTAAATTTACTTTCCCAAATTAATATTTAGCACAATGTTCTAAAGCAATTTTGTCATATGAAACTTTTCCAGATTATTCAGTGATGTCACTGACAATCCCCTCAACACCATTCCTACTGAAACCAGAAATGTGGTAAATCCTTTTCCACACCTATTTCTCCTTATTCTTTTAATAAAAAATAAAACTAGGGCATAAGAATGATTATCCCCAAAACCAAGAACTTGTAGTAAAGGGAATTCCAGGTGATAGAATTATATACCACTTCCAAAGGTGGTTTGCATAGATAAAATAGACATAAATAAAATAAGCTTTTATCTCAGGGTGCCTGGGTGGCTCAGTCTGTTAAGCATCAGGTCATGATCTTACAGTTTGTGAGTTCAAGTTCCAAGTCTGGCTCTGTGCTAACAGCTCAGAGCCTGGAGCCTGCTTCAGATTTTGTGTCTCCCTCTCTCTCTCTCTCTCTCTCTCTGTCCCTCCCTGACTCATGCTCTGTCTGTCTCTGTCTCAAAAATAAGTAGACATTTAAAAAAAATTAAAATTAAATTAAAAAACAAGTTTTTATCTCATAGTTATCCCCTATAAATGAGAAAAAAATGACAATACTTTTTTTCTTTAAAAATACTAGAGTTTAATAAAGAAATGTCCTTTCTCCGAAAACTGTATCCAGTTCTGTCATCTGCTTCTCTCCCCAACCCTGGCCATTCTCCTTCACACTTGGGGTGGGGGTCCAGGTGGGGGTTACTCAAGCCACCTTATTTATAATGCTTAGTTAGGGCCAAGTGGGTACATGGATCAAAGAAGCTCAGGAGGCTGCATCCACAGAGAGAGAAAACAAAACTGACCACAGTGAGCAGCAGAGGCTAAAGGTACAGGTAGGAGTCTGTGACTGTTGGTCTTCTTCCTGTTCCTGTTATTCTCTAAGGCCTGGGAGAATTCTGGGAATGCTGTGAGCCAACAGCATTGCTGACTTTTAATAAATGTCCTGTTTTTCTTGGATAATATTAAAATGCAACCAATGAATATAATTTCATGAGCAGCTTAGAAAATATATTCCAAGAATGGGAATTTCTATTGGTTTGGGTTGATTCAAGCATTAGAACTTGTAGCATCGAGAAGAAAAGATGAATTCTAAACCATCTTCCAGAAATATCACTTTTCTCAGCCAACCTTTGGTGAAGGTGATAAAGACCAGACAATGTGAAATAGCATGCTCTTGCAGGGCTTGGAATGCTAGTGCTCTGGGCTGATCCACAGTCTTCAAAAACCTCACAAGCAGATAGTGACCTCTCTTTTGAAAACTTGATAGAAACGGTTCTGGACTTAATCCAGATGAGCTCAATCAGACCCATGAGGTTAATCAAGGTCAGCAATCTAGGGAAGATGAGCACTTACCAGGTAGAATGGGCTTTAAACTGTTTTGGTAGCAACAGGTAGTCCTTGAGCTTTTTAAATGTAAGCCTCGAGATCAAAAGTGTTTATTATGTCAGAATCTAAATGAGGCTAGTTCAAGAACTACAGAGCTGGGAAAAGAAATGTCAAGTAGTCATCCAGACTCTCCAAAGATAATTTTTAAGCTGACTTATTGTCATATTTATTATAAAAATAATGCACACTTGTTGCAAAAAATCCTGAAAACACTGAAAAATATTTAATAGAAGATAATTAAAGGGACGCCTGGTGGCTCAGCTGGTTGAGTGTCCAGCTCTTGATTTCAGCTCAGGTCATGATCCCAGGGTTGTGGGATCAAGCCCTGTGTCAGGTTCCATGCCGAGCATGGAGCCTGCTTAGGATTTTCTCTGTCTCTGTCTCTGTCTCTGTCTCTCTCTCTCACTTCTTTCCCTTACTCATGTGCACATGTGCACTCTCTCTCACTCTAAAATAAAAAAAGAAAATAATTTAAAACCCAATCTCCTAGGATAATCACTAATATTTTGTTGCATATCCCTCTATACTTTTTTCCTAAGCTTATGAAAACAACTTTTCCCATAAAAATACTTCATTTGTATATACAATTATGTAACCTTAGCAATTAAGTATAAATACACGTCAATGTCAAAGACTCTACATCGTCATTTTAATAACTACATAACGTTCCAATAAATGGACAAGCCATCAAATAATTTATTTAATTGATTCCTTTTACTGATTTCTGGGTTTTGGTTATTATCAATAACACTGAAATGAAGAATGTTTATTTAATGTTCCAGTTAATCCATATTAACTTGTTCAATAATCTCCCCTGAATAAATCCCCAATATAATTCTTCAGTCGAAGAAGCTTAAAAAGCTCTTTAAAACTTGCTGTGTTTCAGGGCACCTGGGTAGCTCAGTTGGGTAAATGTCCGACTTCAGCTCAGGTCATGATCTCGTGGTTTGTGAGTTCAGACCCTGCATCAGGCTCTGCGCTGACAGCTCAGCAGAAACCTGCTTCAGATTCTGTGTCTCCCTCTTTCTCTGCCCCTCCCCTGCTCATACTCTCTCCCCCCCATCTCTCTCTCTCTCAAAAATAAATAAACATTAAAAATTTTTATAAATAAATAAATAAAATTTGCTATGTTTCACTCACTTGAAGGAGTTTCTTAGTGGTAAGAAGTTTATAATAAGATTAAATTAGATATATTTCCAAATGGTTCTTCCATGTTCTTTTCTGCAGCATGCTTCCTTAAACTTTCTAGTGTTTTCTAGGAGCTCTAGGTTTTGTTTGGCTTCTTTTGGTTTCTTGTGGGTACTAACTATCTTCTTCAAATCAGAAGTCTGGTAAGCAGACCCACATTTAGCCCAATAAGATGCCTTCTTCCTGAGAGCAGTCCAGACACTTAGACAAATAGAAACCACTGGGTAAGATGAAAAGCCTTCCTTCTCCTACAGTCTGCTTAATGCCAAAATTTCAAATATACAATTATGTATGCAAATGAGCCCAGGAACACTAGATCAAACGTATGCTATGTTTGCTGCCGAAGCAAGCTCAAGGACAAATGTATGGGAAAGAAATAGCTGCTTCCAGAGGACCAAGAGATAGTGTTAGACATACTCAATACAGTCTAAACTTGTCCATATAATGGAGACTCTAGTAAAGACATCCCAAAATTTATCCTGTCATCTGACATTTAGCTATATTAAATTATATTTATAAATTAGTTAAGAAGGTAATTTTCTGCTTCAAGTTATACAACCACCCCAAGAGGAATGAGCCGTGGAGAAAAAAATTCTTAAAATCTTCATCAGATAATGCCTAAGCATCAAAGAATTGTCATAGTGCAGATGAAATATGATATGCACACACCTCAGAGGGAAGGGTATCACATGCTATACCAATAAAAGAACAGAATTTAGAGAAAATTGGTCCTTGTCATATGATCCCAGATGCACAAAGAGTACTTTCAAGCCTCCTGTTATGGGTGGAATGGTATCCCCCCCAAAACTCCATATGTAGAAGTCCTGACCCCCAGTACCTCAGACTGTGACCCTGTTTGGAAATAGGGCCATTGCAGATGCAATTAGTTACATGAGATGAGGTCATACTGAAGTAGATGGGCCTCTCATATAATAAGGGGAAATTTGGACAGGGAGACAGTCATAGAGGGAGGACAAATGTGAAGACAAGGAGGGAGAAGGAAATCACCAAAAGCTAAGAGAGAGAAGCATGGAACAAATTTCTCCCTCACAGCCCTCAGAAGGAACACTGCTGACATCTTGATCTCAGACTTCTGGCCTCCAGAATCGTAAGACAATAAATTTCTGTTGCCCTAAGCTACTCAGTTTGTGGCACTTCATTATAGTAGCCCTAGCAAAATAATAAACTGGCCTACCCACCTTTAACACCAGAAAGAAGAAAGACAAAAAATACTAAAAAATAAAAGGGATTCCCTTTCCAAACTCCTACTCTTCTTTGGAAATATATAAAACATTAAGCTACTGAAATAAAGTCATAGCATCAGATATTTGATTAGGGCCCCAAACATAAAAATCCCCATAATTGGGGAATGAAATAAAAACTTGCCTATAGAGCTATTAGGTGAAAGAGCTGAGGTTTGACCCAGGCCTGTCCAAAGACAGTCATTCTGCCTTCTGCTATCTTTGGCAGACTTTCGACGCCTCTTCTGAACCCTGACCAGTCTCTCCTTTTCTCCTCTCTGGCTCTCAGATACTCAAGACTCACATGCTGCCTCTAAGCCACAGCCCCCACTGCAGCACTCTACCCAAACCAACCCTCCTCCAGAGAACCACATTCCAAAATGTACCTTCCTCCCCTTTGCTCAACAAACAAAACCAACCCCCAGACCTTCAGAATCAGATCTCTTCTAGGCTTTCAGAAGAAAGAAATCTGAATATCTAAAGCAATTTACATAAACATGTATATAAGATATACAAATGCCTGAGGAGTTTATAAACCAAAAATCTGCCTGGCAGAATGTGGGGTGAATAACTTTAATAAGATGCATTTTGGGTGTTACTTGATAATCCTGGGATATTTGCAGCTCAGGGTAGCTGGCTTCTCAGGAGAGCCACTGAGAGTTATTGAATGAAAAAGGGGGTCAATACCCCAAGTTGGAGACCGGGGTGGGGGCAGATGCAGAGAAGAGAGAGACAAAAGATAGCTTACCTAAGAGAACCCTAAGGTAGAGATCACACTTAGCCTGTGCCACCATTTTGCCTAACACAGGATTAAGAACTTTAGTAAGAGCATTGGCTCTCAAGTGCTGTTAGATGTCATGATAATAGCAGCTTTACTGAGCATTTTCCATGTCTCAGCCACCACCCTCAGCACTTTTTGGGTATTAACTCATTTCACCTTTAGAGCAATGCTAAAAAGTGGGTGCTATGATCTGCTTTATAAATGGAAAAACAGAGGTACCCAAGGGCTAAGCAATTTGTCTAATAGGAGTAAAACCAGTGTCCAAACCCAGGCAGGGCAACCTCACAGGCTCCTGCTCTGACCAGTGCTCTATGCAGGGAAACCTCATATGTGACATGGGGTATTATTATTCCAGCAAAAGCATACAGTAGTGAATCGAAGCATCTGCCAGCCCATCTGAGATACAGCAAATGTTTCCACTTAGACGCCCAAAGCCAACCTCAGTAACTCTGACAGGCTAGCCTGCCGGAGCCCCCAGCCACACTTGTGGGTCCAGGTATGTCCTCATGTGTCACTCAAATGATACCTAAGAGTGACTACTAGAGCGCAGCCTCTGGAACCTAGTTTAAATAAGTAAACAAATCTAAAAATATGACTTCGGCCTCAAGAACTTTGGCTATTTCTTGTGGGTCAGATCCCAGCTGTGCCTTCTCACTGTATTCCACTGGAGATGACTGAGTGGCATTCCGGACACAGTCAACACCTTAAACACAAAATCAAGAGGCCTCCTCCATGCCCCTGTCTGGGGCATTCCACAGTGGCAGTCCAAACAGCTTGTCTGAACTGTCACACTAAGGGAATTTATTTCCAAACAGAAGAAAAAAAAAAGTTCCAAATGTCTGCTCTCCTTCCAGGATTTAAAAGGCCTGATGTAAGAAAGCAAAAATAACAAAATTAAATGTGTGAAATTCTAGTGAGTATAATGCTTCCAATAGTTTCTTTTACCGTAAATTCTTAATCTGCCCATGCCTTTTCAGTTCAGTAAGGGAAATGTGAAGTGTATCAGTGGCTGCCTACAAAAAAAAAGTTGTGGATGAACCTACGGCCCTCTCAGACCGGCTGGGCTCTTGGAATATAAATCTGAGCTTGCAATGGTTTTCAGTTTTATTTCTCAATAAACAGGGCAGCTCTAAGAACTTCACATGCACACACATGTGCACACACACATGCATACAGATACTTCTCTTAGAGAATGACCTTAGTGATGACAAACAAAACAGTGGCGTGTATGCATCTGCCAAGACAGACTCTGCTCAGTCTTTAAGGAAGAGCCTGAGAACTGCTCTTAGTGCTTCTCAGAGTGGTCCTCATCCAAGGACACCCAGGCCCCAGGGAAGAAGGGACCGATGAGTTCCCACTTCTAGAAACCGGCAAGCCTCCCGCATGCAACAAGGCCCGAGTCCTTCCTGCCCCCCTCAGCAAGGGCATTACATTAGCTGCAACAAGCCTGATGAGCTGAAGTGCAGAAGACACAAAAAAGGGTGAGGGGCAGAATCTCCCCCTCCAGAGGATGGGAGCAGCACTGCCTAATGGAAGGTCCAGATCACCAGGACAGGGAGCCCCCAAGAGGGGGCTGGGGAAGGAACAGAAAGGAGTAAGTGGGAGCAAGAAAGGAGGCAAAAGTGAGGGACACCTGCCCTAGCCAAAAGGAGTAGTGTTTCTGCCAAAGAAAGTACCTGTGGGGAAGGAGCTAATGAGTAAGTTGGACCAAGTCACAACCTCTGACCCTTCTTCTATACCAAGCAGGTGAATCAACTACCCCAATCCATAATGGTCTTGGGTAGATTTGGCCTGGGGAAGACCAGGAAGGAAGAAGGTCCTAGAGAAAGGAGTAATGACCACCATGTCATCATTCATGAGGGAGAGGGAAGAGGAAGAAGAAGGAGAAGAAGAAAAATTGAGAGGCAGGATGAATCTGGACTGGCCCTGGGATTTGGTAGTAGAAAATGCTTTGCGTGACTTGGAGGAGATAGCACATTCCTTCAGGCCCATGCCATGAAAAGGCCATCCTCCATGGAACTCTTCATGATCTGTTCCAAACCAGTACTGTTCTACCTTTCCTGAAAAGCCTCATTCTTTGAAGCATGTGCTATTCTGTAATACTATCTTCTTCCATTGCCTCCTCCAGGCTGCCTGAAGGCTTTGGCATCTGGCTCTGAGTCTTTCTCTCTCTTAGAGTCTGACCAACATCTGGCTAACTTCAGTGTTCATGTTGATGACCTAGCCAATCTGACTTCCTCAGGATTCACAGGGTGCCAGCCACCATATCTGTAACTTTGCATCATTATCTGTAATCTTCACAACAGACCTGTAGGTAGGCTATTTAGAGATAGCAGGGGCTAGGATTCTAACCCAGGCTGGTCAGACTCCCAAGTTCATGTTCTCCTCTCTCTGCAACACTGGCTCAGAATGCATCTAAAATGTAAACCTGAAAATCCTGCTCTCTGACTATACATTCTTACATTGCTACCTCTCCCATTAAACCTCTTCCTCCACCTCATCAAATGTCCAACCCGTCAACCCCTGCCTTTACTCCCAGCTTATCAGCCCTTCCTGACACTTCTTCCTTCCATACCTGTGGCCAGAGGAAATGCCAGGAAAACCCCTCATGAGACTGTTTCTTTGGCTCAATGCCCATATAATGAACCCTCTCCCTTTGATCACCAGACTACTGATTAAAATAGTAAAATCTTCTAGGCCTAGAATTGTAAGCAATGTTATGATGGTGATGTAAGTGCTGGTTTGAACTTTTAATAAGTGTGTTAGATTGCTAGGAACCAGGTGGAGAGAAAAAAGCTGATGGCAGGTGGCAATTGATAAGAACCATGGCTATTCCCAGTTAGCCTCATAAAAATGAGGCCCTGTGTTTTCTCTTGAGCTCCTTGAGGCTCTTGATCTAACAGAAGCACATGCTCTGACAATGATGTCACTGCTGGCATCAACTAAAAGACATGCTGTCTCTTTCCATCCCGAAGACAGTGACTCAGCACTCTAGGGGTTCCACAGGTGGCTGACAAAAATCTTCCCTTTACCCTTCCATCAACATCCACCCACTACCACTGAATGAGAGGAAAAGTAAAATGTAGCCTTTTAGGGACGTTCCTTCCCTCTTCTCCAGAACCAAGGTTTGCAGGGAGGGTTGGAGAGTGAACAAAGTGGACTTTTGCAGTTTGATGTGAACACGTGTAAGTATTCCTATATGTCCTCTGTCACTGGGCATGACAAATATGTAAACAAATATGAGATAGGTCTGTAATGCGTTCTGAACCCATCAATAACACAATGATTCTCAGTCAATCACTTAAACGGTGTTCTCATCAACATCTCCATTATCTTGCCCTATTGTCCTATTCTTCCATCCGCTCTCCTGATAATCCCCAGAAACTCTCTGATTTCCCCAATTCTGAGAGCTTTGGTACTATTGGAGAGAATCACAAAACTTTGTTGCTAACCTAAATTACAAATTTAGGAGCTCCAATCTCTGCTTTTCCCTAAATATTCCTCTAGTGTATTTCCCTTTAACAGCACTTCCAAAGCTGTTTCATGTTCTTCAAGTCCTCTTCCCCAACCCTAGCCCCTTTATCCTAAGACAACATTGCTGCCTAACTTCCATAAACACAAAACAAAACAAAAAACAAAAACAGTCATCCACAACTTCCATCCCTTTGACCTTTCAGGCTTTATTCTCACCCATCTTCTTCATTTCCTTCTTGTCCGAAAAGAAAAGTATCCTGGTCCTTTCCAGGACCAGTCACTTTACCTGCATCCTGATCCCATCCTTGCCTTTCCTAGAACTGACGACTCAGTTCTTGAGTCTTCCCCATCCAAACAATCCATCAGTAAAGCAAGTCTCCCCTCAGTTCCACCTAGTTCTCAAAGCACCCTGTGGCTGCCCTTCATTCACAACCAAGTCATAATTTTGCTGCCAATCCTACTTCCATATCAAAGTTCCCCATGGAAAAAGTCAACATTTTCCAGTGCGTCAAACCCAGCCTTAAGTTCTCATCTAACTCTCTTTTCTGAAATTATGGCATTGCCATAAATTGGTTTTGTTTGAGTTCAAAGCAGGAATATTGGAGTCAGTGGCCTGAGTGCAGTGTTTGAAAACAAATTGGTAGAAACCAGTTTGTAATTACAATTAACCTTGAGTTGAATTACTCAGTTATAGCCCCCGTTTCCTCACTCTGAAAATGGAGAATATGCTAATGGCTCCTTGCAGTTAAAGCTTATTAGCTAAGTTCATAAATGAAGAAGTGCAATTTGAGATAGTGAAAAGCTGGATTGGAAGTCAGGAGAATGGAGATTTAATCCCAGCCATAGAATCTTTGTAATAACAAGATCTCTGGGCCTCATTGTTTAATTAGACTGGGTGATGATGAAAGCCCTTTCTGCCCTAAACATTTCTATGACACAAGGAGTTTGGCAACAATTTGAGAAAACGTACAAATGAGTGTTATGTGAGCAAAACATGTAATAAGGGCTTCAGGGAGAGAGAAGAGCAACAAAAGCAGGAAAATTGAAAGAATTTTAGGGTCCAATGGACCCTAAAAGACAGAGAGAATTTTGACTGAAGTATAAAAGGAGGAAAAGATTTCTGAGTTTGAGAAGCAAAACAACAAAGGCCTGGAGTGATTTCAGATGCACCAGGATGACCTCACAGACAAAAGTATCTTCCTCAACTTGCCAGCAGGTTCTGAATCAGTAAATGGTTTTGAAGTGATTGTTAACCCATAAATATGTTGTTATTTATAACTGATAAAAATGAATGTGACTATGCTCCTCAGCCATTTAAAGTCATTTGTAGAAGAATGGGTGAATGAAGGATATACCTCGTGGTATTTTCCCACAATGCCAGTTGTCTCTAGGCAATAGTTGTAAGTGACTTTTATTATGTTTACCTATATTTTCTAAAATGAACATGCATTGGTATTTATAACTAGAAAGAATGAGAGCGTATTTTTAAGGTTTTAAATGCAACTAAGGAGGTGGTGACATCTTAAGCCATTAACAATCAATAGTGGGAAGGACTGATTCACAGATGGCTGGGACTTTGTTGAGGGCACAGAGGTGCCAGGGGCACTGAGAGAGCTCTTGCAAGGGGAGATAGCAAAGCATTGGCAATAGATTTTGCCTAGCCCCTAAACTTGTCTCTGCAACAGTATATTTTAATCTCTCCAAGGCCATTTTGTTCTTTTTAACTCCCAATTTTATTTCTAGCACCCAAAAGGATTCAAAGATTTTATTAATTGCAAAAGGCCCCTTTTTAAGTACTGATTATATCAAGGGTAATGCAACTACTCATTCTTTTTCAGTGATAAACGTCTGTCTGTTATTCTTCCCCTCAGTCCGTACTCAGATTTGTGGAGCCTCAGAGTAGTTAGTGGAGTTCTGAGAAGTGAAAGCCTGGGAAGAATGACTCATATAAATAAGCACGATGGGGATCTGTAGTTTTTTTTACACGTATGGGTATATTTTTAATTCGTTCTCTCCTGTTAAGGTTTACTGCAGCCTTTCTGCCATCACGGCCTCAGAGAAAGGGAAAAAGTAAATCTTTCCTCAGGAAGGGGGACAGGATTTAGAAATACTTCCTACCAACCAGAAGGAGAAATTAAAACATTGCAGTAAATGCTGACCTTAAATAAGAGATATAAGCAAAGAGACGAGCATGGCATGGTTCCTTTGCCTTAGGCCTAAATCTCAACATGAGAGATTATTAGGTAAAGGCTAAGGTAAAAGTAGAGGGTTTTCTGTCCCCACTTCCTATTGGAACTGTAGAAGGAAACTTCATCCCAGAATGACTTCCATACTAATATGGAAGAGTCTCATGAGAGGAAAAATGGTGTGTTTAGAAGAAAGAAAGTCTGAGGTAACACCCCTAAGTCTTCCTCAGATTGCATGTGGCAAGGAAGGAATCCAGAAATTCCCATATACCCCCATGGAGGGATTCCTGGTGAATTTCCAAGGAAGTTGCCAAGGCAGCAGTGAAGAGACCCTATAGCCAAGGACCATGGAGCAAACCACCCAATCTAAGAATAAATGAGAATCCCAGCAGGCCTCAGGAGCATGTCTGCACCAGCAAGAGATGAGGTGAATCAAATCATCTAGGGAAGACCAAGCAGAAGAATGGAGAATGAGAGAGACCCAAGTTCATAGGAAGCAGATACCAGAGGACTATTAGTGACCTGCAAATAAGTGACATTGGTGTGGAGAACAAAGGGGAGCACAAGGGCCTACATGTGTGGATTTGAAGCCTACTCTCTGCTCAGAACTTAGAGGTCACTTAAGACCAGTGATGCTCCTGTAAATGTTTTAACAACGGACTCTCCAGAGAGAAAAAGCTCTAGTTTGTAGCACATGGAAATTTCTATGGCGTGAATACTCCCACCAAAGCAGACTTGAAGCTACTAATGTTACACCATTGAACTTGGAGTTGGGAAGAGATGGGATATTTCCACGTACAAATAAAATAAATAATTTCAGTTGTATATAAAATGTCTTTCAATAATTATGAAATGATAAGTTTTAAGTCTTAACTTTCTTTTTGATATTACTTCTTTAATTGTAAGTTTGTAGAACATAATTGTTAATGAAGACTGTGTAATTATTAGTAAAAACTGACTTGTGCAAAAATTTATCAATTCTGATAAGCCAGCACAAGCTAGCTGAGCATACCACTGCTTAAGAACCTCTACCTATTTTCGCCAAAGGTCATCTTGGAGAGATACAGGGAAAGTGGAAGGAAAATTAAACAACTGGGTTGCTTACTCAAAATAAATTATCTCTAATTGATAAATGTCAGTGTCTACTACCACCTCCACCACCATCATTTCCAACCTAGGATGCTCAGGAAGAAGGTAAAATCATTTACAGAAAACATAAAGAGACTATATTTTCTTTGCACATCTTAGAATTTTTGTGTGTATCAATTAGAAATTCTGTGCTAAGAATCGCACAGAATCGACTGGGTGGCTCAGTCGATTACTGTCAAACTTCAGCTTAGGTCATGATCTCATAGTTTGAGGGTTCAAGCCCCGAAGTGGGCTCTCTGTGGGCTTTCTGCTGTCAGCACAGAGCCCACTTAGGATCCTCTGCCCTCCTCTCTCTCTGTCCCTCCCCAGCTTGTGCGTTTTCTCTCTAAAAAATAAATCTTTTTTTAAATTAAAAAAATAATAAAAGCATATTTTAAAAAAAGGAAGAAAAGAAATTCTGTGCTGAGTAGTGAAATCTTCCAGTGATGGTAATTTATGTGGGTGGGGGTATGTCTTTCTCACATAATGAACGGTCTGGCCTGTACTTCATGGTCACAAAATGGCTGCCCCAACTCTAGGCAATATATTTACATTCAAGCCAAGACAAAGGGGCAAAAAGCCCAGCAGTTTTCTTTTATTAGGAGCACAAAAACTTTCCTATGAATCTGCCTTCTCTTGACCCTCCCCATTTCCTTCCTCCTGGTGGACCTATGTTGCTTAAGTCTTACTGGTAAGAACTAGGTTACTTAGTCACTTCTAGCTGCAAGGGACACTGGGAAAAATATTCCAGTGTCCTAGACTGGAATTAGCCTAGACCAGTCAGGATGCACTGCTTAGGGCTAGGCATGTTGCTGCCAATGTTTGAAGAAAATCAGAATCCTGTTAGCAAGGAAGAAGGGAGTGATGGAGTTTGAGCAAGTTGGAAGCAGAGTCTAGGGCAAAATAAAACAGTGTTTCTGACACTAATCCACACAGAAAGTGGAAGAACTATTTTAAATGGAAAAGAGTCAAGACTGGCATTTGTTTGCCAGAGCATACAACAGAAATTCAGGAAGAGCCTGGAAGTATCACTCACATCTAAAGCAGAAGTTATCAGAAACAAAAAGGCCTGGAGGTCTTAGTTGCTTCCCAACCTCCTGGCTCCCCTGGCCCTCAAGCTGCCTAAGCATCTGTTGGTCCCCTCCAACTCCTAAAGGAAGGCACTTCCTTTCACCCACATTAAGGGCAGGAAATGGGATAAAGACAATGAAGTCCAATGGTAAAAAGCTCCCATCAGGAAAAATTAGGGAATAAGAGACTCTGGTTGTTTAATATTTTTGGTTGCTCAGAGCTTTCACCAAGTAGTGCTTTCTAGGGACCTAAGTCAAACTTGCTCTTTCCTTAGTACACACTTAAAGTATCATTTATGAAGCTGAGGAGAGCTGCAGGACTGAGAAGGAAAGTGAAAAGAAAGAAGGTCCTGAAAAATAGATAAAAAATATTAAAAAAAAAAAGAAAGAAGGTCCTTTCTTCCCTGCCCCTGATGAACCTCCAGACTAGCAAAGGTTAATTACTAGAATGTTTGGGGCTTATTCCTTGGGAAAGGAGCTGAATGACTAAACATTGTTGAGTGCTGAGTCCCACAGCCCATCCGCAAATGGAGCCTGCCCTGCTATGACCAGTGGGGTGTGTACCTCTCATTTGGCCAATAAACTACTTCTACGAGTAGCATTATATCCAGGAAAAAGGCAAGTCACAGATGTTCCGGAGATGGAGGTGAAGGTCCTGGGGATGAAATATTAACTACTAGACAGGAGTGAAATGTTAAATTAAAATTCCACATTAGCAGGGTGCCTGGGTGGCTCAGTCGATTAAGCATCTGGGCTCGGTTCATGATCTCACAGTTCATGGATTCAAGCCCCACATCAAAGATCCTGGACCCTGCTTCAGATTCTGTGTCTCCCTCTCTCTCTGCCCCTGCCCCCACTCATAGTCTGTCTCTCAAAATTAAATAAACCAAAAAAAAAAAAAAAAAAAAAAAACCCCACAGTAGCCTTTCTGAAATAAAATGTGGGCCCTTTAATTGAATATGTTGAATAAATGCAAATAATTTCAAGTAAAAAAATTTTTTTTCAAGCAAAAAAGATCTGATTCATTGGTCCATACTGCAAAACTCACATATGTGAATTAAGTTTATTCTTCTAGAGAAACATAATCTAGTGCTTTTCCATCATATAATATTATCTTACCTAAAGAACATTGACACAATAGCATTTTGAACTTTTTTGTTTTCCATGATTCTTTTTTTTTTTAATAGTTTATTGTCAAATTAGTTTCCACATAACACTCANTGCTCAGACTTGAAAATGTTAACTAATTTCATTTTCTTGATAAAGTTTGTCTGTGACCAGAACTGAGTCATACCAAAAATACCTCTACAAGATTTGACCTTTTACTTAAATCCCACATTGAGATAATACAAAATGGTTATCAATAAGACCCTTGTTCTTAAAAGCACATTTAAAATAAATCACTTTTTAAAAGAAGAAAACTGTTTTCACTTAAGTTCTTTACAGGCAATCAGATCGAAAGTTATGTTTGCCCTTTTATTTTCTTTATACATAAATTATGCCCAAGAGGCCATGATAACAGCACTATACAAACTTTGCTTTACCTTTGTATTTACTTCTTGTCAAAATAAGTTCTACAAATTAATTTGTTTTTAGAGTGCTTTATGACCAATAAGCCCCAGGGTGAAAACAATGCAGGCAGTAACCATTTTTTATTGTTCACACACAAAAAAACCTAGTCCAATTATATGAGGTTAAGTAATTCTTAATTTCTTCTGATGAGGAGTTTACTTGTAATAGAAAATTTTCACTCAATTCTAATAATGTTTTATCATTTAGAAAAGTTTTAAAAACAGACTTTTGCTCGAGCCCCCTGAGCAAAGTGACCCTTAAGTAATACCTTCATAGGGCTAACAACTAGGCTTAGCCTCCTGAATGTTTTAACTACCTAACACTTTTGTCACTGAACTTCTGTTTGCTCCATACAATGCTGGGAGCTTGCTACATAGATACATAATCTAAAAAGTATTATTTCTGAAAGACATTTCTCTTAATTCTCAGATTTCCTGTTTTTCTTCTTTTGGTTTGGGCCTCCATCCCATCCATGTTAGAGGCTGCTTTATGAGGAGCAGATTTTGAATTTTCTTTAGTGATTTACTATTAATGGCCTAGAGGGGCAAAATTGTGATCTTAGCAAGCATAAGTCTGGAAGAAAAAGAATTTGGGAATGAAGTAATTTTATATATGGGTATTTATTTTCATATATTTATTTGATATAGAAATTTAACCCATAAAATGCGCTTGCTACTTCTCAAATTAGCTATGGTAAGTGCAAGATCTCATGGGTTATTTGTTAGATTGCTCCTCCTCTACCTCCACCATAGCCTACATGTATAGGTTAGCACAGGGTGAGGCCCCAGAGCCCAAAGTAGGATTGGAAGAGACGTCTGTTTCCAAAACCTAGCAATCAGAAGAGTTAAAAAGAGTTCAAGGATTTGAAGAAGCTGAAACTTTCATCAATGCAAAAGGGCAAGCACAAGGCTGGAAAGGAAAGACACAGGCCAAGTCTGATATGCTTTGGGAGTGAAGAATGGGAGATGGGAATAAAGAACAGTCCAGAATAGGCTCTGGAACAAGGAGGGTACACTTGTACCAGTCTTGAGCCTTTGAGGAGAGGACAAGGATGGAAGAAGGGTCAGGTGACTAAGCAGGGAGTCTGATTTGAAGTGACAAAGAACAACGGTAAGAATGACCATAACATAAAGACTCCACTAAAACAGAGAACTATAGAGCAATATCTCTGATTAAGAGAAATGCAAAAATCCTCAGTAAAATACTAGCAAACCAAATTAAACAACATATTAAAAAATCATTCACCACAATAAAGTGGGATCTATTCCTGGGTTGCAAGTGTGGTTCAATATTTGCAAATCAAATCAATCAATGTGATACCTCACATCAATGAGAAAAAGAACAAGAACCTATGATCATTTCAATAGATGCAGAAAAAGCATGTGACAAAGTACAACACCCATTCATTATAAAAACCCTCAACAAGGTAGGTTTAGAGGAAACATACATCAACATAATAAAGTCCATCTATGAAAAACCCACAGCTAACATCATCCTTAATGGAGAAAACCTGAGAGCTTCTCCCTTACGGTCTGGAAGAAGACAACGATGTCCACTCTCACCACTTTTATTCAACATAGTACTGGATGTCCTAACCATAGCAATCAGGCAACAAAAAGAAATAAAGGCATCCAAATTGGTAAAGAAGTAAAACTTTCACTCTTTACAGATGACATGATACTATATATAGAAAAACCTAAAGACTCTACCAAAAATTGCTAGAACTGATAAATGAATTCAGTAAAGCCACAGGATACAGAATCAATCTACAGAAATCTGTTGCATTGTTATATACCAATAATGAGGCAGCAAAAAGAGAAATTAAGAAAACAATCCCATTTACAACTGCACCCAAAATAATAAGAATCCTAGGAATACAACTAACCAAAGAGGTGAAAGGCTGAAAACTATAAGGAACTGATGAAAGAAACTGAAGATGACACAAAGAAATGGAAAGGTGTTCCATGCTCACAGACTGGAAGAACAAATACTGCTAAAATGGCTATATTACCCAAAGCAATCTACATATTTAATGCAATCTCTATCAAAATACCAAAGGTATTTTTCACAGAACTAGAGCAAGCAATCCTAAAATACGTATGGAACTACAAAACACCCCAAAGAGTCAAACTTATCTTGTAAAAGAAAAAGCAAAGCTGGGGACATCACAATTTCAGTCTTCAAGTTATATTCCAAAGCTATAGTAATCAAAACGTTATGGTACTGGGACAAAAATAGACACACGGATCAATAGAATAGAAAAGAAAATCCAGAAATAAACCCACAATTATATGGCTAATTAATATTCAACAAAGCAGGAAAGAATGGGAAAAAGACAGTCTCTTCAACAAATGGTGTTGGGGAAACTGGACAGCAACATGCAGAAGAATGAAACCTCTTTTTACACCATACACAAAAATAAATTCAAAATGGATGAAAGACCTAAATGTAAGACCTGAAGCCATAAAAATCCTAGAAAAGAACACAGGCAGTAATTTCTTTGATATTGGTCATAGCAACTTCTTTCTAGATATGTCTCCTGAGGAAGGGGGAACAAAGGCAAAACTTAACTTTTGGTACTAGATCAAAATAAAAAGCTTCTGCACAACAAAGAAATAATCAACAAAACTAAAAAGGCAACTTATTGGGGCGCCTGGGTGGCTTAGTCGGTTAAGCATCTGACTTTCGCTTAGGTCATGATCTCTCTGTTCGTGGGTTCGAGCCCCGCGTCGGGCTCTGTGCTGACAGCTAGCTCAGAGCCTAGAGCCTGTTTCAGAGTCTGTGACTCCCTCTCTCTCTGACCCTCCCCTGCTCACACTGTCTCTCTCTCTCTCTCTCTCTCCTAGAAATAAAAAAAAAAAAAAAAGGCAACCTACTGAATTAGAGAAGATATTTGCAAAAGACATATCAGATAAAGGGTGAGTATCCGAAATACATAGAGAACTTAACAAAACTCAACATCCAAAAAAGAAACAATCTAATTTAAAAATGGGCAGATGACATGAACAGACATTTCTCCAAAGAAGATATATAGATGGCCGACAGACACATGGAAAGATGTTCATTATCACTTATCATCAGGGAAATGCAAATCAAAACTAATATGAGATATCACCTCATACCTGTCAGAATGCCTAAAATCAACAACACAAGAAACAACAGGTGTCAGCAAGGATGTGGAAAAGAAGGAACACTTGTGCACTATTGGTGGGAATGCAAACTGGTGCAGCCAATGTGAAAACCAGTATGGAGGTTCCTCAAAAAGTTAAACATAGAACTAACTACCTTATGATCCAGCAATAGCACTACCGGATACTTACCCAAAGAATACAGGAACACTAATTTAAAGAGATACATGCACACCTATGTTTATAGCAGCCTTATTTACAATAGCCAAGATACAGAAGCAGCCCGAGTTTCCACTGATTGATGAATGCATAAAGATGTGTTATGCATACACATACACCATACGCGCATGCGCGCGCACACACACACACACACACACACACACACACACACACACACTGGAACATTATTCAACTATAAAAAGGAATGAAATTTTGCCCTTTTTGTAACAACATGGGTGGAGCTAAAGAGTATTATGCTAAGGGAAATAAACCAGTCAGAGAAAGACAAACACTATATGATTTCACTCATATGTGGAATTTAAGAAACAATACAAATAAGCAAAGGGAAAAACAGGAGAGAAAGAGAGAGAGAGAAACAAAGCAAGAAATAGACTCAATTATTGAGAGCACACTGATGGTTACCAGAAGGGAGGTATGCCTTATAGTATTCTTGGTACCAGAATATTCAAGATATTCTTGATGCCAAAGACAGCAATATAAAGTATATATCTTAAATTATTAAATGAAGTAGAGGAAAAAAAGCTCTACAGATTAATATAACTCCTTGAGAAAAACACTGGAAAGAAATAACCTTATTAAAATTTTCTCATGTCTTTCCTTTCGCTGAATTCTAAAAGCATGATCACATCCATCAAGTAATAGTCATATATATAAATGGGAATTGAATTTTAAATTATATGTTCCTACATTCTTCATGAGTACTGTGATGGATAAATTTATGTGTCAACTTGATGAGGCCACAGAGTACCCAAATATTCAAATCTTATTCTGGGTGTTTCTATGTGGGTGTTTCTGGAAGAGATTAACGTTTGAACGGGTAGTCTCAGTAAAGCAAATAGTCCTCGCTACTGTGGATGAGCCTCATCCAATCAGTAGAAGGCCAGATTAGAACAAAAAAGAATGAGTAAGAGAGAATTTCTTCTGCGTGACTGCAATCAGGCTAGGACATCAGTCTTTCTCCTGCCTTCAGACCTGAACCAAAACATCAGCTTTTACTGAGTCTTGAGCTTTCAGAAGGGAACTACACCAATGGCTCTGCTGAGTCTCCAGTTTGCCAACTCACCCTGCAGATCTTGGAACTTGTCAGCCTCCCAACTGCATGAGCCAATTCCTTATAACAAATCTCTTTATAGATAAAGCCAGGAAGAGAGAGAGAGGAGGAGAGAAACATACACATTGCATTGATTCTGTTTCTCTGGAGAACCTGACTAATACAGACGCTTGTATAAATTTTATAGCAAAGTTGTATAAAGAATAAAGATATACCAAGAAGAGTCAGTTGTTCTCCTCCCAGAACACAGCCATATGTCCTGGTCTGGTAGTAACTCAAAGAATCATCTGAGATAAAAGTCACACCCAAACTAAAAAGGAACTAGCCATAGCCACCCACCACCACCATAGAGTTAGAGCAATTTACATCTAAATCCACCACCTTTTTATTGCCTTCTGGAAGCAGGCCATTACTAAGGAGAGACCAAGAGTGGAAGTGAGGAGTATTACTTTGGGCCTGCTGTTTGCTATATATACTGTAACTGTAACTATATGCATACCTCCCCTTACTGTGGCCCTGCTGACTTAATGAGAGTGAAGAAAGATTGGCCTGGTTGTGAGCGTCTTAGAAAACTTGACTGAACATATTATATCAATGTGAGAGGAAGCAATATGTCTCAAGACAAGATTAAAGAGTAAATAAAAGCAAAACTTTCATACTGATATGAAGATTTTCTTCACCAGAATTCTGGGGCAAGAGCAGCTTATACTTACAAGAAAAACCACCAGCACTAGACATCGTTCCAGAAGACTGCATACACCAAAGAAAGTCAGTGTGTGATGTGTGAGGGCTCAGAATGGGAAAGCCACCCATGAGTGCACTCGAAGCAGAGCAAGAGAGAGCTTTTCACTCTCACTTTTGCCATGGGTGGGAGGCTGGCAAGAAAGAAGTGTAAAGGGAATTTTTAGGAAGAGTTATGTATGATTTCACTATGTGAAATCCCTATCTGAAATCCCATAAAAATAAAACTTAAGAATAAATATTTACATTATCTTTCAAGGTTTCTCAAGTTGGACTGTTGCTGAATGTTGCACTTAAGTGAGATTCGACCCGTACAAGGAAGCCTGGATTTGTGTGAGTGTCACTGCATTTAAACAAAGCCCATCTTCAGGTTTCAACATCTTTTTCAATCCCCAGTCAGGGCAGAACTTTCCTATTACTATAACAATTTACAATTCACAATAGTGAAGGTCATTATCAAGAACAGTAGGATTGAGCATTAGTGGTTTTGGTGTTTATCTTCAGAAATCTTAGCCCATTCCTCTGAGTCCTACCATCCTGTGGCATACAGCACCCATTAATCAACTCTAAAAACTCAAATTGGGGTATGTCCAACATTTTGGCTCCAGGCATGGTTCTAAGTTTCCTGCATAATGTCCCAGGTCAACAGAAGGTTACATAGACCCTATACAGTACATGTGGAGAAGGCAACAAATACCAGCTCAAACTATGTCCTCACTATGAAAGAAGACTAGAAAACATTTCAAATTAGAAAAATAATGCAGAATGCTATCAGAATGTAAATTATTTATCAAAAAAGGAACCATAAGGACAAATCAGACACTACTGTGGTGTATTATCTTAGGTGACAGATTCTAAAGTCAACACTTAGGGCTAATATTACATATCATTAAAAATTATCCTTAAAAATCCCTATGTCGGAGATATGCAGTCTCTTAGTTCAGCCCAACACATCCAAATTTTCCTGCAAAGGTGGAACAGATAACCATGGCTTTGGTTGAGACCAGGGACCTAACTTCCCTTTAGACACTATATAGTAACAACAATCTGTTGTACAATCAATATTAGAATCACGTTTGGCACAATGAAAAGTTCACACCGCGAGCAGCATGTGGGAACTAAAACAATAAGGAAACAGCAGATTCTTTTATTTTCTATCATCTTCTGTGTACCCCAGCGCAAAGACTAACTGGCTGCAGCAGAAAACTAAATTATCTAAGCATTAGTGTTATTTGTTTAAGCTAAATCTGCATTTGAGAGGACTCCATTCTATTCAGAAGGAGGAAAAAACACAATAGGAAAGAAGACACATCAAAGTGGTGAGCTTCACCCTGTGACTGAAGACTCAGTGTCATTCATTCTAAATCTCTGAATATTTAGCCACACCAGCAAAATATATTTGGCTGCAAGTCCAAAAGATACCAATTTTTCCTTGGATTCTCAGAATTATCCTAAAGGTGGAGAAAGGAAAAACTGCCTACAGAGTAGACACTGCCCCAGAGGAGTTTAAGAAAATATCTAAGAAAAACCACAGTCTGTTTTCCACTGACTTAACAGATAGTTGTGGCCATATGAAAGCCAGAAATGACAATGGTAACAGACACAAACCATATTTTGTAAAACTAAGAAATTAGAGGAGGACACTCCACATTTCCAGAGTCAAGAGCATGCAGTGCATCCAAAGGATGCTGAAATAAAGATATGTGGCATGAGCACAGCCAATTTTCAACCCCTTCACTTATAAAATATAAGAAACCCCACCTGGACACTGAAGAGTCAGTATTCTATGACTGTCTCTTGACCACCTATGACAATCCCATCTATGCAAGCATCGGGGCAGCACCGTAGAGGCAGGTGTCTAGGTCTGCAGTTGAGAAAAGCTGGTTCTGAAGCCTCCTCAGTCTCTGACCTTTAACTGCCATCAGCCCTGCCCTGCCTGTGAATGTGATTCCCAGACTAGCCCTTGTCTCTTCTCCTCGTCAGAGAAGAAAGTGCAGGGCAGCAATGGGATGGGAGAGGGCAGGTGAAGCATAAAGGAAAGTAACTAGAGATAAAAGTTGCCACCAGGGAGGCCAAGCTGAGAACAGCACAACTGCCGCCCTCTGCAGCATTCAGCTGCTCATTCAACAAATACTGACTGCGAGTCTAATATTGCATGGCATTCTGTTGGGCATTTCTCATCCAGTGCCATTCTTATTGAGGCTCACTGCTCACTGGCTGAGTGAGCCTCTGCTTTTCCCTACGACAGGTCGCACTTCTTACCCCACCTCCATGCAGTCAGAGGGTCCTGGCTCTGGAGGCAATGAGGAGAAGAGGAGATTTTGGCACAGCTGTAGGCTAGAAGCACTGTCTCAGAGATGGTCAGCTTCCAAAATCGAAGCAGGGACTGGGTTCATGCAGTGTTCAAACAACGTAAAACAATGCCTTGTTTTCACTGCAGGTCCCTGGAGAGACATTTTTAGAACAGCAACTTGAGAACACTTGGATTATTCGCTAGAGCTTAAAAAGGGAAGCCAGCAAGGGTAATTTATAGTATTACAAGAGATTTTCAAGTTCAGAGATAGAGGACAGTCTTAAGATTTCAACGCAAGTTAAAGTAAAGCAAGGGGTGTGTGTGGTAAGACCAGCTGAGGATCCATTTCATCTTCTGATGGAAGAAAGATGCCTGTCGTCCAGTTTCCCTTTCCCAAAAAGACCTTATTCTGCCTGTGGTTAAGCAATTGAAGAAAATGTTGTTCCAAAGCCACAGAATTCATCTTTTCCTTGATCGAGCAAAAAAGGTGCCCATCTGTCACAATGCAGATTTGGGCAGTAAGAAAGCAAAATCATAGACAAGGGAATCCCAGCCACTATTTTCCAAGAGCTGTCCTCAAGACTGAGACTAATTAGGCTCTGTACCCTCCTTGACATTGTTCATTGATCTTCCTCTTCTGTCAAAAACTGAATCTATTAAAAGGGGGATTTAGTAACAGTGAGCACCAACAAGCTAATGTCCTGACATAGTTGTACCTTCATGAGACAAAGCTGGGAGAAGATGATTTTAAAAGTACCCAGAAAGGACTGCAAGCAAGGGAGAACAGAAAGCAAAAGACAACTCTTTTCTCACCTCAGTTAATGTTTTCTTCCAAGAACACCTCTTTCAAGTAGTCTTGATATTTATATCATTACATGAAGCAATAAACCACACTAATGCCAAAAAGCATGGTGCAGAATAACCTATGTTATTATTATTCCATTGCCTTGAGTCTGATTAGGAAGGATAAGTTTTATTGGTATGGGCACTGAGCAGCACTGCATCAGTACTGGAAACTAGAAAGGGGCCATCCACCTCCCACCCCCACGCACAATTCCTTCCCACACAGCTATATGGAAGGACACCGAAGAGACCCTGACAGAGTGCCATGGATGAGGGCCAAAAAATGGGCAGTCAGATGAAATGCACCAAGGGGCCACCCTCAGAGGTGGCTGCAACACCTGGCTGTGCCGGGCACGATCACATAGGCAGAAGAGGGGATTTCTTGGCAGAGATGGTCCCTGTGGGAAAATGCATGTGCCTGGAGATAAAATAGCCAATCGTGACAGTCTAAGACCCTGCTTCTTCTTCCCTCTCTCCACCCTCATTGCCTTAGGTTCTGGATCTCTGATACATCACTGCAAATCAAATGTAGAAGTCACCTTTTCCTATCATTTGAACCTGAAGGATTTGTGCAGTTCCCCATACCAATTTCTGATAAATCCCTCCTCAGTTCCTACTTCATTATAAGATAATGAACACATACCTTTGTCTATAAGTATGAACAAATACAATAATAGCCCTTCTAGCCAAACTGCACTAAAGACTATACATTTAACAGAGCTGCCTATGTCCTCAGGAAAACAGACCAGCTGATACCATGACACTCTCAATGCTCAGAGCCACCAGTCTCCTCTGTCACTTGCCCTTGGGCTTCTACTCCCAACAACTGCAAGGTAGGCTTTCCAAAGGAGTAAAGTTGTGCCACTTGTATTTATTATTATAATTATATAATTCAATTAAATATCTACATTATCTGATGAAATAGGACAACAGAGAGCATTGTATTTCCTTGAAAATGCAAACTGAATTCTTTTAAAGAATCAATAAAGACGAGTTGTTATGAAAATCTGCTCTTAGGGGGCCAGGGTGGCTCATGGGGTGAGCTGCTAACTCTTGACTTTTGCCCCAGGTCATATTCTCACAGTCATAGGATCAACCTCTGCATCAGGTTCCAGGCTCAGCATGGAGTCTGCTTAAGATTCTGTCTCTTTCTCTTTCTCCCTCCGCCCCCTCCTCCACTTGTGCTCTCTCTCAGAAAGAAAGAAAGAAAGGAAGGAAGGAAGGAAGGAAGGAAGGAAGGAAGGAAGGAAGGAAGGAAGGAAGGAAGGAAGGAAGGAAGGAAGGAAGGAAGGAAGGAAGGAAGGAAGGAAGGAAGGAAGGAAGGAAGGAAGGAAGGAAGGAAGGAAGGAAGGAAGGAAGGAAGGAAGGAAGGAAGGAAGGAAGGAAGGAAGGAAGGAAGGAAGGAAGGAAGGAAGGAAGGAAGGAAGAAAGAAAGAAAGAAAGGAGGGAGGGAGGGAGGGAGAAAGGAAAGGAAAGGAAAGGAAAGGAAAGGAAAAAGGAAAGGAGAGGAGAGGAGAGGAGAGGAGAAGAGAGGAGAGGAGAGGGAAGGAAAGGAAAGGAAAGGAAAGGAAAGGAAAGGAAAGGAAAGGAAAGGAAAGGAAAGGAAAGGAAAGGAAAGGAAAGGAAAGGAAAAGAAAGGAAAGGAAAGGAAAGGAAAGGAAAGGAAAGGAAAGGAAAGGAAAAGAAAGGAAAGGAAAGGAGAGGAAAGGAGAGGAAAAGAAATCTGCTCTTAAACTGAGTGTGAATGAGAAAACTGTTCATGACAGGGAAGAATAATAAAAATACACAAGGATTGTACATTCATTATAGCACAAGTGTCTTTAAGATCTTGCACTTATTTTTAAAAACTAAAACTAGAAATCATAGGTGAGTCATTCTGAGTATGGTTTATGTAAGAGAGATGATATGAATAATCAGTTGCCCCATTTACAAAGAAAATGCTTTGACTCTACACCGAAAGACTAGCTAATAGAATGTACATTGATATGTTTTCTTTAAAAGATGTGTCTGTATGATTTTCTATTATCCCCCAACTTCTCATGACTAACCAACCAGATATTGGTTCTGATCAGGACACCACTAAAGACAAATATCAAAGGATATTATGGTTCACCTTAGAGAGGACAGACCTTGAAAAATAGAAGAAAATGCTTCCCTCTTATTTACCACAAGGGAGAAAAGACATTTTAAAGTTTTTTGTAAACTGATTTGTCAAATGATAAATTTGCCTAATGATTAATTCAATGAATAACCAATTTGCTGAGAAATCATCTGACAAATACCTTACATTGGACAATTTGTCAAAGCCATTGCACCAGGTCAATGCAAGGGCACATTTAGCGATAGGAGCAACAGGGATAGAGGCAATGGTAATTAAGACAAAAATTAGTGTTAAGAACTTAATCATTCTATAGAAAGTGCTAAGTGTTCTAGGAATTCTCAGGGTCTACAGTGTGAAACACAGACAAAGCTGATATCAAACAGTATTAGACAGGGAGCTCTTTCTGCCCTCTGTCCCAGTGCTTTAATAAAAACAACTTTTTGTACCAAAATAAAATTAAATTAAAAAATAAATAGCACTTGACCAAAATATATCTCCAAGAAAAGAGCTTCAGTGACACCACAGCAAAAATAATTTTTTTTAGAAAAACTCAGTATTTCAGCAAGTTCATCTTTTGATCAAATGATTAGTAGAGAATTAGCTTTTAGTAAGTTGGTCACCAAATGGTTTTTAGCAATTTCATATTTGGTGAAGTAGCTAGATCCCAAGGTGAAGAGGGAGAGAATTCTGGCATGAATGAAGGAATCACTTAGCTGTGAGGTCAGCTCCATGAGACAAGGGACCAGGTCATTTTGGTTTACTGCTGGATCAGCAGCACTTCTCTCAGGGCCAACACATAACAGGCATTGAAAAAATATGTGTTTCATCAACAAATGTTGAAGATTAATAACGGGCAATAATATTATTTAAAAATCGTTTTATGTTTATTAATTTATTTTGAGAGGGCACACCCACGTGCAAGCAAGGAAGGGACAGGGAGAAAGGCAGAGAGGATCCCAAGCAGGCTCCACACCACCATCACAGAGCCAGATGCATGGCCTGAACCCACAAACTGTGAGTCCATGACCCAAGCCAAAACCAAGAGTTAGACACCCAACCAACTGAGCCACCCCAGCACCCCTGGGCAATAATATTCTATATGTAGGTCCAGACCCAGACAGGGGAGAGCCATGGATGTTAGGCTATGAATGCTACACCTGATCCTACCAGTAAGAAAGAACTCATTGAGGGAGTGCCTGAGTGGCCACGTTGGTTAAACATCCAACTCTTGATTTTGGTTCAGGTCATGATCTCACAGTGGTGAGATCAAGCCTCATGTCAGGCTCTGTGCTGAGCAGGAAGCCTGCTTAAGTTTCTCTCTCTCCCGGGGCACCTGGGTGGCTTAGTCGGTTAAGCGTCCGACTTTCACTTAGGTCATGATCTCACGGTTCGTGGGTTCGAGCCCTGCGTCGGGCTCTGTGCTGACTGCCAGCTCAGAGCCTGGAGCCTGTTTCAGTCTGTGACTCCCTCTCTCTCTGACCCTCCCCTGCTCATGCTGTCTCTCTCTCTCTCCTGGAAATGAATAAAACATTAAAAAAAAAAAAAAGATTCTCTCTCTCCCTCTTTCTGTCTATCTTCACTCACATACTCTCTCTCTCAAAAAATAAAATAAAATAAATAAAATAAAATCTTTTAAAAAAAAAGAAGGAACTCACTGAAGACTTCTGAGCAGTGAAGTAATATGACTAAAGTAAGATGTAGAAAGATTAATCCTTTGCGATTAGTAGGATATGTTAAAAGAGTAAAAACTACAAATATCCCTTGATGGATGAATGGATAAACAAACTGCTATATACATACAATGTAATATCACACAGCCTTAAAAAGCATTCTGACACATGCTACAACATAGATGAACCTTGAAGACATATGCTAAGTGAAATAAGCCAGTCAAAAAAGACAAATATGTAACTCCACTTATGTGGGGTATATAGAGTAGTCAAATTCACAGAGACAAAAAGTAGAATGGTGGTTTTCAGGGACTAGGGGAGGGGGAAATGAAGAGTTATTGTTTAGTGGGTACCGAGTTTCATTTTGTGAAAATTAGGAAGTTGGGGAGATGGACAGTGGTGATGATTACACAACAGTATGAAAATACTTAATGCCACTGAACTGTATACTCTTAACAAAAATTTACCAAATTTTTACCAAAACTGTTCAAAGGGTAAATTTCATACCTTTGTTGTAAAATAATGTAGGGACACCTGGGTGGCTCAGTCGGTTAAGTGTCTGACTTTGGCTCCTGTCATAATCTCACAGTTTGAGAGTTCAGCCCTGCATCAGGTTCTGGGCTGACAGCTCAGAGCCTGGAGATGGCTTCAGATTCTGTGTCTCCCTCTCTCTCTGCTCCTCCCCCACTCATTCATATTCTCTCTCTCTCTCTCTCTCTCTCAAAAATAAGTAAACATTAAAAAATAGATAAAAATAAAATAAAATAATGTATACATTATTATACATGTATACATTATGTAATTTTACTATAATAAAAAAATCTACAAGTCTCTGAGCTGCTAGACAGAAAATAAATGCATTTTTCTATATAACTGGAGCAAAGTAGTGGAAAAGACAAGATTTGAGTTAGAGTGGTGGTCAGGTAGCATATCATGAAGGGCCATAGCCACTCTGATAAAGAGATTGGAGTTGGTATTGATGTTTGAATAATTCTAATTAAATGTTCATAACAAAAAAAGAGGAGAAACCAATAATAGGATGATCCAGGAGGCTATTTTATCCACTCATGGTCTAACCCAGGGTCTTGGTAGTGGAAAGGAAGAAAAGAATTAATATCCAAAGCATCACAAAGGAAGTATAAGAGGCTTGTTGATTGATCGGATGGAGAAAAAGATTTTAAAAAGAAAACATCAAAGATTTTAGCCTGGGAACTAGAAAAGTGATGGAAACATTGAGAAAAACAGTATGCTCAGAAGAAGGAGGTGGTTCACAGGTAAAAAATGATGATTTTGTTTTAAGAAGTAAAGTTACAGCTGACAACAGAAAATCAAAATGGGGAAGTCCAGTAAGCAGCTGAAGATGTAAGTAAGTGATAAATAAAGGGTAGTTAGCTCAATATACCAAAGGTAGGTGGAAAGATATCAGCCTCACCTTGTGGCAGCTGGTGAATTAATAATGGCCTTAAAATAAAAAGATTAGTGTGGGTACAATAAGTAAACTGTTAATGGAAAAGATAGACATCCTATTTAGGTGAATTACAATGTCCTTCATACAGTATGCTAAAATAATTTTTAAAAATTTTTATGTTTACTTATTTTTGAGAGTAGGTGAGCAGCGGAGGGGCAGAGAGAGAGAAAGGCACAGAATCTGAAGCAGGTTCTAGGCTCTGAGCTGTCAGCACCTGAGCCAAAGTTGGACACTTAACCAAATGAGCCACCCAGGCACCCCTAAAACAATTTTTGAATCAGATTTCCTTGGATGAACTAATGGAATCAAAAGAGAAAGCTTTAGGAATCTATCAACCTTTCAATCCAGTTTTCTGATTTACTCCATCTGAGATTTCTTAATCTAGCATCAACATACATTCTAACAACATAATGTATGAACAATTGTCAATACTCTATCCTTTGGTGATATTTTTATTCAGGTAGTCATTTAACAAACACATACTAATTGCTTACTAAAGATACATTTCTTAGAATGTCAGAATTGCAGAGTTGGGTGCCTGGGTGGCTCATTCGATTCAGTATCCCACTCTTGATTTCAGGTTGGGTCATGATCCCAGAGTCATGGGATTGAGCTCAACATCAGGCTCCAGGCTGAGTATGGAGCTTGCTTAGGATTCTCTCTCTCTCTCTCTCTCTCTTTCAGGGCACCAGCGTGGCTCAGTCAGTTAAGCATCAGACTCTTGATCATAACTCAGGTCATGATCTCATGGTTTGTAGGTTTGAGCCCCACATCAGGTTCTACACTGACAGTGTGGAGCCTGCTTGGGGTTCTCTCTCTCTCCCCTCTCTCTCTGCCCCTACCCCTCTTGCTCTCTCTCTCTCCCTCAAAATAAATAAACTTTAAAATTTTATTAAAAAAATAAAGATCCTCGCTCTCTCTAGCTCTCTCTTCCTCTGCTCATCTCCCCCTGCTTGCCCTCTCTCTCTAAAACAAAATCTTAAAAAGGAAAGAAAAAAATGCAAAGAGTAATGCCACATATCCCAGGCCTTGGAAGAGCTCACAGTCTAGTGGGGAAAATAGCATAAATGAAGCATTGACCCTGATCTAGAACACTAACGCTCTTCTTACCAGAGTACTATGTTAAGTCTCCTGGCAAAAATGGCCACTGGTAGGGGCACCTGGGTGGCTCAGTAGGTGAAGCTTCTGACTCTTAATTTCAGCTCCGGTCATGATCTCACAGTTCATGAGCTGGGGCCCCATGTAGGGCTCTGCATTGATAGCACAGAGCCTCCTTGGGATTCTATCTCCCTCTTGCTCTCTGCCCCTCCCTCCACTTGCTCTCTAACTCAAAATAAACACTTTTTTTTTTAAATGACCACTGGTAGCATTTACCTTGGTTTTTAGAAAGACTTAATCATATTATCAGTTGATTATAGCAAACTGTTATAAACAATTGTTATATCCCAGGTTAACCAATATACGTAATTATTATGGCTATTACTTAAAATATATGGAGAAAGATAGGTAGTGGTAGTTACCAAGAAAGGAAAGAATGAGCCTTCAAGTTAACAAAAAATTTTGAAGCTCCCCTCTACTTAAATATATAAAGAGTATTTGATTAATACAGAATCGACAACACTACACACAGCCCTTTCAGATGGAATTTTCATTACTTTTACTATCAATGCACTTCAATCTGGCATATTAAAAAGAAAGACAGATGCATTCTGTTAATTCTTTAATGAAAGTATCCTTTTCTCCCTAGATATCATGCCAGCTACTTAAGGATAAGAATTATGTCTTTTCTTTTGACACCCCTATGAACCTAACCAAGTATTAATAAATATTTGCTTAATCTAATTAAAATAAATTAAGCTTGTGCCTTGAAATCCTATGGCAGTTACACTATATCATAAAACATTGCCAAATTAGTAATTAAACATGTCATCCTTGGTTAGCACCAAATTTTTTCTTCACTTTTTGTTGTTTTTTAAAATCCAAAATGCCACTTCCTTTCTCACAGCCAGTTCCTACAACTTTGGAATTTACAGTATTTTCATATTTCCATAATGACACCTGCTGGTAGGAGAAGAATGGATGAACTGCAGGAATTTTATTCAACTAGCTATAGCCAGTTATATTCCAGTCTGAAACAACTAATGTTTCTGAACATACAAAGAGTAATCTCAATGATTCCAAATATCCCCATACTAAAAATCTGACAAAATTAGTACTATTTCCATGATATTTTCCAGCCAGATTTAAAATTTATCCCCATGATCTCTGTCCAAAGCAAAACTGCTACAATTAAAAAGTTATTATTAATGGCCTTAAAATTATCTATTCACTTATGTTAAGTATTTTACTCCTTAAGAGTTAGCGTTTAAAGGGTGCCTGGGTGGCTCAGTCAGCTGGACATCTGACTTTTGATTTTGGCTCAGGCCATGATTTCAAGATTTGTGGGACCAAGCCCCTCATCTCTGTGCTGAGAGCACAGAGCCTGGGTGGGATTCTCTCTTTCTCTTTCTCTCTGCCCCACCCCTGCACATGCTCACTCTCTCTCTGTCTCTTTCTCTCTGTCTCTCTCAAAATAAATAAATAAACATAAAAAAAAGAGTTGGCAATTAAAATATGACTATTTAAGAGGAAAGACAGCAGCAGAGTAGGAGGACCCTAGGCTTGTCTTATCCTACGAACACATCTAGATAACTACCAAATCATCCTAAATACCCAGAAATCAACCTGAAGACTGAAAATATGGCTACTTAAGAGATTATCATTGTCTTAAACTTCTCCTGTTCTTCCATATGACCAATTAATGAAGTTTAAGTGGTCCAAAAGATAATAAGGCGTTTGTCTCAGTGGTTACCTGCATGTCTTGCCCTTTGGAAGGAGGCCTGGCCACCTCTGGAATAACTTCTGGAAGCTCAGGATAAGCGTTAAGTGTCCTGCACTACCCAAATAAAAGACATGACTGCTCTGTTCATCTGTTCTACACTGTAAGCCTCAAGAGGGACAGGATTGTGCCTGGCCCACATCCTCAGTGCTCAGCACACTTCCTGACATATAGTAGACATTTATGAATACTTTTCAACAAGTGTGTGTGTGTGTGTGTGTGTGTGTGTATGTGTGTAACAGCCCAATAGACTAGATCCTGGGCACATCTTATCCAGACACTGAGATGTTAATGAAATTAGGTGGTTCACTTTGACAACACCTGAGTGAATTTATTTAACTCAGTAGTTTAGAAAGCATGAAAATGAACAAAGATGGCTTCAAATACAATATGGGTAAGCTCAATGCATCCAGGCTTCCTAAACAATTAGTAGGTAAATGTATAACTCATTATAACACATTATAACACACATTATACAGACTCTTACTTAACCAGTAATTTGTCTTCATTAGATATCTGTCATGTATGCCAGCCACAGGGGGAGACAGCTAGTCTCAGAATGAGTTTTCTTTCTAAACTGCCTGCAGGGTAGAGTCCACACTGGCCTTCACTCAGCTGACACTCTAGTTGTGATTGTTTTGTCTTTACAAGTATGCTAACTTCTCACACTTCTCTAGACTTGCTTAAGTTTGATTTCTTTCACACAGGGAAGGAAAGTCTTATAGGCGAAGTATGTGAAGTAGACTGTTTCTGATTCCCTGTTTCAAAAACATTCTTGTTCATCCAAAACAGCAGGGCAAGGGACACAATTATCATGTTTATTAATCAAAAGCTATAGTTTTCTTTCAAAAAGGAAAACCCTTTGCGTACTTTAAAAGTCTTTCTTTGTACCCCTACTGCATGTAGATTGTAAATCAATTCAATAAATACTATAAACACCTACTATGTGCTAGCCCTGGTAGACACTGAAAAAAAAGAAAAAGAATTCTTGGATTTTGCCCTCAAAGAAAAGAGTCCATGATCCACACCATAGGCAGTAGCCTAGTCTGCTATGAGGACTAACTTATATCCTAACAGCAAGTCAGTATTTAGCTAACTTTGTGCTTCCAGTTCCCAGCCTCACCTCACAGAGCATCTCTGTGTGCAGGGGGCTGAAGGAAACATATCAGAGAGATTTCGGTGTTCCAGAATACCATGGCCCATTAGGACAACCCAGGAATAGTAAACCATACTTCAAGGATTTCCGCCAGCACCAGGCCTGGGACTTTGCTCATCCATTTTTTTTTTTCTTTTTTGATGGAGAGATGAAACTTTGTAGAAAAACTTCAGTGATTGAGAATAACCTAATCTTTGGGCCCTATCTAGTGTGTGTGTGAGGAGGGTGTGTGTGTGTGTGTGTGTGTCTGTGTGTGTGTGTGTGTGTGTGTGTGTGTAGAGTGGCAGACACACCAAATTGGGACTTTTGATCCAATATTCTACACAGCTGACGAAAGTATTTCATGCTTTGCTTTATTCCCAGAGAAAATACCATTGTGATTCATTCTGCCAGGGTTTTTCAAAGAGCAGAATCACAGGGGAAACCCCAACTCTCTTTTTCATACCTTCCTGTCAAAATGCACTTTGAAAAGACAAAATATTTATTCACCTGGATCCCTGACCTGAGATAAACCTGTGAACTATTGGAGGAAAAATGGGAAATGATAGATATAGAGTGTTTATCCCTGCCAAGCATTTATCAAGTGCCCCTTTAGGTCTCACAACAATCCTGAGAAGTATTATCATCCAAATTCTGTAGCTGAAGAAACTAAAATTCAGAGAGGCTGCGAAACTTGCTGAAGTCACATAGCTGGTAGGTGGCAGAATCAAGGTTACCCCTTCCATTACAACATGCTGCTACTCTCTACACATGTATTCCAGCTACTGCTGAACTTCCATATATGAGTGAAAGTACAGAACAAGGCAGGTCTGAGTATTATGCAGCCTAAAGCTAATACGAAGTTCACATCCCTCTTTAAGGAAAATAAAATATAAAATTAGATGCAAAAAATGAATATTTCTTGAAAATGAGTAGAGAAATTACACAAATTACACATTTTTTAAAAGATGACAGGGGCGCCTGGGTGGCTCAACCAGTTAAGCATCTGATTTCAGCTCAGGTCATGATTTCATGGCTCATGAGTTCCAGCCTTGTGTCGGACTCTGTGGTGACAGCTCGGGGCCTGGAACCTGCTTCGGATTCTGTGTCTCCCTCTCTCTCTCTGCTCTCTCCTGCTCATACTCAATCTCTCTCACTCTCAAAAATAAATAAACATTTTTAAAAATGTAAAAAAAAAAAGATGACACATATCACAAACATTTTCTTTCGGTTTACACTTTTGGCTTCCAGTAGACATACAACCTTTCTATCACATCTGAATTTTGGTATGAACAATAATTCTGGGGAAAAAAACAAACAAAATTAACCATAAATTAAGGCATACACAAGAACAATTCAAATATCCCTACATTGCATTCAGCTACATAATTAGATAACTGAATTTCTCTTACGCTACATACTGTGAATTACTGATGGATTATATGAGAGTTTTGTCACCAGAACACTTATTCCTCAGGACATTTCTCTTGCATTGGTGGTGATTTTGCACTTCCTTTCCTCTGAAACCAAATTTTGTCGGAGAAGATGCAACAGATAAAATAAGATGAGATCCAGAATGGGACACAGAAACATGCACAAACACAAGAATTCTGATGAAATCTGTTTCTTGCTATTCACATAAAAAGTATATTTGTGTAGTGAGTTTATAATTGTATGTTCAGCATTATTAAGTATATTCCAAACAGGAGAGAATATATTTGGCTAGGCATCAATCTTCTGCCCACAATTTCATGTCTGCTGAAGGTAAGAATTTTCCACAGCTGAGCTTCTCAAACCTTGCTTCAAACCCTTTTTTACGTCCACTACTCTTGTACTTCCAGTGATGAGAGCCATAAGCTGGCTTATATCCTTGAGACCTCCGGACCTCACTTTTCCTCACCAGCTCTGCTGGGTAAGTCATCCACTGGATGGTAGGGGTATTCCTAAAAGTCATTCCTCACCCAAATGGCCATAAAAGGGACTACAAACTACATAAAAATATTGTGCCAAACTATTACATGTATCCCTAGTTCAACTTCCTTTTAGCTAGATCCAAGACATGCCCACCACTCAGATGCCAGCTAACAAACTGTGATGGGGAAGTCAGAATAGAAAGAGATGACCTTGAGTGATTACATTTAAAACATCTTGCTCTTGAAAAATTTAGAAACATGCATGATCATGTGAACACACTGATAGTGCCCCTCACAGGGCCTTTATTAGATTGCTAGATACTGACTGCCTGGGTAGAATAGATCATATAATAGGAAAGCAGAATTGGAAGAGAAGCAGTCCAAGCACCAACAGGATATTTGATGAGTCTAACAAGGTCTCTGGGTGTACCTATCTATTGGAGGATGGCACTTGATTCAAGGCAGACACAAAGTGAGAGAAGAAGAGTAAAAAAGCATAGAATCATAGAATCATCTATGCTTTGATTATGTTTTAATGTTTTTATTTATTTATTTATTTATTTATTTATTTTATTTATTTGGAGAGAGAGGGTGAATGAGGGACAGAGAGGAAGGGAGAGAGAGAAAATCCCAAACAGGCTCCATACTCTCAGGACCTCAACAAGGGTCCCCTGACCCGGAGATCATGACCTGAGACAAAATCAAGAGTCAGGCACTTAACCAACTAAGCCACCCAGGTGCTCCTTGATGATTTTAATAAACCACAGTCACATTCTGGTAAGTCAGTCACCTAGTGAGACTGAGTATCCTCCAAAGGTTGCCTCCACAATCCATTCTAAAGAAAACTTTGGAGAGCAATACAGTGCAATTCAATAATTAAGATTAGACTTGGGGCACCTGGGTGGCTCAGCCGGTTAAATGTCCAACTTTGGCTCAGGTCATGATCTCACAGTTCGTGAGTTCAAGTCCAACGTCAGGCTCTGTGCTGACAGTTCAGAGCCTGGAGCCTGCTTCAGATTCTGTGTCTCCCTCTCTCTCTGCCCCTCCACCACTAACTCGCTCTCTCTCTCTCTCAAAAAATGAATAAACATTTTTTAAAAATTTAATAAAATAAAATAATTAAGATTTGCCTTTTGATTGTTTCTTTTCTTTTTTCTCCCAGGGTGGTAGTTTATTTCTCACATGTATATAATGGGCCACTTTGCAGAAAAACTAGCAGAATTATTTATCATCCCATGCATTATTTTTCAGAGCCTGATATAGATTGGACGGTTGCTGTCTTTTTTCCCCTTCTTGTTGGCTCATCAAAGTTTACATATCTAGTTTCAGGAAAGGCCAATTGGTTTTCATAAGAATTTGAAAAAATAAATATGACCCCTCACGAAAAAACAGTGTGAGGTCCTTTTAGTCCACTGAATAGTGCCTATACAGTTGATCCTTCAAAGAGAAATATCCATTAATTTCCCCTCTAAAGGACATACTTAATTGACCATCAGGATCTGAGGCTTTCATTTATATGTTCTATATAAACAACTGCCTCTTTCCCTCCTGTTGCTACCTGAATTGGTTGAGACAGACTAGGGAGCTTGAGAATTCCCCTCTTCCTGGACACAGATATTCCATAAACAAATCCCACAATCTTGCAGTCTTCTCCTATCGCCTAAGCCCAAGTGCATAACGCAGTCTTTTCTGACAGTTGTAAGGCTGAAAAACGGGGTGGGGATGTTTTGCCACACTTGCTTAGGCCTCTACAACAAAATCACATCATAGATTCTCTTGACATAATGCTAGTTCACAAAAGAAAGGAAACGTGAACTTTAGTTGCTGGCTACTGTGTACCAGGAACTTTCATACATGTTTCATACATACCCTTTTGTGATAAATATTATCCATATTTTATAGATAAGGAAACAGAGGCTCAGAAAGATTAAAACATCTTCCCTAAGATTTGGCAGCTATAAAGGGGCAGATATAGTATTTTGAAATCTCGTGAAGAGGTACCTACACTATAAAGTGGGGAAACCTTGGGTTTGGGGCTCCATTCCTGGCTCTGCCCACAATAACAGTATGACCAGAGACATATGATGGTGCCCGTTTCCATCATAAAATAGAGGTAAGAATATCACTACGTCACAGGTGTTACAAAGGTTGAATGAGTGGTAGGTGTCAAAGGCCAGCACCTAAAAGATACACAGTAATTTTTGTTACTTTCTCTTCCTCTTAAGTTTCTTGGAGGCAGAGGCCACATCTTTTCTCTTATCTTTTCTTTTATCTTACACACACTCCGCCTTTAGCAAATACCTTTGGAAATGAGCCCTGCCATGTCCAGTGCTTTTTGGTGACAGCTGACACAGTGTTTTCCAAAACAACACCAGAAATCCTTATGAAACTTTGATTTCAACAGACTGGATGATATACTTCACACAACAATGCATTTAAAGTAAGAAGTGGATGGGAAAGGCATTTTGCAATTTTTTACACCATCAGTTCAAGCATCTCCTTTTTATTAAAAAATATTTTAAGCCAGTGGAATGTAAGGTGAAATCATAACCAGGTTATCAAACAAACATTCTGAGCAGCATCAAGCCTCTACGACAGGCATGAATGACTCGTAGATGAGGAGTACATCTGACCCAGTAAAGCCTAGCTTCCAGGGTCCCAAACTAGCTGCTCAGACACTAAGCACATAAATGCTAGAGCCAGCCCCCAGCCATAAATCAAGGACACACTAGTATAGGAAACAGGGTTCGGCCTACAAGTACACACTTTGGCAAGAATTGGTCCATCTCCACTTCAAACACCCTAGTCTAAGCCATCATTATCTCTAGTCTAGAATTCTGCAATATATATCCAGCTCCTGCCCTTGACCTCTATCTTTCATCTGTTTTCACGCTACAGCCAGAGAAAACTTTTAAAAATACATATCAGACCATGTCAAGCCCCTGGTCTCTTACAGTTCCTACAATCAAAACTAAACTCTTCATTATGGCCTGGAAGGTCTAATGAGACCAGGCTTCTGCATACCTCTTTATTCAGTGAATGAATGAATTATAAACAAGTGAATGAGGCAGATATAGCACAGCACCATCTGCCTGTGATAAAGCCCAGAGTGTCTTGCATAAGGCAAGTGACTGTTCTTGTTCTCACCTAACCTTTATGAAATGTCTTTAGCACACGGCATGTGTACAGAACAACAAAGGCATCCAATTCCTGCACTTCAAGAGCTATATTCTAGGAGTTAGTTTTCCAAACACTGAAGGAAAGGAAGGGCATTTCTTGGCAACACTTGTTTTATTCTTTTTCCTTCTTCAGACTTAGAGACAATGGTATGTGGGGAGCAATGAGAAAGAAAAATCTAGGAATGCTAGAAAAAAGGAGATGAGCTACTAGGAGGAAGGGAGAGAAGGAAAGCAGTAAAAAGATCAGGAATGGGTCAAGGTGGTCAGAGAAGAGAAAAAGCAATGAGGAAGAAATAGGGGATCCATATATGGCTTGCTGTTTCTCCCTGTCTCAGATAGATATCTGACAGATTCATCTAAAAAAACAGAAATCAAGGTGAGTCTCTGTGACCTCAGACAAACCTGTGACCATGCAAGAATGGACTGCACAGTATGTTAATTACACTCAAATAAAAAAATTATCATTAATTTAAAAAATTTTTTTTAAGAATGACTGCAGTTGGGGGCACCTGGGTGGCTTACTTGGTTAAGCGTCCGACTTTCGCTTAGGTCATGATCTCACTGTTCGTGGGCTCGAGCGTCAGGCTCTATGCTGACTGCCAGCTCAGAGCCTGGAGCCTATTTCAGAGTCTGTATCTCCCTCTCTCTCTGACCCTCCCCTGCTCACACTGTCTCTCTCTCTCTCTCTCTCTCTCTCTCTCTCTCTCTCTCTCTCTCTCTCCTAGAAATAAATAAAAATATTTAGAAAAAAAAAAAGAATGACTGCAGTAACTGAAGAACCTGGGGGGCTCAGTTGGTTGAGCATCTGACTTTGGCTTAGGTCGTGATCTTGAGGTTTGTGAGTTTGACCCCACTGATGTCAGCCTGTCTGTGCAGAGCCCTCTTTGGATCCTCTGTTCCCCTCTTTTTGCCCCTCCCCAACTTGTGCTCTCCCAAAAATAAATAAATATTAAAAAAAAAAAAAAAGAACGGGCTGTAGTAGCTAGAAGAATACATAGGTACACTCAACTCCCTAGGTGACTGGACAGAAAACAAAAGCTCCAGCTCAATAATATTTTGCCATTACTGCCTTCATCTCTATTTTTGAAAATAATTTCTCATCAGCTCCCAAACCTCCATAGGCTTTGTCTTACAAAAGCATCATTTCATGAGCAAAGAAGGAAGAGATGAGTAAGACTTCTTCTCTCCTTGCTATCCCCTTGCTAACAGGGTTTTGGAATCCTCGACCACTAAAGTGAGAGAATAGGTTGTGGGTATTTTAACTCTTTAAATAATACCACTGTTCCTTCCTTCTTCTAAACTACTAAATAATTGTAAGTATATGTATCTTATACTGTCTTATCTCATTTTTTAACTGGTTCAAGAATGCCTTGTTTCAATAAATTATAAGTTCCTTGAGAGTAGGAACCATTTATTCCCTCTTTCATTTGTATCCCACACAACACTCAGCACAGTGTCAGAAACATAGCAAGCCCTGAAGAGAAACTTATTGCACTAAATATGATTTGCTTTACTGTCTTAAAAAACTGTCTCTCAAAGGCATGAGAATTTGCAGTCTGACATTACAGACAAAACTGAGTAAGAATCACAGCTAAAATATCAATAGTAGTTTCAAAAAATCAATGTACTCAATTTCCTCACGTGTACAGGTCATCTACCAGGGCAAAAACCATGATGTGGGCATACTCATAACAGTTCATCCCATTGCCATGTAAACACTGAGGAGCTAGTCCATCAGTAGATGTGCTGGGAAGGCTGATCCCATTCTAAAAATATCATTTCCTTTTCCTTTCAAGAAGTAATTTTCCAGGTTAATACAAATATGCAAGGAGAATACTAAGGTGCATCAAGGGCTCCCAAAACTCTTATAGATTCATAAACTGGATGCCCCAAGCTCTTTTCAGACTTGTGAGGACTGGATTAAGTTGTCACTGCCAATGACGATCTACTAAATCTTCAAAAATGCAGCAGAGTCTAAGGCTGCAATGACTGTTCCTTCCCTTTGGACCCGTGGCAGGAATCATTAAATGATGGAATTCATTCCCTTGAGTCTGGGCTTGGTCTCACAACCTCTCTTAACTCAAAACCCAAACCAAGAAGACTCAATTACACAATGTGAAGACTTGAGATGAAGCCCTTTTCCCATATATAGACTAAGGCCTTCTAATCTCCCATGAAGAGCTAACAGTAGAGGCCAAACTCAAAATCAGGCTATAAAATAGGTTACATTTATCTTCAGGGACACCTAAAACCTCTTTACGGGAGTTACCCCATTGTTTCTATCATTCCCAATCCCAACAAAGCCATCATTCTATGTTTATATTAAATCAAGCTACCAAATTTCCATGCTACGTGCCCACCCATGGCCTGCCTTCTAAAAATCTCATTATATTTTCAGGACATTTCTTCCTCCAACTTCCTTCTCTGTTAACTCCTGAATGGTCTTACTTCTACTGGACTGTTTTTCCTTAGTGCCATAGATAACTGCTCAGTTAGTCTGACAAACTCACTTACATCACTGTGTTCATTCTCCAAAGGAGCAGGGAACTTCTGGAAACATTGGCCTGAATGAAACTAGTGGAGAAAATTTCAGACCTAGAGTTAATTGGCTAGAAGAGAGATTTGAGAGCGTAAGAGAGAAACTGCTTCCTGTCATACCTTCTTGATTTTCTCCCTGCCCATCCAACAGCCCTTTACAATCATTCACTGACCTAGGTCTTTCTAGAAAACCAACTTAACCACCATATAAGAACACAGCCCACAGTATCTAAAATCTATAAAAAACTCATCAAATCACGCACCTGAAAAACAAATAATCCAGTAAAGAAATGAGCAGAAGACATGAAGAGACACTTCTCCAAAGAGGACATCGAGATGGNATATAGAGAAATGGGCACCCTCCTACACTGTTGGTGGAGAATGTAAACTGGTGCAGCCTCTCTGGAAAACAGTGTGGAGGTTCCTCAAAAAATTAACACTAGAACTCCCTTATGACCCAGCAATAGCACTGCTAGGAATTTACCCAAGGGATACAGGAGTGCTGATGCATAGAGGCATATGTACCCCAATGTTCATAGCAGCACTCTCAACAATAGCCAAATCATGGAAAGAGCCTAAGTGTCCATCAACAGATGAATGGATCAAGAAGATGTGGTTTATCTATACAATGGAATACTACATGGCAATGAGAAAGAGTGAAATCTGGCCATGTGTAGCAACATGGATGGAACTCGAGGGTGTTATGCTGAGCAAAATAAGTCAGGCAGAGAAAGACAGATACCATATGTTTTCACGTATAAGTGGATTAGGAGGAACTTAATGGAGGACCATGGGGGAGGAGAAGAGGAAAAAATTAGTTGGGGAGAGGGAGGGAGGCAAACCATGAGAGACTCTTGAATGCTGAGAACAAACTGAGGGCTGATGTGGGTGGGGGAGAGGGGAAGGAGGGTGGTGGGCATGGAAGAGGGCACTTGTTGGGATGAGCACTGGGTGTTATATGGAAACCAACTTGACAGTAAAGTATTTAAGAAAAAAAAAAAAAGAACACAGCCCAAGGGCACCTAGGTGGGTGGCTCCGTCAGTTAAGTGACCAACTTGATTTTAGCTCAGGTCATAATCTAAAGGTTCGTGATATCAAGCCCCATGTCATACTCTCCTCTGACAGTACAGAGCCTACCTGGGATTTTCTCTCTCCCTTCCCTTCCTCTCTCTCTCTCTCTCTCTCTCTCTCAAAAATAAATAAGTAAACATTTTTTAAAAAGAAGAAGAACACAGCCCATAAAACACTTAACAATTCCCAAGGAAAGCTAAGGTAGCTTAACAAAGAAGTACCTGATTTCTGTGGACTGTTGGGCACATACTAACTGGAAGAGTTTGCTAGATCACCGCCCCCCCCTCAAAATTTAAACTCTTGCTTCTGTAAGCATTAATCTGGTACCTTCCAGAAGCTGAATAAATTAGGTATCCAATACCACTTAAGTTAAGTGGCTTAATGTTTTCACCAGACCTGAGTAGGCCTAGACAACAAGGAGTGGGTGGGGATGATCATGTATTTTCACTTATTTCATGAATCCAATTCTCTGTGGACTAGTTGTTTCTAAAGCTACGCACAAAAAAGCTTTAACTATATGAGTAATTTTTGTTTTGTGGTACATTATTATTCACTTTCCATCATGCAACTCAAAAATGACTTACAAGATTACAAGAGTGTAGCATATAGTTTCTAATATGATCCAATGGCCCTTAAGTAAAAACACGAACACCATCAACTGCAGTTATCCTGTGCCATGGCAGAAAACCGTCAAGCTCAATTATGTGAAAATGCAAGAGAACTGCCTAGACAAGCTCCTCATCAGGCCTTTCTATTGCTTTTATATGAGAGGATGCTTCAGATCAAAATTTTAATAACATTTAATCAGTTTTATGATTATAAAACATGCTTTTCAAGTTAGTTCAGCATAGCATTCTCTGTCTTAGTACACAGATTAGAATATTATAACAGTTATTTTTAGGAAGAAGAAGCCCTTTACCAATCAAAATTGTACGTGCTAGGTGAAATTAGAGAAAATTCTTAAGGCACATTTACTAATGAAGGGTGATTTGAGAAAGAAAAATACTTGAGACACATACCCCCATCTCCCATCATGGGTTCTGTTTTACTACACGTAATCTACTTCCTTATTTACTTGTTCAATTAAGGTTTTGGAAAACTATTAGATTAACATTGGGCACATAGTAGATCACCAATGTCTAATGAATAAAGGAATGAATTCTTTTTTTTTTTAATGTTTATTTCTAAGAGAGGGAGACAGAGCGTGAGCTGGGGAAGGGCAGAGACAGAGGGAAACAGAGAATCTGAAGCAGGCTCCAAGTTCTGGACTGTCAGTGGGGCTCAAACTCACGAACCACAAGATCTTGACTTGAGCCAAAGTTGGATGCTTAACTAACTGAGCCACCCAGATGCCCCAGGAATGAATTCTTACATATACTAAAGAGCTCCAATAAATGTAGGAAATTTAGAGTCATAACATGTAGAACCATATCTCACTTTTTCAAAAACACTCTTCTTGTTAATTATTCTCCCTAAGGCAATTTCTCTTTTCAAAATGTTTTAAGGCATTTATTTTCCCAGCAATGAATTAAATGTGGGTTAAGCATCTGTACATCTATACATTTAGATATAGCATGTATTTTTTCCCTATTTTCATAGATTTCATAAAATGCAAAAGTTGTGTAATGCTGCCAGCATTATTAAGTCATTAGCAGACAAAGATAAACACTCATGAGCTTTGTGTCTTAGCTTATCTCACATTCTGCTTCATAGCTTAACCAGGTTTCATAATGAAAATTTCCTTCAGCTGGTGCCTCAAATACTTTATTTTTAAAACACAAATGATTTGGCCCATATCACTTTGGTTTAGAAATGTTTTCCACCCTGTTTTCCATGTCCCTGCCATGATCTCCTCTGGATGTGGTTCAAATAGATCCCTTCTCATTTTTTCACAAGTAGCCTGTTTTTGTAAAAGTTTGAGAAACTTTGAAAAAGAACTATAAAACGTTTTCACTGTCAATAGAAAAAAAATGGATTGCCTGAGCCAGACACAGCTCCCTGTAGAGCTCACCTTTTGATCTTGGAGTCCTTTCATGCACTTAAGTCTTCTCTAGAGTCAATGGGAGTGTTGTGTGTGCAGGGACAGTAGGATCAAGTTCAGTCAGCTCGGTCTCTTCTTTAGTACTCTGTAGCCAAGTGGGGTGGCCAGCTGAATCTGGTTTAGTTAAAAAGTTGGGGAGGGGGGAACTTTTCCTGATGCTTTGAAGTTTTTTGAGCAGTGTAATAATATCAGGATTTGTAGAAGGTTATTTTGCATAATCCTTAATAAGATATTCTTATGCCTTCAAAAAGTTAGTGGGACAAGAAAAGCAAGAACCTCCAGTATCCATATGAGGTATTTTTTAATGTTCTGTGTAGAAATGACCCAAAATGCATTTCAGGAGGATGCATAATTATAGGACCGCCCCACTGTGTCCACACAGCAATGCACCTAAAAGTACACCTGATAGATGGATTCCTACCTCCATTTCTTAAAGAAACAGATATAATAACCTTAACAAAAGTGTTCACAGAAAGTAGAATAGTGATTGCCAGGGGCTGGGGGGAAGGAGGGAAGTGGGGAGGTCGTGTTTAACAGGTACAGAGTTTCAGTTTTGCAAGATGAAAACAGTTCTGGAGATGGGTGGTGGTGATGGTTGCACAACAACATGAATGTGCTTAATGGCACTGACCTGTACACTTAAAAACAGTAAAAATGGTGAATTTTTATGTTATCTATATTTTAATCACAGTGTAAAACTTCTGTGGAAAAAGCAAATCTTTAAAAGTATCTTAACACGTATGCTATTTAGAATCAGGAAAATTAGAATTCTGCTAAATGAACAATTCCTGCATGATTTGCATTCAGTTATTCATCGGTTTTTTTTCTTCCTTTAAATGAGTACAAAATACTCTGATGAACACAAAGAAGCTTGCTAGAGGATTCTACTATTTATAAATGGATTAAGTATCCCTGTGACTAATCCAACTATTTGAATTGAAACAGGCAGTCTTTCCTTTAGAATCCTTATCACCCTAACCCCACACCCACTCACTGATGAGGACATTTTTCCAGGCGAAGTCAGAGGACTGAGCAAGGTGACTTTGCACTGCCAAGTGGAAAAGGGGGCTGGAGAACAGAGAAGTACAAAGGAATGTCACAGAAGCCACAAAGCTTCCCTGCTGGAAGCCCGTTCACCTTAATATTACCAAAAACCTGAGGTTCATTTTCTGGCATTTTGGTCAGGGCATTAAGAATTTAAACCAACACCATTGGACACAACCTACTGTTTTTAAAAATAAGCATTTTTTTCACAAATAGTTTATTGTCAAATTGGTTTCCATATAACATCCANAAAAATAAGCATTTCATTATCACTTTGTGGAAGGGTATTAAAACCTCTGTGATTTACTGGTATTGGGAATTCAGGAACTTGGGTCTGAAAAATAAAAGTGTCTCACTGAAGGGGCACCTGGGTGGCTCAGTCAGTTAAGTGTCCATCTCTTGATTTCAGCTCAGGCCATCATCTCACAATTCTAAAAACATGAAGCCTGACTGGGATTCTCTTTCCCTCTCTCTCTCCCTCTCCCTCTCTCTCTCTCTCTCTCTCTCTCTCTCTCTGTCTGAAAATAAATTAGAAAAAACTTTTTTAAAAAAGTGCCTCGCTAAATGAGTGATGGTCCCAACACTAAATATGAGGTTAGGAAGGACTTTCTCTCTAGTTAAATACACACACACACACGTGCGCGCGCGCACACACACACACACACACACACAGTTTCAGAAAGCATGCTAAAGCTATAACAAATAGGAGAAAGGTAAAAACTGTGGTTAGTAGTTGGAAATGAAATATGGTCATTTCAATATATATGAATAATTAACTTACCTTTTCCCAGTTTTTGGAATCCAGATGTTGAACAACCTAGTCTTTGTTCCAAATGACTGTTATCTTTTTAATAAATCTTTTTAAAACTTTAGTAGTGGTCTACAGACAAAAAGATACTGTACCTGGGTGCCTGGGTGGCTCATTCGGTTGAGCATCCATCTGACTCTTGATTTAGGCTCAGGTCATGATCTCATGGTTCATGGGTTTGAGCCCCACATCAGGCTCCATACTGACAGGACAGAGCCTGCTTGAGATTTTCATTTTCCCTCTCTCTCTCTGTCCCTCCCCTGCTTGCACACTGTCTCTCTCTCAAAATAAATGAACTCTTTAAAAAATTATTTTTATTTATTTTTTTAAAAAAACATTTTTATTTATTTCTAGGAGAGAGAGAGAGAGACAGCGTGAGCAGGGGAGGGTCAGAGAGAGAGGGAGTCACAGACTCCGAAACAGGCTCCAGGCTCTGAGCTGGCTGTCAGCACAGAGCCCAACGCGGGGCTCGAACCCACGAACCGCGAGATCATGACCTAAGCGAAAGCCAGACGCTTAACCGACTAAGCCACCCAGGTGCCCCTAAAAAATTATTTCTAAAAGATACGGTGCTAAGAGATAAAATTTCCAAATTACCTTCTTGGCGAGCTCTGACTAATGAGAACTATGACTCACATGTTCATTTATTAATATATCCTACTAAAGGAAATATTTTGTTACCTGTTTGGAATGTATTTTAAAATTATAAAATTAAATGGCTTCAACAGGAGATATACGTCTCGTGTTTCAAAAGAAATCCATAAGACAGGGGCGCCTGGGTGGCTTAGTCGGTTAAGCGTCTGACTTTCGCTTAGGTCATGATCTCGCGGTTCGTGGGTTCGAGCCCCGCGTCGGGCTCTGTGCTGACTGCCAGCTCGGAGCCTGGAGCCTGTTTCAGAGTCTGTAACTCCTCTCTCTGACCCTCTCCTGCTCACGCTGTCTCTCTCTCTCTCTCTCTCCCCTAGAAATAAATAAAACATTAAAAAAAAATTAAAAAAAAAAAAAAAAGAAATCCATAAGACAAAGAACAGACAATGCACAAAAGAAATACATGTTGGAGCTTCCTTAAACAGATCATTGTGCATGTGAACAAAAAAGATGCAAAAGGATATTCATTGCAGTGTAATTTATAATGGTGAAAAATTGGAAATAAATAATGTCCATTAATAGGAGATTGGTTAAATCAATTACTGCTCATTCATTCATCAACAATTGGTTGGGGGCCTACTGAGTGCCAGGCAGAATTCTATATACAGTATACATAATGCATCCATTAAAATAATGATGTGGATCTATAGTTATTAGTAATTCATACAGTATTATTAACATAAAAGTGCATGTGTGTATTTACTTATACATATATTTATATATGAATATAGACACATTGAGAGACAGCTATAAGAATGACCACCAATGTGTTATATTGCCAGTGATTATCTCTGGGACATTTTTATTGTTAACCTCTACACAAGATTTCCCCACTGTCTGAAAGTAGAGCATTCCTATGAAACCCTTAATAAGCTGAAACAAAGCAAAGAAACAATTAACATTAATTTACATGGAAAAATTTTTTAGCAAAGGTCTTAGGCTTTTCTGACACTTTTTTTTACCTCAAGTTTTTATTTAAATTCTAGTTAACATACATGGTAAAATTGGTTTCAGGTGTAGAATTTAGTGATTCATCACTTACAGTACTTAATACTTGTGACCTCCTTGGGGTGCCTGGGTGGCTCAGTCGGTTAAAGTGTCTGACTTCAGCTCAGATCATAATCTCATGGTTTGGGGTTTGAACCCCAAGTCAGGCTCTGTGATGACAACTCAGATAGAGCCTGGAGTCTGCTTCGGATTCTGTCTCTCTCTCTCTCTCTCTCTCCAAATAAATAAACATTAAAATAAAAAACAAGTAACCTCCTTAATGCCCATCACCCATTTAGCACATTCTCCACTCACCTCTCCTCTATCATTGTCAGTTTGTTCTCTATAGTTAAGAGTCTCTCATAGTTTGCTTTCCTCTAGTTTTTACCCTTCCCCTATGTTCATCTGTTTTGTTTTTTAAATTCCACATACGAGTGAAATCATATGGTATTTCTTTTTCTGACTGACTTATTTCACTTGGCATAATACACTCTAGCTCTACCCATGTCGTTGTAAATGGCAAGATTTCATTCTTTCTGATGGCTGAGTAATATCCCATTGTATAAATATACCACTTCTTCTTTATCCATTCATCAGTCAATGGACATTTGGGCTCTTTCTATAATTTGGTTATTGTCGATAGTGCTGTTGTAAACATTGGGGTATATGTGCCCCTTCGAATCAGCACTCCTGTATCCTTTGGATAAATGCCTAGTAGTACAGTTGCTGGGTTGTAGGGTAGTTCTATTTTTAATTTTTTGAGGAACCTCCGTACTGTTTTCCACAGTGGATGCATCAGTTGCATTCCCACCAACAGTGTAAGAGAGTTCCCTTTCTCCACATCCTCACCAACATCTGTTGTTTCCTATGCTGTTCATTTTAGCCATTCTGATAGGTGTGAGGTGGTATCTCATCATGGTTTTGATTTGTATTTCCCTGATGATGAGTGATGTTGAACATCTTTTCATGTGTCTGTTAGCCATCTGGATGTCTTCTTTGGAAAAACATCTGTTTGTGTCTTCTGACCATTTCTTATCTGGATTATTTATTTTTTGGGTGTTGAGTTTGACAAGTTCTTTACAGACTTTGGATACTAACCCTTTATCAGATATGTCATTTGCAAATATCTTCTCTCAATCCGTAGGCTGTCTTTTAGTTTTGTTGCTGCTTTTCTGATACTTTAGAACACATCTTGTGAATGGATGCACAGAATAAATCAAGATAAACACAGATGCTCACAGACACAGTTCAAAGCTATAGCAGCTTGATGCCGCACTGCTGACTGTAGTTCTAGGGAAAGAGCTTGGTGGTGCCACTCTCCCTGCTTGGGGTACGCACTATCTCCATATGGCTGTCTGCAAAACAAATGCTGAACACTATTTTCACTTTTTGCCTTTTTTCCTAAAAATGAAAATCTTTTTCAGCTCTCTTTCAGCTATTGGAAACAGGTACTAATGTAGGTCTTTCATAAAAGCAAAGTGGCATAAAGCAAACTTCCGAAAAGCCAGGGATACCTATATTTTCCATATTGTTTGGCTATTTTTACAAGGTAACTATATCGTTTTTATAATCTAAAGGTATTAGGGGTATATTCATTCTTAAAGGATAAAAAGAGAACCATTGGTACAATTTAATCATATTAATATGCAGAAGAAAATACCAGACAGCCACAGAATTCCAGAGGTCCAGCTGCAGTTCTAAGACATGAGACACAAAAGCAGATGCTTGCCCACAAGGATGAGGTAAATAGAGATAAAGCACAATGGCTCCATAGAACTCAAGTGCATGATGCAGCTGAATGTACTTCACTAAACTAGAAAGCAGGCCAGCAAACTCCCTGAAGACTACAAAGCCTACAAACTAATAACAATAAACATATCATACACAGGGCTTTTATATACCTTGGATGTTATTTGTGTTGAAATACAGGCCTCTTAACAGTTTATAATGTTGCTTTTTAACTCTATATATCACTCACTTTTCCTTTAAAAATGATCCCCATGAACCTTCCCCATCCCTTTAATCCTAGTTTTTAGTCTGAACAGGTGGCAAATGCATAGCTTGTTTAAAAAGCCAAAATATTCTTAGCTTTACCTAAATTATGATTATCTCAGCCAAAGTAATAAGTGTATATCAACTGCACAATCATAATACAAAATAATTCCTTTTCCTGCCATGAGTAGAATCAACAGGATGTGCATTGTAAAGACAGATAGAGAAACCATAACACAGAATGATATACCAGAAGTCATGCTAGAAATTCTCTCATGATTCTAGTCAATCTGAATATACACGAATAACTGGCAAACGTGAACAAGGGAATGGAAACATACAACCAGTCAGGTCTTTAAACTGTTAGGAAAGAACATTCACAGAGCTCTCATTTAAATGCATAGAATAATTATTTAGAAGTCTGGGTTTCTATTGTGAGGAGTATACTAAGTATTCAACGTTGAATATTTTTTAAGATTTTGTTGTTATGTTGTTGTTTACTCTTACCATATTATTTTACATTTTTATACCTTGTACTATGTGTGTATCATAAGGCATCAACATTCTCAAACCTGTATAAAACTTCTGCTCCAGGTCTCTAAGATAGAATCAAATCCCAGCAGTAAGCAAATACCTTGCTTTCACAGTTTTTACGATAAAAATTGAAAACGAAACTTGAAGACATTTGGTTGAGTCAATGAGAGCAAACAAAGCAAGCACTGTAGTCCAGTGTCTTTTATTAGTCCAACTTTGAGTTCTGAACAGCAAGCTCCCTTGACCACATAGAAGTCTTCAGTGCGGGTGTGCATGCATTGAACTCTACCAAGGACCCATAAGAGGGATCAAACGTTCTAGCTTTGCTCCTTTCAAAAATTGTTTCAAGGAACCAGGATAATCTGCTAGTAGATTTTCAAAAGCTGAAAAATATTCAGTATCACATGACCTTTCTGATTAGAGAGAAGGCATATACTATTGATCAAACCCAAGCTTCGGGCTACCACTGTTAGCAAAGCTAAAAGACCTGTAGACTAACCATGGTGAACCTGGGCTGGAAGCATCAAGCTCTCTCTGGTTTCTTGCCCTTACTGCTCCACTTGTTATATTCTTCAGATGAATATTCCAACCTCAAGCAGTCTGCTGACATTCCTAATAATAAATCAGGTTTTATAGACCTGAATATCTTATAAGAACAAATAAAATTTAGGAAGCCCTAAAAAGATCAGACTGATGCATTAATTTTTTGGACATTTACCAGGTTAATATAAAGAGGTCTGGTTGCCCCTTTTGGGGAAGAGAAAGGTAATAGTTTAGGTTTCTGGGCTTTACATTAAATAGTTCAAAGCTAGAGAGTGGGGTGGGAGACTGAGCACAAGTCCCTCCTTGCCTGCCAAAGCACGTCTTTGCTATAGTGGCTTCGCTATGAATCTTTGTGAATGGAACATTAAAAGGAAATTACTAAAAGAGAAAGAATACACCATGTTCATTAGTCTGATGCTGCAGAGTAAAAAGTTACTTTCATTTTCTTTAAAGACATTTTTGTGGAATGATGTCATAAATAAAGTTTAAAATACAGTTTTAATCCCAATTCCTTAAAATAGTTGAAAGAGGAAAACCCCTAAAACTGCAGTAGTATAATCGCTCATCTCAACAAGGGTTGAAACAAAGGGTTTACATTTGGTGTAGTGTGTGTTTGTGTGTCTGTGTGTGTTTTCATAACCAGCAATTAGTACTGAATCAATCCTTTCTTGTAGTTCTATTAAAATAATCATGTTTGAAGGAGCCAAGAATATTGCATTAGCCAGTATTCAAACTTTCAATGCTTAAAACAGAGTAAATATTGTCAATCTCTTAGATGATATCTAAATGGTGAACTAAATTTTTTAATTTTATTAATCTTATTTATTTAATTTTATTATTTAATTTTAAAAATTAAAAAAACAAAAAAATTCAGTTCAGTTGAAAGTATTATAGTAACAGCATATTTAACAGAAATAACAGAGTTGTTTTTAATAACTTAAATTCTTGTGGTAATATTTACTCTAACATACTGATTACTATCATGGCAATACAATTCGGGGATTTTTTTTAATGTTTATTTTTGAGAGAGAGAGACAGACAGACAGAAAGACAGACAAGTGTGAGCAGAGGAAGGGCAGAGAGAGAGGGAGATATAGAATCCGAAGCAGGCTCCAGGCTCTGAGCTGTCAGCACAGAGCCCAACATGAGGTTTGAACTCATGAGCCACGAGATCATGACCTGAGCTGAAGCCGGATGCCCACCAACTGAGCCACCTAGGTGCCTCAACTTGGGGATTATTAATAAGGCTAGAAAAATTCTTCCACTAAATAGCCTCTGCAAAATTCCAACCATGTCTAAAATCCTATAATCTAATTAGTTTATTAATATGAAGTAAATGGAACATATCTTCCATATGGAAACATATCCTTTCCATATGGAAAATATCCTTCAGGGATATTCACATGCTTCTATATACCAAAAGCTTAAAGCAGGGGCACCTGAGTGGCTCAGTTGTTTGAGCATCTGACTCTTGATCTCAGCTCAGGTCATGATCCCAGGACCTTAAGTTCAAGGCCCACGTCAGGCTCTACACTGAGTGTGGAACCTGCTTAAGATTCTCTCTCTCATAAGAGCCATATTGAAAAGCCCACAGTTAATATCATCTTCAGTCGGAGAAAAACTGAGAGGTTTCCCCCTGAGATCAGAAATACAACAGGGGTGTCCACTTTCACCACTGTTGTTTACCATAGTGTTGGAAGTTCTAGCATCAGCAATCAGAAAACAAAATGAAATAAAAGGCATCAAAATTGGCAAAGAAGTCAAACTTTCACTTTTCACAGACAACATGATACTCTACATGGAAAACCCAAGAGACTCCACCAAAAGTCTGCTAGAACTGATCCATGAATTCAGCAAAGTCACAGGGTACAAAATCAATGTACAGAAATCAGTTGCATTTTTAAACACCAATAAAGAAGCAATAGAGAAATAAAGAAACTGATCCCATTTATAATTGCACCAAGAACCATAAAATACCTAGGAATAAACCTAACCAAAGATGTAAAAGATATGTATGCTGAAAACTAGAAAAAGCTTATGAAGAAAATTGAAGAAGACACAAAGAAATGGAAAAACATTCCATGCTTGTGGATCTGAAGAAAAATTTTGTTAAAAGGTCAATACTACCCAAAGCAATCTACAAATTCAATACAATCCCAATCAAAATTGCACTGGCATTCTTCTCAAAGCTAGAACAAACAATATTAAAATTTGTATGGAACCACAAAGGACCCCGAATAGCCAAAGTAACACTGAAGAAGAAAACCAAAGTGGGAGGCATCACAATCTCAAACTTTAGCCTCTACTACAAAGCTGTAATCATCAAGACAGTATGGTATTGGCACAAAAACAAACACATAGACCAATAGAATAGAATAGAGAACCTGGAACTGGGCCCACACATGTATGATCAACTAATCTTTGACAAAACAGGAAAGAGTATCCACCCAATGGAAAAAAAGACAGCCTCTTTAACAGATAGTGCTGGGAGAATTGGACAGCAACATGCAGAAGAATGAAACTATACCACTTCTTACACCATACACAAAAATAAACTCAATTTGGATGCAAGACCTAAATGTGAGACAGGAAACCATCAAAACTCTACAGGAGAAAGCAGGCAACAACCTCTTTGACCTCAGCCATAGCAATTTCTTGCTTGACACATTTCCAAAGGCAAGGGAATTAAAAGCAAAAATGAAATATTGGGACCTCATGAAGATAAAAAGTCTTCTGAACTGCAAAGGAAACAACCAACAAAACTAAAAAGCAACCAACAGAATGGGAAAAGATATTCTCAAATGACATATCAGATAAAGGGCTAGTATCTATAAAGAACTTACCAAACTCAACACCCAAAAAGTAAATAATCCAGTGAAGGAATGAGCAGAAAACATGAATAGACAGTTTTCCAAAGAAGACATCCAGATGGCCAACAGACACATGAAAAGATGCTCAACATCACGCATCATCAGGGAAATACAAATCAAAGCCACACTGAGATACCACCTTACACTGGTCAGAATGGCAAAAACTAACAAGTCAGGAAATAACAGATGCTGGCATGGATGTGGAGAAATGGGAACCCTTTTGCACTGTTGGTGGGAATGCAAACTGGTGCAGTTGCTCAGGAAAACAGTGCAGAGGTTCCTCAAAAAATTAACAATAGAACTACCCTATGCCCCACAAATAGCACTACTAGGAATTTACCCAAAGGATACAGGAGTACTGATACATAGGGGCACATAGTATCCCAATGTTTAGAGCAGCACTTTCAACAATAGCCAAATTATGGAAAGAGCCTAAATGTCCATCAACTGATGAATGGATAAAGAAGATGTGGTTTATATATACAATGGGATACTACTTGTCAATGAAAAGAATGAAGTCATGCCATTTGTAGCAATGTGGATGGAACTGGAAGGTATTATGCTGAGTGAAATAAGTCAGTCACAGAAGGACAGATATCATATGTTTTCACTCACATGTGGATCTTGAGAAACTTAACACAAGTCCACATGGGAAGGGAAGGGGAAAAAAATAGTTACCAAAAGAAAGGGAAGGAGGCAAACCACAAGAGAGTCTTAAATACTGAGAACAAACTGAGGGTTGATGTGGGTGGGGGAGAGGGGAAAATGGGTGATGGGCATGGAGGAGGGCACTTGTTGGCATGAGCACTGGGTGTTGTATGTAAGCCAATTTAACAATAAATTATAGGGGCACCTGGGTGGCTCAGTCAGTTAAGTGTCTGACATCGGTTCAGGTCATGATCTCACGGTTCATGGGTTCGAGCCCCGACGGTTCATGGGTTCGAGCCCCGCGTCGGGCTCTGTGCTGACAGATAGCTCAGAGCCTGGAACCTGCTTCGGATTCTGTGTCTCCCTCTCTCTCTGACACTCCCCTGCTCATGCTGCCTCTCTCTCTCAGAAATAAATAAAAAACATTTTAAAAATACAATAAATTATATTTAAAAAAATTTTAAAAGATTCTCCCTCCATCCCTCTCTCCCTGCATGTGGCCCCTCTAAATTAAATAAATAAATAACATTTAAAAATAAAAAGCTTAAAGGAAGGAGTAGTTTTCATGAACACATAGAAGCTATGTGGAAGCAATACCATTGAGGAAAAAAACTATTTGAGGCTTTAAAAAAAGAAAGAAAAAAAATCACAAGGGCCCTTCACACTTCATAGACCTTACCCTTATTCACTCAGAATTCTTTAAAGAGTGGCTATGTATGTTTCAGCCAGTGACAAGGCTGTATTCTTTATCTCCTACCCATCCCTGCCCCAATTACCACTTCCCACCATATAATGATTAGATAGCAAGAATATTGAGCCCACGACAAAGTGGAGTGTGGCTCAGCATCTGCTAAAACAGCTGAAGTCATGAACTAACCTGGCACTTCATATCTTGTCATACTGAGGTCATCTGATTTGGTGTAGACTCGAATACCAGCAAAGAGCTTCCACAGGTCATCTCCTTGATTCTCCATTGCTTTAAGCAAGGGTCCACCTATCTAAACCATTCCTCCCACATCAGTTTCTGTCTTATTTCCAAATATCTCCAGAAAAAGAGATTCCTTAATAATCCATTCCAATGCTTAACAAACCTCACTTTCTGGGAAATTCTTCCTTATGTCCAACCTAGCTCCGCCACTCCCCAGACCCCCTCCCCCTAATATTAAAGACTATTTCCTTTTGTTACCTTCTCAGCAGCAAAGAGAACCAATAACAATACAATAACCCTTCACATACTCGAAAACTTTTATTAAGTCACCCACCAGTTGCTTTCTTCCAAGTAGAATAATCCTAACTCTTTTAACCTTCATAAGTCCTATTTTTCTAACTTTTTTAAATCAATTTTTTCTTTCCCATGTAATAGCCCTGAACTACTGAACATGAAATCCAAGATGTTGAGGCATTAAAGTGAACTGGAGAGACAGACAGTTTGGGGACTGTTAAACAGAGATGGTGAGACAAGGTTACAGAAAACTGGAAAAAGATACACTGGAATTTAATGCCTAAAACCAAGATAGTCTTGGAAATGTAAGTCTTAGTCTAAATTTCTCCACAATTTCTTACAGAGCCATTGTGTTTTCAAGACTAGCATTGGATAACATTACAATCAGCTGTGAGTTTTGTGAACATCAATCCTGCCCAACACTTGGAAAACTGCGGTCCAAGGTACCCTTCAGGACAACTTTAGACTTCAGTGAAACAGCTAGATAGTATCAATACTGGTTGACTCAGAAGAATGCAAATCTCCAGTAACTCATCACATAATAAATGCTAAATGCAAATGCTAAAGTCACACACCAAGGCACATGGTTTGACTCATCCCAATCTTTCATCAAGACACAGAGGATAATCAATGCCTAAGAACATTCCTTGTCTTGAGATGGTCAAACATGCCTTTTATTTTTCTATCTAAATCCCAGGTGACAAAAAGTCCTGCAAATGTCAAAGTGCTTCTCAGAGCACCCTAGGTTCTTGTGCCTCAAAGAATGTGCCACACATAATACACCAAGAGGCTTCTTCACAAATTTTTTTTCCAATTCTTATTAAATAAGAACCTAAGAGTAAATGCATTCAGATGTATGAAGTCTAACTTTTTACTCTTGATTATGACAGGATACAGGGGGGAAAAAGAAAGAAAGAAAAAAGAGTTTTGCAAAATTGAAGATGAAACCTTCCTCAGTTTGTGGCCTCAGTAAGGTTAAATACTGATTAGATACACTTTGGCAAGATGCCACTTCTCTTATGTCAATTTTCACAAAGACAAAGTAGACTGCTTTACAAGTACTTATTTCTTAAATACTACATTTCAACCTCAGAACTATTATTTTCTTACAGCATACTTTTCCCTAAATATATGTAGTTAAGTTTGTATTTGTCAACTATAGGTCAAATTCTATTCTTAAGGACCAAGGCAGGGTGCCTTAAAAGTTATACGCATGTTCCTGCATACATTTGTGAACTGTGTGTATGCGTGTGTATTCGGAATGTGTCTTTAATTTACCATCCAGTTGCATGGGTTGGTCTTTCACTGATTGAAAATGTATTGGGCTACTTATCAAAAACAAATTGCTGCCATCTGTAAAATAAATGACTAAAAATATGACTACCATAATGAAATTCAGGAATCAAGATCGAGGAGGAGATGGATAGTTTTAATACCCCAAATTTACGTTTGTTTCTCCTTTGGAACCTCTGCATACTGAAAGAAGGTTTAGAAACTAACTGCAAAGATGAGCCCTTACCTCCTGCAGTGAAGTCTAGGGTAAAGTTCCTCACAGGCTTAAGGCATTTGCATTGTAATGCAGAATCCAGGAATGCCAGATGTAGGGTGGGCTCCTTTTGTGTGTCTTTCAGCCTGACTTCCCTGACACCTACCACTGTAAATTTAAGTGGGTAACACAGAATCTGACATAGAATCACATTCAATAAATATTTGTTGGATATATGAATGGTCATAGATTATAGATCATATCTTAGTGGTACCAACATTTTGCTATAGCTGGAAAAACTCAGGCAAAGAGGAATAAAAAAGGTTTGTCTGTATGGCATAAACTGAACTAAGTGGTCAGGTGTTCTTTTTAACCAGGTGTGTTTTGACCATCTGACTTACTGAAGATATCCTGGAATGTTAGGACACTAAACTGCAATGCTTGGTCACCCTACTATTTACTAATGCGTATATTGTCGTGACCTACATTACCTGCCCAGAGGAATCCAGGCTATTAATTAATTCAGAGCCAAGAATCAAACACAAGCATCCTGGCTTAAGGTTGAACCTGCTCCCCATTATACCACAATCTGAATTCCTTTGTGACTAGTTATTGCTGCATTCCATTGTCATAAACTGAACCCCTACAGTAGAGTGCTGTATTAAAATGGTGTTGGCTGTGTTTCAAAACATTGCCTATTTGGAAGCACTTTCCTTGGAAAAAGGCATAGCAATAACTGCAGTGTATCTCTCCAGTCACAAAATCTAAAGATCAGGAAAACATTCAACTAACTAAAAACGGATCCAACTAAAAGTAACACATCTTTTCTTCAAGGACTCAATGAAACTTTGCTAATAATAGTTACAACTCACCAAAATCAAAGTGTTAAAAGAGTATTATTCAATGCAGCTAAAACATGGTTGCCAGTGCTTAAGAAAAGACTTTGGACCTTGCTACTGTTAAACTCTGTTGTATTTAAATTGCCATTTATCACATTGAATCTTCCTTTGTCCCCTTTTCTCTTCTCCAACAATGGCCCTTCACCTAGAATAAGGCCCCCTACTCACCAATTTTGGGATCCCTTCCCCTCCTCACTTAAAGGATTTTTAGAAATTCAATCAAACCAGACTCTTGTTACTGGAATATAAATGACAGTATTTTTTTTAACATGTTATCATTCCTAAAGGATTTTAAATTTAAATAGGAGATGAAATCTAAGCCAGCCAGTTTGAAAGTTAAAAAAAGAAAAATGTAAATTATTAATCTAGGAGTTCCTCACACTAAATAATAATACAAATGTATAGTAGAAGTTAAAATTCCCAAGGTCCTTTACAAAGTTTCACCAGATGAATCAAAGATGATCAAGGCACCAGAGAATTTGTATTACAGTTGACCTTTGAACAACACAAATTTGAACTGCATGGGTCCACATATACATGGATATTTTCAAAAAATCTAGTAGAGTACTGTTAATGTATTATTTTCCTTATGATATTCTTAGTAACATCTCCTTCTCGCTAGCTTACTTTATTGTAATAATATAGGATAATAGGGGCACCTAGATGGCTCAGTCGGTTAAGCGTCCGACTTCAGCTCAGATCATGATTTCAAGGTGCATGGGTTTGAGCCCCACATAAGGCTCTGTGCTGACAGCTGAGCCTGGAGCCTGCTTCAGATTCTGTGTCTCCTCTCTATCTGCCCCTCCCCAGCTTGCACTCTGTCTCTCTCTTTCTCTCTCAAAAATAAATAAACATTAAAAAAAAATTTTTAAAGAATATAGAGTAATACACATAACACATATAACATACAAAATACGTGTTGACTGTTGATGTTATCAATTAGGTTTCTGGTCAACAGTAGGCTATTTTTTTTTTAACGTTTATTTATTTTTGAGAAAGACAGAGACAGAGTGTGAACACTGGAGGGGCAGAGAGAGAAGGAGACACAGAACTGGGAGCAGGCTCCCAGATCTGGGATGCCAACACAGATCCCAACATGGAGCTGGAACTCACAAACTGTGAGATCATGACCTGAGCCGAAGTCAGAGGCTTAACCGAAGGAGCCACCCAGGCATCTCTAGTCAACAGTAGGCTATTAATGTTAAGTTTGGGGAGAGGCAAAAGTTATACATGGATTTTTTTTACTAGGTGAGGGATCAGTGCTCCTAACCCCTGCATTGTTCAAGGGTCAACTGCACTTTTCTTCCCTAGGCTTTGAAATGAATATTCTAGACTAGAATTCAGGTAAAAAATGGTGCAATGATGATGGAAATTTTGCCTTGAATTTTGACTAGTTCAAATTTGGAAAAGGGCACAACAGAGCTTCTCTCACATGGCTTGCTGGAATGTAAACCAGGATAACCTTTCTGTAGGAAACCGGCAATATAACATTTGACCCAGTCATTTTACATCTAAAAATTTATCCTAAGGAAATAATCAAAGAGGCACCCAAAGATCTGGACAAAATATTTATGCACCACCTTTAAAAGCAAAATAAAATAATTTCAAATCAACCACAATGTCCAGCAATCAGAGATGATTGAATAAAAATGGATATCCATGGACGGGATCACTGTGTAGCCACTATGGTGAGGCAACTCTGGCTGTAAACACTGAGTAGAAAATATATACCTAGGGATGCCGCCAGAAAAATCACATAGTGTAAGTGCATGATTAAAATGACTCTATTTAAAGGGAAATCTCTCACATACACAGATATTTATATACATTAATATACTTACGTTTATTAATGATCGTAAATATATACTCCAGGCATTAAATGGAGTCACCTCCAGGGAATGTGACCAAGAGTGAGTGAGTTGGCAGTGTGTGGAGAGAAAGTTTAATTTTTAGCTTTATAAAACTAACTCTTGCTTAAATCTTTGTACTCAGCAAGTATCTGCTTTATAGTTCAAAAATAAAAATAAAAAACTTCTAAAATTCATGTTTCAGAATAAAAACAGGGGAAGTAACTCATAGTATTTTCTCAAGTGAAAAAAGGATACAAAATAGCACAAACAATCTTATCCCAATTCTGTAAAAAATAAATCATATATGTGGAAGACAAAAGACAAATAGAGTCAAGAGGAATGAAAATATAATTATTACTGGTTAGTTCTGAATGGTGAAACTAAGATCCATTTTTTTTTCTTTTTTTCTGAATTTCTTAAATTTTCTGTGATGAACATGGATTACTAGTATAAGGGAGAAAAGTAAATATTATTCTTCATACATTTAATTTTTTTAATTGTCACTTCAATAAGTTAATGGTATTTGCTTTTCTAATGCTAAGACTTACACTTTCTGCCAACACTGACATTCATTTTAATTTCACAGTGTTACTCTGAAGCTTGAGATGTCAAATTTCTACAGATGGGTCTCCTTCAAGCTCACTAGGATGTGCATGTTCTAATAGATTTGAAATGTCAATTAAAGAAGGGACTTTATGTAGCAGATGGATGCAGCTGATGAAGCTGAGGTCCAAAGAGTTAAAGTGGTTTTCCAAAAGCTCAACTCTTTTCATTTAACAGAAGAGCTGAGACGAGAATTGATTCTCCCAGTCCAGTGTTTTTCCATGACATGATGCTGCTATGTTTTGGAAGAGAATCAGCGAAACCACAACAAAAATAGCACTTTAAGAAATGTACAGCAAAATGGCAAATGGACAAAATTTGTATGTAGCTTCACGGAGAATGTTAGACCCAGCAAAATACGAGATTCCAGTCTCAAAAACCAATTTGTCTTTCTGAGAATTCTATCTGAAGAAAGGACTAGAGTGTACCTAGGAGGAATCTTAAAGAAACTTGATTTTTATTTTAATAGTAACACAATTCAAAGCTTAAATGAAAACATCTGGTTTCACTTTCTTTACTGATTATGATAGCTAGAGATTCTGAGACATCAAGCATGACTATGTTATTTAATATGCAAATAAAAGTTTTGGCTTGAGCGTAAATCTTATACTTTCAGTTGTGGCCCTTGCAGCTAATTATTTTTTTATATCCCCCCTTGGATCCAAAAATACTTGAGGTAGAGTTATTCATTAAGAAATGCATTCTTCCCACAAAATGCCTGTAGGCACAATTCCCTCTAAAAAGTAGGAAAAAAGTAGACTCTAATTAATTATAATCTAGATCACTACAATAATTGCCAATTCTGCTTTTTTCCACTCTTCCTCAAAGGTTGTGACCCAAACCCAAGGATGAAAGGCCAAATGGGGTTGGAAGAGAGGTGACCCCATGGCAAAGGAATCAATTTCTATTGGAGCTATGAAGCAGACCCACTTATTATGAAACAGGTACTATGCTAAGTGATATTCAAAGACTCCAGGGTCCGATGAGAAACTTGTGGGAGCAGACCCCCAGAATTGTTCTCACACTGCCTGGGTCTCTCCAAATACTCTCTCTACACACACACACACACACACACACACACACACACACAGACACACACCACCACACCACCCCCNCAAACACACCACCACCACCACCATCAAAATAAACAAAACATCCATAACTCTCAGTCCTCCCATTAATCAGATAAGTTTGATATAACAGAGTATTAGGCACTTTCACCCTTGCTAATGAAAACCTTTCTTTGGCTCTGTGTGTATCATAATGCCAAACATGTAATTCTGGATCTCAACAATAAACTACTTCTGGGATGTGCTGTAGTACATCCTCATACTTCAAGGGGCTTAGATCTAGCTTTTTCTCACGGGGCATCCTCTCCTAGTTGGGAACTATGCAAATACATTCACTGACATTCACAGGTGCCAGAGTGTGGTATGTATTCATCCATGTCAGGCAATGTGACATTTCAGAAAATGGGAGACTGGGAGACCCTTCTCCCTCAGTTTTTATTCCACGTGGACCCATATATAAAGTTGATAATTCCATCTGAACTGGAACTGGACTGAGGAAAGAATCCAGGTAATAGGGTACAAAAATATACCTTTTCACAATCAAATGTCGCCGTCTCACTTTATAATATCCCTAAATTTGAAGTGGAGGAGGCAAAATCCAGAGTATTCACTTATTTAAGCAAGTGGAGATTAAATCAATGGGGAAAAAGAAATGACACACAAATCACAATTAACTATTTAACTTTTTAAAAATAAATAAATAAACTAGCCAGTTCACATAGCTAGAATTTTAAAAAATATGTTACGCACCCTACATTTATGAGATGAGGCCAAATGAATAACATTTAAAGGATATTCAAATAGGCAACTGCCAAGTTACACCACTGAATTTGTATCTATTAAGTATAATTCCCACACGTCCATGTCTAATGCTGCACAGTAACAATGTTGGTTATAACCCATTGAAAGTCACAGCAGTAACTGTGATATCCTGAAATGCCTACCAAATAAATCAACTAGACTAACTTCTGTTTAGAATAGTCATACTAACCAATGTATTTTTTCATATTTAAATTTCTTTCATATTTAAATTTATTATAACTGACAAGCCACATGTAACACAGTCCAGTTAGTCAAAAAATAGCCCAGTCCAACAGCCCAGTCCTGAACATTGAAAACTACACCTGTTCTACTTACTACAAGTATGACAAGTAAAACAGAAACAGAGACGGAGCTACACTGACAATCCAGGGAGCTATAAACACTGCACTGTCTCACCATCTGATATTACATGCTGAGACATTTAAGCATGTCCAAATTTTTATATTGGTCCAGAGCTCACGTCCCTAAATAGACATAAACTATGTTCTAAGTTCAGAAATTAATCTGGTTTCTCTCATCCTAGCTTCCCGAATATTCTGACCACTGCCCTACCAACCACCTCCCTCTGCTACACGTACATTTTCACCACCTGAGATACTGCAGAGTGAGGGAAAGAAAGGAGAAAGAGAAGTCTCATGACTTCTGAAATTGGAAAGAGAAACTAGGTTCTGAAAAGAATAAAGAAAATGACAGTCTTGCTTAATTCTAGCGCTGAGTACTGTTGCTTAATTATTCCTCATAAGATATGCAAGATCTTTTTAGCCATTTCCTTATTTATTTAATTTACAAGAAGTGAAACTCTAATGTAAAGAATTTGTTCCACATACAAGAATCCCTCTGCCCTTGCCACCTGACAGCATCCTGCCCCACTCCAAACCATAGCGTGCAAGGTAGGGCCTTACGTTGTGTGTTTATATACCAAGAAACCTGAAAGCTAAAATGAGGAGCCTAACACAGCTGAACTGGAGAAAACACAAAGTGGAAATTTATCCCCCTTAGAAAAATAAATAAAATATATGTTAAGGAAATGGGTAATTCAGGGAACCAGAGTATTTAAATAAATTCCCAGATGTTTGTGCTGCTGTCTGTACATTTTAAAAAGGAAACGGCTTTTCATTACTTCATGAATCCTCCTTCATCGTGAAGGCAATTTCAAAGCTCCCAGCATCCAAAAGAGAAAGCCTCCAAGTTGCCAGGGTCACACAGTGTCGTAGGCCCCACGAATGTTCTGGAAACCCACAGAAATAACTCCGGCCCGAAAACATGTCTGATTTTGACCTTCCAACCCCCCAAAATCTGTGTTTTTATAATTCATGATTCAGATGGATTTATGAAGCTCAGGTAAAATCTTATTTCATATTTCCCCAATCAATATTTCAGAACAATTAAACCAACAGTCATTTTAACACTAATAGCACGGATACAATGACCGTAAATCCCCACACCTTCCTCTGGACATCACATGAATTCACTGGGAAGCTTTAACTACCTCTGGCAGTGCCAAAAACTGTGGTTAAAAATCAAGCAGGAAATGTCCGAATGTGCATACTCAGCTACATGATTTTCACTGTCTAAGACTCAAAAGAAATTCTCAAACAATTTTCACCCAATTTGGCTTGCCTTTCTTGCCTGTAAATTGCGATACTGCCAAGTTAAAGATTCTGCCAATTTTTCAGTTTTGTGAGCAAAGAAAGAAAAAGTCACTTTACTTTCTCTAAGCGGATAAAGTGTGTGAGTGTGTGTGTGTGTATGTGTATGTGTGTGTTAACACTTGGTTATAACAGTATACTATAACAACATATGGAACTCCTATTCAAATTTTCTAAAATAACACACATTCTATATAAAGATCATGGAAAAAAATGTCAAATCCAGATTGAACTGAGAGGGACTAGAAGAGATAGTGTCTGTGGCTCTAAATGCTAATACTCAGAGCCCTTATTGCTGCAGTTTAAGCAGACAACTTATCACTCTTCTAGATCTTTATTCTAATGTAACTCATATCACAAATGTGGTCAAGTGACTAGTTTCAGCCTCCACACAAATAAATTTAACTTCTAGAAAAGTCCTTAAAGCAAATTTATAGCCAAAGATAGACTCATTCCAGAAGTGGGGATGGTAATGGTAGCAGAGATGTTTCTAGGGTAATATCTCATTTAGTCCTGAGAATGAGGCTCTGAAATCAAGAAGGAAATATTCAAGATGCCCTGCAGGCATTAGGAACAGCAGCCACGGAGCCAGCTAATCAATCTTCCTCAGACTTTGCTGTTTTTTAAGAAAAACAAAAGATTGAGATATACTTTTAATTGTAAGTTCTGGAAAATATCTACACCCAAGCCTTAAATACCCTCTCCTCCTTACTAAAGCCAGGAGAATGATGTGCTCCCTGTCAAATACTGATCATAAATAGTCAGAATGTCACTGAAGATGAAAAGTAAAGCTCTGGTGTGACAATCTAAAACTTGTATATATCGATGACCGGAGTCTACCTCACTACAACCATTCTGGAGGGTGATTTGGCTTTATGTGTCAAACTAGATGCCTCAAAGTTGAATGACATACCCTAACAGTTTTAAATGAATTCATGGGTAAAGCTGTTAGCCAAAATGCTCTCCCATTGAATGTGTTATATTTTACATCATCCAAATCTGCTTTGAAGATATCTGTCCACCTTTCTCACCCCTTAGCACACACATTCTCTAAGTGGGTTTGGATTCTTGACTTTCACTGGTAGAGTATAACCACATCCCTGTCCGCACTGTCAGGGGATGGGGGGCTGTTTTTCTTTAGCCCACTCAACTATAATCAAGTGGCCTAGCTCTCTTTCTCTAATGCTAATGTAGGCAGACTTCATAAGAACCATTAGAAAAATTGTTTAAAATGGAGTGTAATGGGAGCACCTGACTGGCTCAGTTGGTAGAGCATGTGACTCTTGATCTTAGGGTCGTGAAATTGAGCCCTCCACTGGGTGTAGAGATTAATGAAAAACAAAATTTTTTTTAATTAAAATGAAACAAATTGGAGAGTGAGGTCCCATCTCCAGTAAATGTGAAAGAGTGAAGTGGGATTCTATGTTTTTAATAAGCTACTCAAGTGTTTCCTAGATAAGAAGCAATATTTAGGAGGTAAAACTTCTAGCCTGGGCAAGGGAGGCTCAGAATGGTGTTGGGTCTCAAGACACCTTGGGCATCTGTTAGAGCACATTTTCATAATTCACCTGTTTATATGTCTCTTTCACCCACTAGACTTCAAGCTCCTTTTGGACAAGGACTTCCCCTAATCTCTGTATCTACAGGCTCAGTGAAATCCTACTCTACCCAATAAGTGTTTGGCATTGAATTAATTAATAAAACAAAGAACAACAATAATTCATCAAAATCTCATCCTACTAGACTAGCAGTTCTTTTCCATCAATTGATAATTATAATAAACCTGTTATTAGAGTTCATATGCTTTGTATCCTGTAACATTAAATTAAGCTAAACAATTGCTTTTGGGGCTTAACAGTGTTCCATGAGGTAAACAGAATAAGAATAATTATCTAACTGTTTTAGTTGGGGAAACAGGGCAAAGAAGGGTAAAACGACTAGCAAGTATTCACAAGTTTTATTATCTGCATAATCAAGTATGTACTGCAGGGTAATGAAGAAGCACAATCTCTATTGCTGGGTTTGAATTGGAGCTCTGCCATTCACTAGTGTGATCTTATACAAGTTATTTAAATCTTCTGAGCCTCCCTTTTTTGTGTATGTACTGTATATACAGGGACAGAATGCATCCTTGTCTGAAAGATTAAATGGGTCTAGGAAAGTGTTTGGCACATAGCAGGAGCTGAGCAAACATTGTTTTCCTTCCTTCCTGATACACTGTCCATAGTGAGGACTCAGTTTGTCTTGAGGAATGTTATATCCTCAGTACACAGCACAGTACCTGGCAAGAAGTATGTGTTCAACAGATATTTATTGAATTGACTAATGGACTAATACATTCCTAGGATTAAAAAAAAAACAAAAAAAAAAAAACTTTTTACCTATCAAATGTTATCATCCCCCAGTCAAAAACTTCAGATGGTCTACATACTAATGACAAGCCACCTCAGTCAAAACCCAGGGAAAGTGACCTAGAGACTACAGGTTAGAAAATCAAAAGGGGAATTTCCATTTACATGTAAAACTATCCACCTATGTGTTCCTCTATATAATAAAACAAAACTAACACACAAGTATGCCTTTATTCTTCAATTTTTCTAGCAAGCTAAGGATGGTAAAGATAAATTGATCACATTGTGTGGATTCAGCTTGTATAAAAACATTCCTGGTATTCTACTTATTGTGATCTCCTTAATTTTAATATTGGCAACTCTAAAATATAATTTATAGGGATACTATAAATTTACCCAACCCTATATTTTCCAGAAGGATTTAAAATCTTCAATGTGAATTTCCTTAATATGATATTCTTTTTTAGCGTCATCACCCTCTGGTTGGAACAGGCTTCAAGAGAAGAATGAAGAGAACACAGAGTAAGAGTCAGATAGCTCTGCCACTTACTTCCCAAGTGACCTTGCATAAACACCCTGAACCTCAGTTTCCTAAAATATAAAATGGAAATAAAAACACCTACTTCATGGAGCTGTTAACAGGGTTAGAAAAGGCAATATAAAAGAAATACCTATGTCACACAGGAGGTGTTCAATGAATTCTTTCCTCCTGCCTCTACCAACAATAAAACAAAGGAATTGGGTAACTCTAATTAAAGGTACCAGTCTAGGTGTTTTCATACTGGATAATTGTGACATCAAACTAACACTTTTTTTAAAAAAGTCTAGTTAGTTGTAAGACCTTTCTTGTGTTTCTCTGGAACAGACTTATATTGGCTGATAGCATGCCTAAGACCACAAATGTTGTGGACTCCATTTCCAGAGAGGATAAGGGCTATGTCAACCCACAAAGGCTTAATCTTTCCTAGGAAAGTCTCTGGGTTTTCCCCATGGGACTTCCCTGAGCTACCTTGAACCAAATGCCCCCGCCCATGATCTAGCTTTCTGAGACTTTAATGCCTGCCCTGTCTGATGCACTTTATATTCCAGGATGTTTAACATCTTATGTTTATTTCCCCATATCTTCCACTGGATTTTAAACTCCATGAGAAAAGGACAGTGTCTTCTTCATTGTCTAAGGTCTAATCTCAAATACAATTCTCTAACTGCAATATTTTCACAAAATTTTCTGCTAGATGGCTCTCATAAAATTAGTTTTTAGTTCTCTTCAAAGTCTGAACTGTCAGCCATATAGATATAACAGGGATAGGTGTGTTTTATTTACATATATGTGCCTCAGTGGGTCCTGGAATGGAAATACCAGCTCCCTTAATAAAATGAGAGTGAATGCTTAGCATTAGAAGAATAACCTAGAGAGCATCTGATCTCATGCAGCACCAGACCCTCATCAGGTTTATTTCCTAGGCCGCTGCCAGGAAAGCCCCATAATGTACTGCTCACACTTCAAACTCCTCTCTTCGGTACAGGCTAATCACCTGAGGCTGTCTAGTCCCCCAACCCAGTCCTTTGTCTTCTATGTTCCAGAGATGCTGACCTTGTGCTTAATCCCATATAACAATGCTCACTTCATCATGAATGTATCTATATATATCCCTTTTCACAGCACATTTTAATTTGCTTGGTTTTTTTCTCTATAAAGAAAATGAGATTGTGAAGTCTGTGAGGAGAGGAACTGTCTTCTTCACTATCTCATTCCTGTGCCTGACACACAGTAGGATCTCAATAAACATCTGCTGATGTGACTTCCTTTTGTGATCTGACTAAAGAGTAAATGGAAAACAAATGGAAAGAATCTTAAAATACAGTACAAGAAACTCAGCCAGGAACAGACGGTTTCTGACTCTAGCTTCGGCCTTGTCCTATCCACCTTTAGACTGGGCATACCACCTTGTCTTTTTAGGCAAGGCAACTACTCTTTTTTATAGGGAGAGACCAACCACCCCTAGTCCTCTGCGCACACTCAGGCCCTGTCTCCTGGTCATCTTCATGCCCTCCTGCAGTGGCTCCCAAGTCTGCCAGATGGACCTCTCACTCCCTGTCATGCTAGGCCGGCAGGGAAGCCCACCACCTCAGCTCAGCACAGGACCCCCTGCAAAGCCCAGGAGTGTGGGGAACACACAATGTCTCAAGAAGGAGGCACATACATTAACAGAGGATGAATGCTTCCCGAAGGCCTGCAAGCCACCTTTGGTCTGTGTGACCAGCCCACTTGAGGCAAATAAGATAGTCCCAAATTCACTTTACAGGCAAAAATACAGATAGGAGCCTAAGAAAACAGTCAGCCTGAAGTTCACTGATTGCAGATTTAGGAAACTTGTGTAGTTCTTTTTTGGTGAAAGAAGAAACCTGACTCTGAGCTAACCCCTGCCCAGAGGCCACTGGGGCCTGGAAATACCCTTGTGAATTCTCGGCGTCTAGGCCAACTCCTGGGAGTTCCCTGCTCTCCGGCCATCTGCAGAGGCCCTCTCTTAGGGCTTGGCCGGGCCCAACTGTGCGACCCGTGGTCAGACTGTGTGTGGTACCCAGAAGGCGAAAGCTGCTGCCCACCTTGACCAGGAGAGAAGCCGGTCGCTGCGGCTAGGCCCCCTTTCCCGCTCTGGGCTACCAGGCTCCTTCGACCCTCACCCCGACTGCCTCTGCCAACGGCTGAGACCGCAAGGTCCGTGCCGGGAACAGAGTTCATTCCTGTCCCTTCCCTGCCACACTTGCCTGCGCCACGAAGCTCGCAAAGTGGCTCCCCCTGAGTGTCCGTCGCTCCAGGTCGAGGCTGGAAGCGCCCGTGCCTTCGCTGCTGCGCCAGAGCCGAGTGGGCCTCCCGCGGCCGCCGCTCCGCAGGGCCCCGGGCTCCGCGCGCCACAGACAGCGCAGACGGCGCAGGTCGGAGCTAGGCCCGCCCAGACCCCTGGACCTCCGGGGGGGAAAGCCCGGGAGTTACTCCCAGGCCGCGGGGGTAGGGAGGAGGATGGGGACTCACTTCAAGTCTCAGTTTGCAAAAATAATAAGCCCTGGTCGCACTAATGCCAGGACTCCCACCAAAGGCAGGCAAGTGATTCTGCGGGCCCTTCAGGCGTGGCGTGCAGGGCTCAGAGGATAGTAATCCACTACTTGTGCGCTGTGAGAAGGATTTTGAGGGGGCTGGGGCTGAGCCCTAGCCAGCAGGTCCCGGGTGGGCTTGGATTCCCCCCCCCACTTCTGACCTGGATCCGAGGCTCTGACCTGTGACCTCCGCGCCCCGCCTTTCGGCTCTGCGCGAGCGGGAACCCGGGGCGGGACTCGGGCCACACGCGCACCGGGCGCTTGCGGACCCCTGGGGTGGAGGGCGGGAAGATACTTATATATGTTCTTCTACGGGGTAGTTTTCCAGAGCGAGCTAAGCAGACCTCAAAGGTAAAGTCCTGGTCCCAAAGCCACGGCTGCGCCCCCTCGTTCTCGCCATAGATTCCCCAACGATGCCAGTCCAAAGGGAAGTCATTAAAGCGCCCCAAGTTTTCCTCACGCATGGCGCTTTGAACCCCGGGGATAGCGTTCCGGATGCACGCACTGTGCTCACGCACTCACGTCTGTGGGAGCCACGTACTACTTAGGTGACACTGTCACCAGCTCGCAGGGTAGGGCAACCCCGCTCCAGGAGGCTGAGAGCCGCAGCAGATGCCAAGGTCACCCCGCGCCATTTAGAAGGAGAAAGGCTGCGTGGGACACTTTTTAAATACTGAATGATGCGAGGCAGGAAAGCCCGCAAGCGGACACGAACATGCGGGAGTTCTTTTAAAGAGCAGCGCAAAGTTGCCAGGAAACCCACTAAAACCTGTTTACTCCCGCCGAATGGGCCCCAGAGAAAATACGTCTGGACCAGGTGTCCGCGCAGGATCCGCAAAGCCGCTGCCCACGACTCTGCTCTCCAGCGACTGCGCACCCCAGGCGGGAGGAGCGGACAGGTGGGTTTTCTCCACCCGTGAGGGCTACAACCTCCTTCTCTATTTTCTCATTTTATTTCTTAAAAGAAAAAAAAAAATGAGCACAAGTCTGAAATGTGGATAGCTGGACAGGGTCCAGATAAAATTTGCACTGTGAAAAATATGAAGTCTAGATAGATCAGTTTGTGGGTGAAGGCTGCTCTGGCAGAAACGAGAGAAGCGAGCAGGAACCCACAATTTTCGTTTTTACTGTAGAAACCAGTAAACGAAATCAAATGGTAATAGTTACCTATTACAGCCACTGAAGAGTTTGAAATAATTTAGTGTGTTTCAGATTTATATGTATGTAATCGCCATACTTTTTATTTTGTCTAGCTATTTCCATTAAGTTTTAATAAGCTATTAAAGTTCCCTGGATAAATTTTGTGAGTTTTTTTTTTAAGTGAGTGGAGATTACATGAACCAGAGCGAAGTTTGAGCATAATTTCCTTAGCCACTGGGAAGTCTGTACCTCCTGCCAAAATTTCCAACGATGAGGAGAAGAAAGGGCGAGGGGGAGATTAAATATTCATTGAGTCCCTACTATGCGCATGCACCCTGTTGGGGCTAGCTTTACCCATTTTATTTCATATTAATCATTGTTTATAAATAAGAACTCTTTTGAAAAAGACAGAATCCTCATTGTGCATCGGGACCACAAATGGATAGCTTCCATAATTTTATTTTATTCGCAAGAATTTCGTTTTTATTACTTCCTTCTTCGAAGTGACATAATTGCCAAGGTTAATGGAGAGATCCATGTTTAATGATATTAAAGTCTGTTTGGTTTAACCGATTATCTCGTTTAGTGTTAATCCTGGCAGAAAGAAAGAAAGAAAAAGAAAAAGAAAGAGAGAGAGAGAGAGAGGTGAAAGAAAGAGAGGCAAGAGTGAAGGTGAGTCAGTAAACGCTGAATTTCTCCTAACTCTTTAAGTCCCTGTAAAAATAAAGAAAAAGAAATCTCGAACCGATTGGGAGGAGAGGGAATTTGTAACTGGGAGGAAAGCACCATCACTGAACGCGATGTGCCAAAAGAGAGAGAGAGAGAAAAGAAAGGGAGAGAGAGAAATAAAAGAACATGCAAAACAAAACTTTTCCGTCGCTGTGGATCAAAGGAACCGAAAACATGACCCATTTTGTGAGGGTTATGCAAACACTGTGGCTTATATTGACCATTGATAAAGGTTGAGTTAGACTAGCGGCTACGTAAGTTACAATGGATACGGTGTAATTGAGTACCCGGAGCTTTAAAAGAGAGAGAGAGAGATAACAGAGACAGAGAGAGAGAAAGGAGTTGACAACCAGATGAAGTGGGAAAGGAGAGGAGGAGAATAAACCCAGGAGTTCCATCAGGCAGGTAAATCATCAAAAATTCAGTTCCTGCAACTAATGAAAAAACCAATCTCGCTATATAGTCCAGGGGAAATGGTTCTCTGACGCAAGCCTGATGGTGAGTCTATTTGTCGTGTTTCTTTTCCGGACTATCAGAAAAGTTATTTCGAGATTCAGCCAAATGTTTTGACTGGGAGACAGAAAACGGGACGAAGTGTTTCCTGCTGTAACGCCCGGGCCGCAAAGCGGCCCAGCGCGCAGCGCGCAGGGAGCCGCGCGCTCCCCGCCCGGGGCTGCTCAGAACGGACGCTCCCCGGCGCGCTGGGAGACGNCCACGCGGGACCTGAATGTCTGCCTTCCTTGGGAGGAAAACTTCTTTGGTTTTGTCCTGGAAGGGGAAATGGGCGCAGCTCTTCCAGAGCTTGCAAGATTCCCAGAGCCTGACAAACTTGGAAAGTGTGGGAAGTTCTATACGGAACTTTCCCTGGTTCCTGAGTCTCTTTCTATCTACTTAACCAGGGCGAAAGGGCTGCTTGCCGAGGGGTTGCTCTTTCAGAAGAGGTTTTCCACGGAGACTGAAGAAGGGCCGCCGCCCGCTCCGAAGGCTACTTGTCGACCTCGGCGCCCTGGGCTCGGCGCGGCGCCCCGCCAGCCTCCCTGCGTCCGCCCAGCCCGGCTCCCGGAGGCAGCNAGAGCTCGGTGCCACGGACGTCTCCTGACACCATCCCGTCCAGGGGGTGGCCAAGACGTGCACTAACTGCTGCCGGGCTTCTCGGCTACCGGGCCCATCCCCTTTACCGTCCGCATCTTCCTAGAAGCCAGCCCCCAATTGTAGAAACCCTCGCTTCACAACATTCCCCCCCTTGGTCCCCGCTCTCCCGGCCGTTTCCGGGATCCCACACCCCCACCGCGCTTCTCCCGCCCGACGGGGCCCAACACACGCACCGCTGCCCACGCCCACCCCGCCGCGCCGTTTAACCCATTGCAGGTTTCCGCTGCCGACGCAACGCAGAACAGAGAACGCTCAACCTCCTCACCTCACCCCACCCCCACCCTACCCCCATTCCGCCTGGGTCCCCGCCTAACGCAACCTGAAGGGAGGGGATTATGAAATAAACCGGTGGTGGGCGGGGGTGGGGGACACGTTACTTCTGCATTCTAGAAATTTAGGCAGGCTGAGGAACAACTTGTGCTCCCCCCAGGACAGTTTTCTTCGCCTCTCGTGGGGCGCAGGGTGTCCGAGTTTCTTGGCACCAACTTCGAGGAGCCCCTCCCTTTTCCGAGCCCCTTTAAGGACATCTGATCTCAGCCTCAAGTTTTCTCCTCTGGTCTAAAAAGCTTCGTCAGCCGCCGAGAGCGACCCCAGGCGAAGCCGGGAAGGGAGAGCGCTGGTGTGGGGCGAACCCAAACCAGGGCGCCCAGAGGTTGGCTGAGGCCCTGCGGGTCGAGGCCGCGCGCACTGTTTGCAGGAGGGAGCCCCCAGGGATCCGCACGGGGCATGTTGCCACGCCTGAAACAGGCGTTGCCTTTTCGAGATCATATTCCCCATAAAATCTAAAGCCAGATGCATCGCTTGGGCAAGTTCCCATTTCACCGCGAAAAGCACAGATTTATTTCCAAACTGGACTCCAAATCGAGGTTTCTGGTGCAGGTTCCAGTGGAGTACGCAAGGTTGGGCTTTCGATGGCTCTAGGGATTACCCGGGCTGGTAACGTTTTAGGCAATGAAGTTTCATCCTAACCATAGCAAAGTATCATTTGCGTATGCGGAGATTTAAAAAAAAAAAAAAAGTGCGCCAATAAAGACAATGCTTTCAAAGCCGTGCGTGTGGTTTTTATTTAAGTGGAGTGGAGAAATGACCAACTTCATAATTGCAGATGCCCAGGTAGGCAAGATAACCTGATGGAACCTCTGCTTCACAACAATAAGTTACAAGAGGAAAAACTTGCAAGAAAGTGAGAACAGTGAGTGGCCAGGTATGAAGCCAAAGGGCGAGCATGGTGAACGGCATTTTTATCAGTCTGTTGCTTCAAAACCAACTTCTGCTGAATATTTTTTTTTAAAGAAATAGATGGTTCTTTACAAAAGGGTAGCCTACGGGTCCACAAGCCTAAGGGTCCAATTATTTCACCTGCAGTTCCCGTCTCATCATTGTATTCAGAAATTTGGGTGGCGTGGGCCGTCTTCTTACAGTTAGAACTTTCTGGTGCTTGCTGTTACGGTGAAGAGGGAAGGAATAAAAACGAACAATGCTAGTCTGGGATTGACTACTGCCTGTTACCAGCAAAACATCAGCAGGAAGCCAAGACTGCCTTACTGAGGTTCGCCTAAGCGAACTCAGCTTTGCATCTTTTAAAATTGCAGCTGTAATTTAAAGTCACGTTGGTGAACTGCATAACCAGCAAGGCGGGATCTAAACAACCCAAACAAGTACACAATTCCAAGTCTCTTTACTTAAAAGAGCAAAAGAGCGCGATGCGAAAGCCCCTCTGAACAGCTAGAGATGGAGCCGCTGTGGTCTGCACGGCGCACGAGGCGCCAGTGAGAGAAGGCACAGACCCCCAACCACCCGCACAGAAAACTAAGTTTCCGCATTCGACTCATTTAAGATACAATGATTTTTTTTTTAACACCTGTCAAAACCCACAGATATCGCTACGACAAACGAGCCATTAAATAGATTAAAATTAGTTGTTTATTAGGGTAAGGTGGTGTTTTTCCGGTGTTTGGCTGTGTACATGTACTGGAGTGAAAGAGCGAGCCTCAAAGCAGGACAATTTTTCAGTGCTGCTTCACTGAGGGGGAGGCGAGGACGCAATCTGGGACCGGCTGCCATCCCTGAGGGATGGCAGTGGAGGGATACCTTCGCCTCGTGTAGATTCTCTCAAGCCTTCCCTCAATTGCAAATTGTCTGCGGCCGGAAAGGCCGCCCACAAGGGCCGTGCCTCATCCAAGTCTGCGCAGGCCGCCTTTGTCCCCTCGGTGACTACCGCGAGGGAGGAGAACGGGAGCAGAGGGTGTCACCGAAGCTTCCTGAAATCTTTATACCACGTTGAACTCTGGTTCTTCGCGGGGTGTCTGGGTGCTTATCTAACCTCGGTGCAGCAACAATTCCGTGGGCCTCGGCCGGCCTGCGTGCGCACTCGCAGGCCCGGGCCTCCCTCCGGGATCCGCCTCCAGGGGCCAACCTTCGCCCCCGCGCCACACTTCCCGGCCTGTGCGTCCCCTCCGCACAGACCTAATCAGTCTCGAATTTCAACTCCCGACCCAGGCCAAACTTTCCTTCTGGACTGGCATTCGCTTCTCCCAGGGAGGAGGAGAAGCCGTGGGGCTCTGGGCAGCCCCCGCACGCTCTCCGGAGACCACCCCCGACCCAGTGTCAGCGCACCTCCGGCGCCCACCCCCTCCTCCCACCCCAAAACTTGACCTCTCACGGCCGCGCTCAGGGAAGCCCAGGGAAGCCGCTGCAACTGATGTACCCGGGTGCTTTCGTTTTACTTTCGCTCCCTCCCCTCCGCAGCTGAAAAGACTGCGGAAGAACAAAGTGGGGGTGAAAGGCACGTGTCCTGGCAAAGTGGCGGGGACACCGCGGTTTGGCCCGAAACGGGAAGGAAGGGTAAGGCCTGGACACCCCTGTCATTTGTAGCGGCGGGAAGGACCAGGAGGCCCTGGCTTGTTTTCTTCAGTGGTTTATAAGTATGGATGCAACAAAATTGGCGTGGAAACGAATTCGCTTTCTTAGGCAGGCAGTGTCTTTAAAATACAGAAAACAAGGCACGGTAGAAAGGCGGGAAGAGGGGCAGCCTGGACCTTTCACTAACGTGGAGGTGAGAGGAGACACGAAAGCCGGAGGATTAAGAGCGGGCTCCGCCACCAGACTCTCAGCCACGTCAAGTGTCAGGGGACTAGCGCGTCGTCCAATTTGCTGGGAGTCCGCTCAGCTCCGCGCTTTGCAAACCCAGCAACCACTGCACAGGTTTGCTTTACTTCTCGCCTCTTTATGGCGAGGGAAGCACATGTTGCTAAATTGATGAATCCATGGCCTATGTTCTCCCCCTTAAAACAAACAAACAAACAGGGCCCAAGCGTGGAAAGGTTTCTCAAATAGTGGCAAACTTACTGCTGCCAGTGTGGCCCCTGCGGAAGCGGTCCTAGTTGGACAAGCCCGGGGCCGGGCCAGGAAGCGCAGCTCGCGGGCGCTGGCCGATACAGAGGTCCCGGCCCCACTCCCCCGGCCTGCTCTTGAGCCTGAACGAGGCTCAGTGCACGAGTACAGTCTCTCCAAACTTCTCAGAAAATAACATAACGCTTCCAGACTGTTTACCACACTGTCCAGCTGCCCGGAAAGGTCCAACGCATTTCCTGCACTCGTCCCAGCTCCGCCTGGGCTTTTCTCCATCCGTGATAGGATAGGCTAAAATATTTTACTCCGACTCGGTAAAGTTCAACTGTGATCTAAATAAGTTCCTTAGGGAAAAGACCATACATTTAGAAGGTAAATTACACTCAAACTAGCTATTTGCACTTGGTATTGTCATAAGGCCTTCCTCTCGTATTTACCTCCCTCCTTGTTTACATCGTGCTCAGAAACAGGCTTCAGGCCAGCAGGGAGCTCAGTTTCATTTCGGGGGTATGGCGGGGCCTATCATTTCACCAGGTTTTGAAGGAAAAGTTCAAATGTTTTTGCCACATATCTAACTTCCAGTAACTCCTCAAAAACCATATTCCCCCCACTGGGGCTTAGGTCTGCAAACTCCTCCGCCCTTAGGAGTCCCGGGAGCGGTAAGTGAACTCGCGCAACGCCTCGCTGCACCTGCGGAGTAGGGCGAGCGTCTCCGCGCGTCTGGAAACGGTCGCACCGCGCTTCCCGCGCTCCTCCGGCCAGCCTGGGAGCTGCTGGGAGCCACCTCCGCCTCAGTCCCCCGCCCTCCTCAAACCGTGCGGGGCCGGGAGGCATCCGAGCGCCTGGGGAGGCGGCCGCGCGAGGGGCAAGTCAGGCTCCTGGCTCCGAGGCGAGGCCCGGACGCGCACACACTTCGCGACCAGGGCGGTGGCGCTCCCGAAGCGGAGGGGTGGGGGAGGTGGAGGGCGGAAGCGCTGGACGTTTGTGAGCACACCCCTCGACCCGCGGACCCAGGGGTTCCCCGCCGGGGGGCTAAGATGCGGGTGCCCACGCTGTGCGCGACGCTCGGGCTACAGCCGGAACCCACGAGCTGGGCGCACAGCTGANNCTCCGCCTTCTCCTTTTCGCAATGTTGACGCAATCTATAAATAGTGGAACAAAAGGACCAACTTCCTCGGAGCTTTGCTGAAACTGCACAAAAAATCGAGCTGGGGGGTTCCCTGGTCCCTGGCGACGGGGCGGGGAGCGCCG
>NW_027527955.1:10625060-10625538 GCF_008692635.1 Crocuta crocuta
CCGCCCCTTTCTGCACTGGTTTTTTTTTTTTTTCCCTCCCCCAAGCCTCTACTTTTATAAGGGAATTGAGGGAGAAAATAGAACGAGGAGAAGCAGTGACAGCCACCAAATCTGCAACCCCAGCATTCCACGGTGGGGTGACCGAGGGGGCTCTAGGAGGCGGTCAGCGCCTGGCCCCTCGTCTTGCGGCCGGTGCCCGCGCCGCGGCCGGAGACGAAGCCAGGCAGGACTAGCGTGTGCCGCCCAGGCGGCGAGAGCGGAGGCGGGAGCGTTGCGGAGGCGCTGGGCTGCGGTCGAAGGCGGGCTCCCGGCTGCCGCTCCGGTCCGGGGGCCGACCCCCGGTGGAGAGGTGCCAGGGCCAGGAGGCCGCTGAGCGCGCCTCGCCCCCTCCGAGCTCGGACCTGGCGTCTCCGCCTAGTCCTGCGGCTGCTGTGGGAGGGCTGGGCAGAGGAGAGCTGTTGCCACACGCCGCCGCCGC
>NW_027527955.1:10625642-10781845 GCF_008692635.1 Crocuta crocuta
TGACGGGCAGACGCCCCCGCTACAGGCTGACTGTAAGGGTGACGTCACCATCCTCTGACTGCAGGGGGTGGCACTTCCGCTCCCTCCCCCATCTCTTCTTCTCCAGCCCCCAGTAACTGCGGCTGTAGCCATTTCGAAGTGTGGGAGTGGGCGGAGGGTGGACAGGGGTTTTCCTCACTGCCCTGGTCCCTGGCTGCTTCCCCAGCAATCCAGAGACCTGGGCCTGGGACCAGAGTGGGAGCCGTGGCCACCCCCTCCCAACACGTCCCATTGTGTGAGCGGGTGGCGCTGGGCGGAGGCTGGTGCCGCCCCCCGCGGCTCCCTGCTCCAGAGGGGGTGGGGCGGCCGCGGAGCAGTCAAGGCCAAGTCCTTCTTCGTCCCAAGAGCGCCGTCCTAGTGCGCTCGAGGTCCAACACCCGACTCTCGGCTGGGAATTTGGCGGTCTTACCCGCGTTCGTGGGGCGCCCGGTGGCTGTGGACCCGCTCAATGGCGCGGGCCTAAAGTCCTGCCGGTGTGCGATGGGAGTCAGTCACCACTCCGGGGGGCTATCATTCCAGCAGTCGTTATAAGCTATTTGGGGAAACTCGGGGTTTTGGTGACTCAGCGCGGTAAGCGCTATTTATAAGTTGATGCCTTACTAGCTGGGCAGTACACTTCACTCAGATCAGTCGGCCCGAGAAGGGCAAAGAGCTATGTTAAGCGACAACAATTAAAAGAACTTTTTTTTTTTGGAAAGGGAAAAGGTTAGAGCTTGTGCTAGAAGGTCTTAACGCGTGTGGTAGTCAGCCCAAGTTTTATCTCAAAGAGTTGGAACATATTTCAGAGTAGATGGAGAATTTTAGGGACACTTCGTGATGGTAGACTGTTCTGGTTTTGGGTGAACCAGAAGCAATAATTCAGATATATGACCCAGCAGCCCTCCTAGCAGGTTATAGAATATCGGAACTTCATTATTACAGGATATGTTAAATAAGTAACATTGCGTGGCTAGGTATAAAATAAAGGAAAACTGGATGATGTTGAAAATTCCTATACAATATTCTGGAACAGGAAGGTGTGTGTGGTATTTATCATCAAAACTGCTGGCAAATATAAATTACACATTTACCACCCAATTTCTTTCTCCCCAGAAAGTATTGTAAAAATGTATATTACTGCCTGGCAGTCTTCTATAGTGTATAAGTGCTGCAGAAACAAGTATCAGTCATTGCTTCTTTTAGAGGGTTTATAGGTTTTATTTTTTTCTTTTCTCCCACTCCCAGCCCCCCACCCCACCCCACCATCATCATTCCAGTTTGGAAATTCAGGGGGGAAATGCTAAAAAAGAGCAATTGCTAAGCTGGCTTCACAGAGCCAACAGCTGACACCCAGCTTGTCTAGCCCTGCACAGTTTTGTGTAGGTGGTGTGACCTGAGGTGTTTCTCAAAAGAAAGAAGGTGGTGTCCTGGATGGCAAAAGTTAGGCCAGCTAGGAAAGGAGAGGGCTTCCCAAGCTGAGCAAGTAAAGCAGCATGTACAAAGGCCTGGAACTACAGAGAAAGAAGCATGGGACAAGAGGGGAGTGAAGAGGGCCATGAGAAAGGAAGCTGGACAAAGGCCAGGAGTTCAGACTTTAGCCTGAGACTTACACCTTTTTAACCTTTTTACAGACACATACCCTTTTGAGAACCCATGGAAAGTAACGTGGCCCCTCTCCATAAAAGCATACCTATAGACCTATATGATAATTTTGCATACATCGTCAAGCCGTTTGTGAGTAAAGGACTATTGAGCCTTAGGAGTAACACCTATGTGAAAGGGAGAACAAAGAAAGGATATTTTAATGGAAATGCATGATCAGGTGTGAACAAATTACAGGTCTCTGAAAAGATGACATTGGTTGGGGTCCTGGAAACTGGAAGATGGAATGTAAAACAGCCTGTGATCAAAGTAAGAAGGGATTGGGACCACAGCTGTGTACCTAATGACAGTGAGGTAGAGAGAAGAGGGATTCAAGAAGAGTAATTACAATGAATTGATGGAATGGAAAACTGGTTGTGTGGGGAAAGGCGGGATCCCCAGGTTCCTGGTCTAGTGTGTGGACTGGGAGGAGGGGACCTCAGGAGGAGGAACCCTGTTTTGTCCCTGTAGAATTGGAGCTATCAGGGAACTATCCCAGCAGGGATGGCAGTAAAGCCTGGCTCTCTGGAGTCATTAAAATGCAGGTGTTAACAAGTTATGGGAATGTGTAAGCTGGACCAGAAAGGTGTGTCAAGTGAGAAGAGGTCTGAAAAGAAAACCCTAGGGAGTGTCCACATGTAGGAGAAGGAGAGGAGCCTGAAGAACCTTTCAAGGACAGTGATGAGTGACTGAAGACAGAGTGGTGTCCCTAGTGTATCACTTTGGTCAGTAAATCCTGCTTCCTTGATAAGGAATGAAAATATGTTGCATGTTTGGTCCCTTCCTAAGACTGAAGTGTCTGTGTATTCTTTCAGTGAAAAAAACCTTTTTTTAAATGCACCTTTACAAAGATTTGATTTCAGAAGAGAGAGGAGGGCAGGAGATGATTAAATCTTGCTTTCTTTTCCTTTTTGAAACTAGGTATACCTAGGGGAGAAGAAAAGGAGAAATAGACTCAAGCTTTCTCTTTTCCCTGCTCAGACACTAAGCCTTTAAGGAAATGGAGTTTACATAGATAGACCAGGTCCCCATTATTGTGTTTTTTGTTCCTAATGAGACTTCAAAACTATACTTAATTGCCAACAATTAGTATTAGGAGGTGCTAAGATCTCAATCTGGCTAAAGAAACAAGGAAAAGGGGGCCGGGGAGAAGACATTTTCTTTTGCTTCCTCCATTTCCTTCCTACTTGTTACAGCTAACCTGAGCTAGAGCTAGTCCCTGGAAATGAATACAAGTACTTAACAAACCACCCCAGAACTTTGTGGTTTAAAACAGCATTACTTTACTTCTGAACATGCGACCTGGGTAGTAGTGCTCTGCAGGGATAGCTTGTTTCCAATGCACTTGGCCTCATCTGGGGCAGCTCATAGGCTAGAGGTTTGTATCATCTGAAAGCTTGTTCACTTGCACGTCTAGTGATTAGAACTCACTGATGACTGAGACCTTAGCTGGGACTATCAGGTCAGAACACCTACACAATGGCCTGTCTTTCTGTTTTTGGCTTTCTCACAACAGTGTTGCTGGGTTCCAAGTGTCCCAAGAGCCAGATGAAGCTGTATGACCTAATCTAGTCATGCAGCATCATATCCATCACATTGTTTGTTAGAGAAAAATCACTAATGCCATCCATATTACAGAGAGGGGAATTAGACTTTAATGAAGGAGCATCAAAGAATTTGCAATATTTAGTTTAAAATCACCACACTTTTTAACTTCAGATAAGTAGATTTATAAACGATATATTGTATATTAAAACCATTTAAACATAAGAAGCCAAACAATCATCCTCTTTTGATATCATAATGAGATATAAAATCCCAAACATTTCAGGGGCACCTGGGTGGCTCAGTGGATTAAGCGTCTGACTTGATTTCAGCTCAGATCATGACCTCATGGTTCATGAGATTGAGCCCCATGTGGGCCTCCACCCTCACAATGCAGAACCTGCTTGGGATTCTCTCTCTCTCTTTCTCTGCCCCTTCCCTGATCATACCATATGCACATGCACACTCTCTCAAAGTAAACATAAAAACACATTTCATTGTTACAGCAAAACTAATCCTAAACCAATCTGAGTAAGCAGTTCGTCTCATTATCTTTCCCTCTTCTCCCCCTTGACCATCCTCCCCACTCCCCCTTCTATACACAGATACCCCTCCCTCCTAATCCACATAGGACCCCTACAGTGGCTATACCTCCAGAGCAATGATCAGGTCCAAAACGTTTTTCTCTGTTCCTTCCCTGAATTATCCCTGACTTTGTACTGATTGGTAAGGCCATCAGTTTAACTTCTCAAAGTTAAAAAGTAAAATGCTATGGAGATTGTTCCAACAAGTAATTTTCTAATAAATTCATATTACATAATTAAAACAAAATGACAGTTCTTGAAGGGGTCTATTTGCTTTTAGATAACAGGATCTGGACTTAGACTCGTTTATTCATAAAACTCAGTAATTCCAAAGGGATGGTTGAGATTTTAGGTATTTTATAAGAATTTTCATGTTGCCTTGAAGGTGATATACCACTTGATTATACAAAATTTAAATGACTCTTCTTCCATGTTTACAATGCATATTGCAATATTATTCTTTAAAACCAGTACACCTAGTTATTTGGTTGGTAAAGGAGCTCAAGAGTTCTCTCTCTGAGGAACTGAAAATACTACCTTTCTTTGAGTAATCAAGATAAAATAATCTTTTCTTATAACCTGGTATCTTTTTAAATTCTCCTAAAGCTGATATTATTATAATTTAGACATCTTTGATGTTCTCTTAGAAAGATTTCTTTTATGACTTAGAGATAGAAACAGTGTGGTTTCTTGGTTTAGAAATAGAATTTTAATATCTTATACTCTCCCCTAAAGGCTGTCTAATACTGCTACACATTTTGCTAATTTTGCATAATTATTTATAGTTGTACTGAATCAAAATCACACTGTGAATTCATAGTATGGAATATAGATTTTAAAATAAGTACATATAGATAATGAGCAAACATACATTTATGAACACTTTTGTGTATTTCTTAATGATTTTTGAAGAAGCACACTTGTTTTTAAAAACCAAATGAATTAAGTATATCTTTGTTTTTAAAGTTTCTTACACAGCAATGATAAAAAAAATTTATGTTATATGGAAACCAACCTGACAATAAACTATCTGTAAAAAAAAAAAAAAAATTTGACACAGTGTTCATATTAAACTAACAGACTTTGTTATCAGGCCCCAAACTGGTCCTAATTCTGTGACTTCAGAGCTACCATGGAGGCAGCCCAAAGGAGCTTAAGTAAACACTTTCAAATTACGTAATGAAGTTCTGAAGGAGGAACAGCCCCAACCAAACTGTGCCATATAGTTGTACAGATGCTATTTTTCTGTATGCCAGAATGCTTATTGCCCTATCTATAGAATGACTTCACAGTAATGATAACATGAAAGAAAACTGAAGTAGGCAAGTCTATTTCTAGGCATTGTGAATGAAAGCAGAGTTAGGGCAATTATTTCAAAGTAGTTGTCTAGTGAATGTTTTTCTTAATCTTATAAACTAAGCTTTTAGGAAGCATTTTGAAAAGTGCTATAGTGAAAATGGTACGTTAAGCAATAAATTCAGTATGATTTCAATAAAGATATAAATTCAATAAATAAAATGATATTACTAACTTATAGTAATAATGTTCTATTTACCACTATGTTGATAATTAAATACAATCTTGCCTTTTTTTACTATGTAAAATAAATGTGGATCCATCATTATGCTATTTTTCTTCACCTTTCTATGTGTTCAAAATATAATTTATTTTTTAAAAATACTGCCAAAGTCAATAAAAAATACATTTCTTCACCAACTGAGTTAGCATCATGGAAAAGACAAAGAATACCAAGTCCTTGAGGTAGTAAAGTTATTAATATGAGTATAAAAAATGCAATTTTATCAAATTACACAATGAGTCTCCCCAGCAGACTGACAAATAATGAAAATAAGTGTTAATAACTAGTGTTGCTAAGAATGTGTTAAAATTTACAATCACATTTATTACTATATTACCTTTCTGGGGTCTTAAAAATGTCCAAATATTTGATATAGTAGTTCCACTTCCAGGAACCAATCCTAAAGAAATAATCAAATACAAAGTCAAAGATTTATATATATTCAGTACAGCATCTATACAGAGGAAACAATCTGAATATTCAACAGTAAAGGAGTGGTTAAATGAACCATGGTAATCAATCTAATGGAATATTATGCAATTACTGAAAGTACTTAATGCAGAAAAATACTAATATTTAATTTAATGTACAGTTCAATTTTTTAGGCTATAAATTATTTCTCATTTATTTGAAAATATATTTATGCATATGCATAGTAAAAGGATGGGTAAAAATATAGCAAAGTGCATTAGATGTGGTTATGGTAATTTTTCTTTTTCATATTTTCTAAAATGAGCACAAATTATTTTAACAATCAGAAAAAAATCATTAAAAGATTTCCTCTGAAATACGTAAATCAAATGGCATATTTATATTCTTATATAACATGAGGATATTTAATAAAGTATCACAATCTATTTCTTTGTAAGTATTTTTCATGTTACATACTTACAACAATGTCTGCTTTCTAAAATTAAATTAGATAAGGAATAGGCAGCAAGTACAGAGTATTATGTGAATTGTATAATTTGAAGGGTAACTTTTGGTGGAAAAGTTGATTTAGGAAAAATTTAGCATAGTCATAATCCATCTGTAAAGCTATAATGACTGGATCTATTTTATAAGTTTTGTAACAGTATTTAAAAAACTTTTTTATTTTTAATTGTGGTTAAAAACACAGCAATTAAAATTTACCATCTTAACCATTTTTAAATTTACAGTTCAGCAGTATTAAGTATATTCACATTGTTGTGGATAATAGTGTTTTTATTGGTTTCATAAAAATAATACATGTTCACTTATAAATAATTTAAACAATATAGAAAGTTACAGGGAAGTTTCTAAATATCAGATCCCAGATTGTACTATCAATTTTAAATGAATATCATGTTAGGTATATTTCTATGTGTTTATACAAATAAGATAATCTATTTAAGATCAGAACATGTACTTTACATTTAAAAGTATTAAATTTAAACTTATAATGTGGTAGTGGTAAGATAAACTTAAGGAATTGCTGAACTTTTAGAAAAATGTTTCTCTACTACAAGAGATTTTATTTCCTAAAATATCTGAAGTTTAAAAAAGAGTTTGGAGACTTTTTTATTTATATATTTCAAATTTAGAAATGCTAATAGACTCTGCTATGAAAAATATATTTTTACATCATTACATCATTATTCTTACAAAGTTGAAGTTTTAATGTTTATTTGTTTTATAATCCTAATTTCTTTGATCATTTGGTCTTGATTTGCATTTTAATCCAGTGCTCACAACATGCCTTGATTCTCAATACCTTAGTTACTGAATTTTGATTCAGAGGTTATCTGCTCTTCACTAAGTAATTTTGGGGTTTTTTCCTACATGGATCCATGGATGCTTGTGTTTGCCTTTTTCATCAATTCTCAAATGACACTTATTTAGATATAATAGTTTGGGGTCATGCTGGCTTTGCCTTAAAACTGTGCAGACATTTTTCCTTTGTTTTTGTTTTTTTTTTTTTAATATTTTTATTTATTTCTAGGAGAGAGAGAGACAGAGACAGCGTGAGCAGGGGAAGGTCAGAGAGAGAGGGAGACACAGACTCCGAAACAGGCTCCAGGCTCTGAGCTGGCTGTCAGCACAGAGCCCGACGCGGGGCCCGAACCCACTAACCGCGAGATCATGACCCAAGCGAAAGTCGGACGCTTAACCGACTAAGCCACCCAGGCGCCCCTTTTGTTTTCTGACTCTGAATATTGCTTAGAGGAAGTCTAAGGCCAGCATGATTTCCTCCTTGATAAGTCATTTAGATTTCTGCCTGGAGGTCTGAAACGTTTTTCCTTCATCTTTATGGTTAGTAGCTTAACCAGCAAATGCCTCAATATTTAATATTATGTGTCCATTATTTTTCTGCAGATTCAGTTCTTTTGTTATTTTGTGGAAATTCTCTTCTGTTACATCGTTACAGTGCTTTTCCTGATTCACTTGTTGCATTATGTACTCAAGGAGATGAATCAGGCTTTATTATGTTATCTTTGTCTCACTTACATATATCTTCTTTGCAATTATTTTGTTCTACTTTTCCTCTACACTGACTGCAATTTAGTAAATTCGTTTATCAACTAGAATTTATTGAGTGCCAGCACTAGTGGAAAATAAGTACATATGGGGCACCTGGGTGGCTCGGTTGGTTAAGCATCTGACTACGGCTCAGGTCATGATCTCGCAGTTCATGGGTTCGAGCCCCGCGTCGGGCTCTGTGCTGACAGCTAGCTCAGAGCCTGGAGCCTGCTTCAGATTCTGTGTCTCCCTCTCTGACCCTCCCCTGCTCACGCTGCCTCTCTCTCTCTCTCTCAGAAATAAATAAAACATTAAAAAAATTTTTTTTAAAAAGAAAATAACATTCCTACATTTATGAAGAGCTTTTAGTTAAGGAGAAGGGAGAGAAATAAACAACTTAAAACAGTGTCAGGTAGTAATAAGAAGAACACCATGTAAGATACTGGAGGGATGGGGGAAGGAAGTGTTCATTTTAGATGCAGCATGGGAGCAGGCCTTTTTAAGATGACATCTGAGAAGAGATCTGAATGAAGTGAGGCAGTAAGTCAGGCGAAGACCTGGGCAATCCAGGTGCAGAAAAGAGTAAGTACAAAGGCCCTGTAAGTGGGAAAGTGGTGTGTTCAAAACAGAATGATTAGAGCCAAATTAGGGCCAGAAAGTGGTGAGACATGAGACTAGAGAAATGGATAGGCCAGGTCACAAAAAGGGCTGTAGGCCCTAGTGAAGAGGTTGAATTCTGTTCTAAGTATCATGAGGAGCAGGGAGATGATGTATGCTTCAAAGGAGTTGTTCTGGTTGCTGCTAAGAATTTCAACAGCAATAACTGAGTATAAAGAATTGGTCAGTGGCACCTGGGTGGCTCAGTCGGTTAAGTGTCCGACTTCAGCTCAGGTCATGATCTCACTGTTCATGGGTTCGAGCCCCATGTTGGGCTCTGTGCTGACAGCTAGCTCCGAGCCTGGAGCCTGCTTCAGATTCTGTATCTCCCTCTCGCTGACCCTCCCCTGCTCACACTGTCTCTCTCTCTGTCTCTCTCAGAAATAAATAAAAAACATTTTAAAAAAAGAATTGGTCAGATAGGTGCTCTAGAACTGAAAATGCAAAAAGGGAGCAGTGAAATAAGAGTAACTTCAGGAAGCGGCCACTACCCCTAGTGCTAGATAAACAATACATCATTTTGAGATTGTTTATATCATCTCTTCTCAGAGATAAGGCATAATCATCTAGGAGAAAAGAAGAATGACTTGACTTGGGGAATGTGCTGGGACTGCCAGTCTTGCCTTTTGTTGAGAATCTGATTTCCAGCCACATTTCATTTCTTGATATACCAACTGTATTTGTTTTGAAATAATAGTATTATTTTGGCCTTCACTGGCTTAGGTTGTGGACATTTTCTTTCTGTTTTTAAAGGAGGTTTTACTGTTGTTTGTTTTTCCTGTATTGTAAGGTATTTGGAGAGGGAATTTGTGCTCTGCCCTTAATCCCCATCTTTATATGGAAGTCTAGAAAAATGTTTTAAAATAGATTATAATTCATATTTTTTCAACTCACCCTATATATAGGACTATACCAATAAGATGTCATAGTAGTATTATATATTGTTATAATAGCCACCATTTACCGAATGCCAATGGTGCAATGCACTATGACAGGGACTTTACATACATGATCTTTAAAACTTATAACAAGTCCATAAGGTAAGTACTACTGCCAGTTATTTCCACAAGAAAGCTTTTTTACTGATGATGTCAGATCAAAGAATCTTACAGCTGACCAAAATAAACAAGGTAAGAACAAATTTTTCTCTCTCTTGTGTTCATAAAAAATTAGTACATAAGAGGGGCACCTGGGTGGTTCAGTTGGTTAAGCGTCTGACTCTTGATTTCAGCTCAGGTCATGAGACAGAGCCCTGAATTAGGATAAATTCCTAGAAATGAGCTAAAAGGCCAATAGTTTTAAACTTCCTCATGTGGTATCAGGCTCTATGCTAAGTGTAGAACCTGTCTAGGATTCTTTCTCTCCCATTCTCTCTGCCCCTCCCCCATGCATGTGTGTGCAAACATGTTCTCTTTCTTTTTCTTAAAATAAATAAACATTAAAATAATTAGCACATAAGAGGGGCTCCTGGGAGGCTCAGTTGGTTAAGTGTCCAACTTCAGGTCAGGTCAAAATCTCATGGTTCGTGGGTTTGAGCCCCACAGCAGGCTCTGTGCTTGGAAACTACTTCAGATTACGGTCTCCCCTTTCTCTCTGCCCCTCCCCCACTCACACTATGTCTCTCTCAAAAAGAAACATTTTTTTAAAAAGATTAGCACATAAGAGACTGTTCTTTTTGAAGGACAAAGTAATAGTTTGTAAATGTGTACCACACAAACTAAGAGCAATTTTAAGGACTGCTTTTTGACACTATACTGTATCATTAAACTCTTGGTGGGAAAGGTACCAGCTAACTGACAAATTCCAGGAACTTGGTAAATTGAGGTGCTCTTTATCTCTATCATCCACAAACATGCTGAGAGACTGCTATGTTACACTCATTACTAAATTATATTAAACCATTATAATCTTATAAATTATAAGATATGTATCAGTATTTTTTTGGAAACCCCATTATTTGGATTTAAATATTATCAAACTTTTCTATTGTTCAACAATATTTATATTCATGTAATGACACTGAAAACATATCATTGAAACATGAACACATATCTATGACAAGTAGTGGATTTCTCTTTCTAATTAGAAAAGTAGTACATGTAACTGAAGCAAATTTTGAAAATATGTTTAAATAAAATAAGTAAAGAAAACATCTTTTTCTAAAGGACAGCAGGAAAAAAATAACCAATAATTCTTTATTTATAGGCGACTGACTATTGAGGTTGTCATAGCTCCATGTAGTTTTTTAAGTTTATGAAGTTGAAACTATTTGAGTACACTGCCTTTTTTCCCTAACACTATATCAGAAATGTTTCCTCAAGTTATTTAAAACTCTTTCAAAAATATATTCAGTGGCTGCATAATGTTCCTGGAGTAGTAGTTCCTTAAGTGGTCATTTAAGGTGTTTTCCTTAGTTTCTTATAAGTAATGTCTCTGTGAACTTTTTATGCTTAAATCTGTTTTAGCAGTTCAGATTATTTCCTAAATTAGGGTAAATTCCTAGAAGTGAGCTAAAAGGCCAATAGTTTTAAACTTCTTCATATGGCAAGACATTTGCTGTAAAAAATTATTTTAATTTCCTATACACGTACTGAAAATAAATCTAAGGAAAATAATTTATGTGGAGTACCTTTTAAAATTGGGATTGGGGGACCTGGGTGGCTCAGTCAGTTGTGTCTGACTTTATAATAGACTTTATAATCTACCATTATAATCTACCATTCATGAGTTCAAGCTCTGCACTGGGCTCTGTGCTGACAGCTCAGAGCCTGGAGCCTGCTTCGATTCTGTGTCTCCCTCTCTCTGTTCCCCTCCCGTCTCTCTCTCTCAAAAATAGACATTTAAAAAATTTTTTTAAAAATAAATAAAATTGAGATTAATATTTAAGTTTAGTTTTGGTATCTTGGTTTTAATATCTTACCTTTAAGGGAAAACCCACTCTTCAAAATATCTACTTGTTTTTGTGAGGTTCAAAACTTATACTTAATTTAAGGATGTAAGTTTAAATATATACTTATTTCAACCTAATGCTTCTATTTTTCAAGGCATCACCATCTCTTTTTTCCTATTTTCAAATATGCTCACCCAACAGTGTTGCCTCCTGACTTGTACATCATAGGTATATCACTAATTCATTGTATAAACGTACACATTCATCTGTGGATAGAAATCTAAATAAAATTGCAGGCCAATATCATTCCCAAACTAAGCAAACTTGGCACAAGAGTTTTCACAGCACCTAAATTAATATTACAAAATAGTTCTACTGTGCTAGACTGAAATACAGAGCATATGAACAGAGCAGGTTTACCTAATTCTAAAACTGATTTCGACTGGTGAAGGGATTGCAAAACTTGAGAAAAATATCCAGAAGATATCTAGTCTAAGTAAATAAAGGATTACTGCTTTATTAATTCACTCACCTAATTCTTACTGAACATCTTTTGTATGTCAATCATTTGCTAGGCATTGGAGTCAACTGAAAAAAGATAGTGGCCTGTCCTTCTGGAAGATACATTCTAGTGGAAGAGAAAGACAAAAGCAAATTAATAAATAATAGTCCTAAAATAGTCCTAAACTGTAATCTAGTCACTTCCAATACCAATATTACTTAAGTGAGAAAAAGAAATGATTTAGGTTCTACCCCAAGAATTTTTAAAGTTGTATTCAGAAAAACATTAAAGATTTAGAACTATTAGGAAATGTAGATATCTCTACATCCAGATACCCTACAGCTCTTTTAACACTGGTCATTGTCATCCCCTTGTACTCAGTATTTCCCCCTCCAAATGAAAGGATAGACTTGGATATCTAGAATTTAGTCTTCCCTTTATTACTCTCTTTACTCTGGTATGACCCAATCTCTGATGTACCATGTTGTAGTAGAAAGTAAAACTTTCCAAATTTGGGTAGTAAGAAACCCTAAGTTTTAGCAAGTGATAATACTAAAGGAATTGAAACCTTAGGTGAGACATTTCATTTTTGAGGGTGTCCATTTCCTTTGCAAACTGATGGATTTCAACTAAATGATCTCTAAAATCACTTCAGGCTTCAAAATTCACTATCTATGCTTCTGTTAAATCTATGTTAAATAAATGGAAGAAATCTGTTAAACATTTCTTCCATTTATCCTGGCGATAGAGAGGAAATGGCATGAGAAAGAGTACAGAGGTTAGAAAGAATTCCTGTTTTATAAGAATAAAGGATTTATAGTTTATAATGAACATTTTTTCGTGTTATTAAATAATTTTTAAAACATGTTTTTAATGTTTGCATAGCATTCCAATATATGGCTAAACCCAAAATGTATTTATCCGTGTCCTCATTCTAAAGATTTTTTTTCCCAATTTCTGCAGTATTGTAAAGAATATTTTAGAATCTATATTTTGTCTACTAGCACCCAAAATACTATTATAGGCTTTCCTGTTTTATTCCTTTTGTGTGGAAAAAAAATCACTGTGATTCCTTCTTCTTATCTACTCTAGCCTATCCATGGCTTTCGGTTAATATAAAAAAACCTCCACTTTGGACAGTGTTATAGAGCCTGTTCTTTCTCCTTTCTATAACAGTATCATCCCTGAGTGAGGTCCATATTTCTGCAGCTCTCCTGCGGTTAAAGAATGTGAATTAAAGCCAATGCCATGCCTGCATCAAGTCAGGATGATGTATATTTTAGCTTTAAGGAAAACTGAAATCCATGGGATTAAAGTCCCAACAGCAGACAAATAGGCAAAGATTCATTTCTGTTAGCTACACCAAAAATGTGATTTAGTGTGTTAACTAGGACGATGGTAACTATGACTTTGGTGATATTGCCATGATTCTGAACTTGCTATAATATTGTTACTACACTGAAACATTATAGCATAAATATACAATTAGGAGAAATAAAATTTAAGGTAGTAACTATTCTATTTAGTTTTTTACTTTTTTTGCAATATGGTACATTATTTCAATAGATATCACACTCTGCATTAGCACTGGTACTTTTCTACCCATTAGCAAAGGAATCAGAGAGGTGACACACTGCTTTAAAATTACCCTAAAAATTATTCTGAGTTAAACACATTTTTAACTTAATAGTTTTTGTTTAGGAGAAGAATGAAACCTGTTGTGCCTCTTTGATTGCGAACTGGTGCAAGTTAAATATCATTTTTAAAAACTTCAAGTTACTATTAACAATCTCTACAGAATCAATTTGGAATCCAAAGCAATACTCATATTAACAATTATTTCTACTGATAGCTATGGACATTATAGTCATCAATAAAATTTTAGTGACAGGATCTTTGAGGTTACACAATCCAACTCTCATCTTACAAATCAGAAAAGTAAACCAGAAAAGTTTTTGTTACTCATTGCAGTAAGCGTGGGGTGAGTGGGGATAAGTAGGGGATCCCAACACTCTCAGCCTAAAACATACCAGGGGGTATTAGGTTATAAGAACACTATACAGTAACAGTTGAACAAATCTAAGAAAGAGATCTGATTTACATCCAAAGTATACATTTACCCCCACAGGATTCTTGTTGGATGATCCACTACACCTTAAACTGTTAGCTCAGACACAGAAAAGAAGTGCCGTTACACAAATTGATGCTTGTGTGCAGTAAAACCCAAGAGAGAAGTTGGAGTTAGTTTCGCAGAACTGCGTTGTTGCATAACTACTGGGGTGACGATATATACACATATATATACACATACACACACATATATCCATATGTATACGTACCTGTAGCTTCTTAATCTTGCTTCAGGAAATGCCATTTACATATACTACAATGTAAATAGTGCATGATGGCTGGAGTTGTGCATCATAGGGACACTGAAAACATAAGTTTTATATATTACATTAATTAGGGTAGGCTAATTCCCATAACAAATAAACCCCAAATGTATAATGGTTCAAATTATATTTGCTATAATAAACAAGTTTCTTGCTAAAATAGACAAGTAGTTCAGTACTTAGTTTCCAAGGTTTTCCAGTACCTAGGCTTTCAGTACCAAACTTCCAAGGCCTCCCAGGTGGACTTGTCTGACAGTCTTTTAGAAGGGGAGTATTTTTAGGAGGCTCAAAAGTTGTGCATAGAACTGCTGTTCTCATTCCATCGCTCTAACTTGGTCACATGCCCACACCCAGCTGCAAGGGAGGCTGAGAAGAAGTTTACCTGTGTGGCCAACAAGAAATGAGAACATAGATTTAGATGTCTAGCTAAGAGTTATTGCTCACTTAGGTGCTCTCTCTGTGCACACACGCTTCTCCATACAAAAAATCTAAAGTAGACACCAAAAAAATAAACACATGATTATGCTTCAAACAGAACAAATAGTGAAAGAAAGGGGCTTTATTTAAGAATTGCATTCCCTGGGGAGCCTGAGTGGATCAGTCAGTTAAGCGTCTGACTTCAGCTCAGGTCAAGATCTCACGGTTTGTGGGTTCGAGCCCCACGTCGGGCTCTGTGCTGACAGCTAGCTCAGAGCCTGGAGCCTGTTTCAGATTCTGTCTCCCTCTCTGACCCTCCCCTGCTCACGCGGTCTCTCTTTCTCTCAGAGGAAAAAAAAAAAAGGAATTGCATTCCCTCCTACAGGTAGGCCTGTTAATTAATGCATAACAGTAACCAACTGGCAACTGAAATATAAAAAGGAGGGAAAAAAGCAAATTTTTGCAAGTATTACATATATACATACACACACACACACACACACACACACATATATACATATATTAGTTGGAAGTTGGCTTGGTTTTCCTATTCCATTAACTAGTCAAATTCAGAACTAAGACTCCTGTCTAATTACTTGTTTTAGGGACATAAGACCACCAAGCTCCCCTTTAACTACACTATTAGTAAACGATGTTTGAAAAATATTTAACTTCTTACACAACTAAGATAGTAATTCCATAATGAAGGCAATAATTAGTGACGTTGTTTTTCCTTTGGATAACTTATCATTGTAATCCTGAAACTGTTCTTAATCACTCAGTTTTTAATAGAAGCACTGCATGGCTGCACCTCTGAAATCATAAACAGGAAGTGTGATATATAAATGTCAGTAGAACTAAAACTCAATTCTATGGTTTGATATTTTTCTTCCCCCCATATTTTCAGGTTAATATCTGATTAACCCTCTTTTACAGAGGAGGAAATGGGAATGACCCAGAAACTGCTATTAGTTTGGCATCCTTAGAAATTTATTTCTTATAGAGGTTGCCCAAATTTATTATTGCCAGAAGACAGTGTAGATGGAGAAAGAGGCCAGAGAGTGTATGACTCTTAATTTAACTCTTTAAAAATCCATTATAGAAAATACTCTTAAACTTTGTACATTCTTTTTCTTTTAAGGTATCTTGTTTTATTTTTTTTTAATTTCTTGAAAGTCAAGTTAGTCAGCATACAGTGTAGTATTGGTTTCAGGAGTAGAACCCAGTGATTCATCACTTCACTTTCTACATTCTTATTCTGACACCTCAGCAAGTCCTGGAGTGTGTTCCACTATGTCAATTCCTTCATGAGACAGCTAAGGAGTAGCTTGAGTACTCCAAAAATCAGGGTATTATATCTGGTTCTTCTCAATGAAGACATTAGGGGTCTTTTTAGGGTTGTTGATATTTTCTACATAACATTGTTTCAGTTTCTTTGCTGCATGGACATCTCTACGGAAATTACAAGATTCAAATTGACCAGGCAGAACATTGTTTTTTAAGTTCATTTATTTTGAGAGATACAGAGAGAGAGAGTGCAAGTAGCAGGGGGGACAGAGAATCCAAAGCAGGCTCTGTGCTGACAGCAGTGAGCCCAATGTGGGGCTTGAACTCATGAACCATGAGATCATGACCTGAGCTGAAGTCAGATGCTTAACCAACTGGTCGGTGCCCCGACCAGCCAGAACTTTTATATTACATTAAGTATTTCTGGAGAAATGTACCAATATGTAGATTCTTCTATAACTTTAAGATGTTTTTGCTTTGGAAACTGTTTCTTAATTTATTCTTAAACTAAGCACTGAAGGAATGATTTTACTCAAAATCACACAATATACAGTGAAATAGCAAAAAATAGAACTTATCTATATATCTAAACTCCTATTCAAGGAAGATCACCATGACTTACAGAATGTCTTAAAAGGAGGTAGCCTGCCCATCTATTGAGTGTCTAGCTTTCTACCGCACCTGAGGCACTGTTGAGCAGCATATACAATATATAAAATTTGATGTACTTTAATTGAAAATCTAGCATGTAAAAAGGATGTGGGAGTGTCTGAGAAGAAACATAGTAAGTATATTAATCAAATGCAGACTATAAATAATTGCTAAGGGGATGTGGAAAATGAAGTGATTTAAAACTAGATTGATAATGGATAGAGGTTCACTGGAAAAGGTAAATTTCATGTAGAGTTTTTAAAGTGGTAATGGATTTGGATTGCCAGAGAGAAAAGGTAACCATTCATTCATTCAGCAAATATTTATTGAGTTCTCACTATGTGCCATGTGCTAGGCACTGTTGACAGCAATGAGGATAGAGCAATCCACAAAACTATTGCAGAGCAGCCACAGGCATTTCATTTCCCAGGCATGATACTTGAATAAGAACAGACAACACAAATATGAGAGTAGAGAGAAATGAAAGAGAAAGGAAAAGAACTAGTAATGGGCTTGTAGTAGAAGGCCTTAAACGCTAGGATGTTTTCTAAATGGGAGAAAGATGTTTGGTGCATTGAACTCCTTTGGTCACTGCAGTCAGAACAAACTGCTTTTTTCCCATCTGTTGGTCAGCTCTCCTAGTCTCCTAGATAACTTTATAATGACCGGGATAACACAAACAAAATAAATACTGCACACATAAAGATTCCCAACTGAAGTGGGTGAAAAGCAAAAAGGGAAAGAAAGCAAAACGTTGAATTTTATGTCTCCTTTTATCTTTCCATTGGTTATTATATAATCAGTGTCTTCCTAGCAACACTCTCCCATTCAGTAGATGTCTAGGTTGTGATTCGATTCCTGAAGGTTCTGCTCTTCTCCTTTACTTCTAGGTGGAATCACTGAAAGGAAAGGAGATTCTATTTATATCCCCCTTTTTTTTAGTCAATCAGATGTTCCTTATTCACCTAGCAATACTTCTCTACAGAGTGTTTGATGAAAAGTGTTTTATGTTATGTATAAGCTAGTGGGAAAAGGGGTAAGACATGATGGGGACTAAGGAAAATACCAAAAGGCTGTAATGCAATACAAGGCAAGGCAATGTAATGCAATGCAGCATAATACAATCGCCTAGAATATAAACTTGACACTTAAGACCTTTGAATTAAATGGGCATATCTCCTACACTAGTAACCATAATCTAACACACACACACACACACACACACACACGCTCACTGGAAAGGAAGATTTCATGGAAAAGTAAAAAATTACTCCAATTCAATTTTAGGGATATAGGAACACATCTGTTTAATTCTACTTATAGAAGTGCATTGACAAGTTACTAGCTTTAATATTAGCCTGAAAAGAGCCTTCAAAGTCACACATTGAATTTCTTAGTTTCAAGAGAAACAGCTACACTATGAATGTTGAAAATGGGATTGTCAAGACAAAGCAATAAATAGTTTTTGATTATTGATGCTATATATCTATATATAACTTCTAACCTATAGTCAACAAACATGCCAGACAACACATTGAGTGGTAAAAAGGCTATGGGAGAAGCGGATCATAGTCTGAGCTATTAGTTATCAGTAGAATTATAGCATCAGTCCTGCTATTTAACCACAAATCTAAATGGAAGCAATCTAGTATAGAAGAGTATATATTCTGGAATAAAACAAATTTGAGTTTAAATCTTGACCTAACTTACAAATTCTGTAACTCTGGAAAATTTGCTGCCTTTGTGAGTCACAGTTCTTTCATTTTGTAAACTGTAACTAAAACTCTACCGCCTAATTGATGTCATGAAGATCTATTAAAATAAGACTTTCCAGGTTCAAATCTCAGCTCCCTCACTCAGAAGTTGTGAGACTTAATGCCTCATTTTCCTCATCTGTATAATAAAGATAATAATAGTCCCTATACCTCAAAGCATTGTGAGGACTTAACACCTTAGTATATTAATTTTTTTTTTCTATTTGAGAGAGAGCGAGCACAGGAATGGGGGAAAGGGGTAGAGGGAGAGAGAATCTTAAGCAGGCTCCGAGCCCAACATGAGGCTTGATCCATGACCCTGAGATCATGATCTGAGCCGAAATCAAGAGTAAGTGGCTCAACCAACTAAGCAATCCAGGTGGCTCCAACACCTTAATGCATTTAACATGCATATAGAAAATGATATATTTACATATACCTTAATTCTTACTTAAAGCACCTACCTAGTACTTGCCCCTTAGTATGCTTCTAATAAATGTTAATTCCCTTTTATATTTCAATTGAAGTTATTTTCCCAATATACGTTTAAATGTATTTAGCTTAATAAAATTTTACTAAGGTAGAATTGATATCCAATAAACTGCACATACTTAAGGTGTACAACCGATAACTTTTAACATGTACAATTGATACAGTTGATAAGTTTAAACATCAAATGTTTCAATTTATCCCTCTGAAACCATCACCAGAATAAGAGTGAACATATCCATCAGGCCTAAGAATTTCCCCTGCCTTTTTATAATCCCCCACTTTTATAATCCCTCTCTTAGTACCTCTCTCCCCAAGCAACGACTGGGCTCTCTGCCTTTTGTTTTTAGTTTGCATTTTCTAGAGTTTTATATTTTCTTTCCTTTGGTCACTCAGAATACTGTTTTTAGATTCATCCATGCTGTTGTATATAACAATACTTCATTACCTTTTAATGCTGAGTATTACATTGCAAAAATATATCACAACTTATCCATTTATCTCTTGATGGACATTTGGGTCATTTCAAATCAGAGACTGTTAAAAAGAAAGCAACTATGAACATTCATGTACAGATCTCTGTAGGAGCATATGCTTTATTTTCTTGGGGAAATACCTAGAATGAAATACTTTTCAAGAAACTGCCAAACTGTTTCCAAACTGATTATATCATTTTATATCCCTACTAGGAGTGTATCAAAGTTCTAATTCCTCCACATCCTTAATAACACTTTTCATTTTAGCCATTCTAAAAGATATGTATACATATTTTGTATATGCCAGTTTCTCCATCATGGTTTTACTCTGTGTTTCCCTAAGATTAATGAGGTTAAATAAAGTTGAACATCTTTCCATGTGCTTATTTGCTATGTGGGTATCTGTTTGGTGAAGTTATTGTCCAAGTCTTTTGCCCACTTTTTTGAGACTTGTTTTCTCATTGTTGAATTTTGAGAGTTTGTTACATTTTTTAAAACCTTAATTTATTTAAGTGATATCTATGGCCAACGGCCAACATGGGGCTTGAACGCATGACCCCAAGATTAAGAGTCAAACGCTCTACAACTGAGCCAGCCAGGCACGCTGAGAGTTTGTTACGTTCTTGATACAAATCCTTTATTACATGCTTTGCAAATATTTCTCTCAGGCTGGGGCTTGTCTTCTTTAGCAGTGTATTTTAAAGAACAGAGTTTGTAAAAATGTGGTTAAGTCCAATCTCCCGATTTGTTCATTTGTAGACTGTGACTTTGTCACATCTAAAAAATCTTTCTGTAACTCAGAGTCACAAAAATTTTCTTAACGCTTTCCTCCAGAAATTTAAAAAACAATTTTTTTAAGTTTATTCAGTTTTGAGAGACAGAGAGACAGAGCACAAGCAGGGGAGAGGCAGAGAGAAGGAGACACGGAATCTGAAGCAGGCTCCAGGTTCTGAGCTGTCAGCACAGAGCCCAACGTGCGGCTCCAACTCATGAACTGTGAGATCATGACCTGAGCCAAAGTCGGATGCTCAACGGAGCCACCCAGGTGCTCCTCCTCCAGAAATTAATAGTAATTTAAAGCTTTACATTTAGGTTTGTGATCAATTTGGGGTAAATCTTCGTACATGGTCTGAGATGTGAATCAAAGTTCCTATTTTTATATGTGGATATCCAGTTCTTCTAAGCACAATGTGTTAAAAACAATTCTTTCTTCATTGAATTACCTTTGCACTTTGTCAAAAATCTGTTGTCCTTGGGGCGCCTGAGTGGCTCAGTCAGTTGAGCCTCTGACTTCGGCTCAGGTCATGATCTCACAGTGGTTCGTGGGTTCGAGCCCCACATCGGGCTCTGTGCTGACAGCTCAGAGCCTGGAGCCTGCTTCAGATTCTGTATCTCCCTCTCTCTCTGACCCTCCCCTGCTCACGCAGTCTCTCTCTCAGAAATAAATAAAACATTAAAAAAATTTAAAAAAAAAATCTGTTGTCCTTATGTGGGTCAATTTCTGGACCCTGCATTCTGTTACATTAATCCATTTGTCTGTTTTTACACTAATACCACTCTGTTTTGATTACTATAGATATTTAATAAGTCTTAAAGTTAGGTAGTGTCAGTCCTCCAATTTTGTTCTTGCTATTAAAGTTAACAGGGTTATTCCAGATCTTTGCATTTCTATATGAATTTTAGAATCAGTTTGTAAGTTTCTTTCCTAGTTTCTTTTTAAACCTATTGGGATTTGGATTTGGATTGTGTTGCACCTACATATCAATTTAAGGAGAACTGGCAGGTTAATCTGTCCAATTATTTAAGTTGTCTTTACTTTCCTAACAATATTTGCAGTTTTTAGTGTATAGGTCTTTTGTGTCTTTGGACAAATTTATTCCTGAGTATTTCATATTTTTTATGCTACTGTAAAGACTTTTTATTTTTGTATTTCCATTTTCAGTTGTTTGTTGCTCAAATAAAGAAATACAAATGACTATTGTATATTTATCTTGTATCCTGCAATTTTGCTACACTTACCTATTAGTTCTAGTAGGTTTTATAGATTCCACCAAGTGGAACAGATGGATGATTATGTCAGTTTTATTTCTTCCTTTCCAATCTGAATGTGTTTTTCTTTTCTTGCCTGATTGCACTGGCAGACCTCCATGGGTTCTGCCAATAAAAGTGGTAGGAAGAGACATTACTCCATTGTCCTGAACTTACAGGGAAAGCATGCAGTCTTTCACCAGTAGGCATGAGATTATCTGTAGGTTTTCTATAATGTGCTTCACGTGGTTGAAGAAGTACCCTTCCATTCCAAGTTGCTGATTTTTTAATTGGGAACAAAAATTGGATTTCGTCAGATGGTTTTTCCTGCACCTATTGAGATGATCAGTTTTTCTTTTTTAGATTAATGTGGTGAGTTATAATGATTGATTTTTGAATATTAAACCAATCTTATACTCTTGGGATAAATCCTGCCCCACAATAATATTATCCTTCTTATATATTGTTGGATTTAAGAAAATTTTGTCTAGAATTTTTTACATCTGTGTTCATGAGGGAAATTGTCCAGAGTTTTCTTTTCTTGTAATGCCTTTGTGTGGCTTCGGTATCAGGGTAATTCTGGCCTCAAAAAACAAACCTAAAAACATTCCTTTCTCTTTACTTTTGTGGAAGAGCTTAAAGTGATTGGTATTTTTTTCTCTAAATATTTTAAGTATTCACCAGTAAAATTCTATGGACCAGAATTTTTCTTTACAAGAACGTTTTAAACTAAAAGTTCAATTTTGGGGAAATAAATATAGAACCATTTGGGTTATATATTTCTTCTTGAGTCAGCTTTGGTAGTTTATGTCTTTCAGGGAATTCAGCCGTTTCATCAAAGTTGTTCATTTTTTTTGCCTAAAGTTGTTCATAATATTTATTATCCTCTACATATCTGTAGAATTTGTAATGATGTCACCTCTTTCATTCCTGACATTGGGATTCCTGATTAATGTCTTCTCTTTTTTTTCCCTAACCAGTCTAGCCAAAAGTTTATCAATTTTATTGATCTCAAACAACCAGGTTTTGATTCCTTAGGTATTCTCAACTAATCTTTATTTTCTATTAATTTCCACCTTGACCTTTATTATCTCATTTCTTTTGATTTTTTGTGTTTAATTAATTCTTATTTTCTAGTTTCTTAAGGTGGAAGTTAGGTCATTGCTTTGAGATTTTTTTGTATTTTTTAATGTAGGCAGTTCATTTATATAAATTAAGATATGTTGTATTTTTATTTTCCTTCAGGTCAAAATACTTTCTAATTTCACCTTGGATCTCTTCTTTAATCAGTGGGTTACACAGAAGCATGTGATTTAGTTTCCAAACATTTGGGGATTTTCCAGTTAGCTTTCTGTTATTGATTTCTAATTTAATTCCATTGTGGTGAGAGGACATACTTTGCATGACTTAAATCCTCTAAAATATATTGAGACATATTTTATGGTCTAAAACAGAGACTGGCAAACTTTTTCTCTAAAGGGTCAGACAGTAAATAGTTTAAGCTTTATGGGTCACACGCAGTCTCTCCTGTTACATATTTTCTTTTCTTTTTAAAGAAACCTTTCAAAATGTGAAAACCATTCTTAGTTCATAGGCTATATAAAACCAAGTTAGATTTGGCCCTACAGTCATTGTTTGCTAACCCCTAGCCAGAAATATGGTCTCTCTGGGTAAATGTTTCATGTACTGTTTTTAAAGAGAATGTGCATTCTTTTGTTAGTGGAATGTTCTAAAAAAGTCAATTGAGCATACTGGTGGATAGTGTTGAGTTTACTATGTCCTTGCTATGTTTCAACTTGTCTAGCAATTATTTAAGAGGATTATTACTTAATAATTTAATTCTTGCTGAATTATTTAATCATTGAAGCAACTATTAAAATCTCTGACTGTAATTATAGATTTGTCTATTTCTTCTTACAGTTCTATCAGTTTTTGCTTCATGTATTGTGAACCTCTTTTTATTTGGGGCATAAACATTTAGCATTATCACATCCTCTTAATTAACTGCCTTATTATTACAAAATGGCTTTCCTTACCCCTCGTAATATTCTTTGCTCTGAAATCTTACTTTGTTTCTACTATGTTAATACCGCTCCACCTGTTTCTTGACTAATGTCAGCATCAGCATGGTATATCTTTTATCATTCTTTCATTCTTAACATTTTTGTTTCTTTATCTGTAAAGTATGTTGGGTCTTACTTTCTATCCAACCTGACAATCTCGACCATTTGACTGGAATATTTAAATCATTTACATTTAATGTGATTATTGATATAATTAGATTTAAGAATCGTCTTGCTATTTTTTTAAATGTTTTATTTTTTTATTTTGAGAGAGAGAGCATGAGCAGAGGCAGGGCAGAGAGAGGGAGAGAGAGAATCCCAAGCAGGCTCCACGCTGCCAGCACAGAGCCCAACACAGGGCTATATCCCACAAACCGTGAGATTATGACTTGAGCTGAGATCAAGAGTCGAAAACTCAACCAACTGAGCCACCCAGGCACCCTTCATCTTGCTAATTTTCCATTTGTTCCATTTGTTCCGTGTTCCATCTGTTCATTGTTCCTTTTCTCCTTTTTCTGCCTTCTTTTGGATTGAGTACTTTTTTTTTTAAGTTTATTTATTTCTTTTGAGAGAGAGAAGTAGAGAAAGGGCAGAGAAAGGAGAGAGAGAATCTCAGTAGGCTCAGCCCTGTCAGCACTGAGCGCACATGGGCTCAAACTCACAAACTGTGAGATCATGACCTGAGCCAAAACCAAAAGTCAGATACTTAACCAACTGAGCCACCCAGGTACCCCTGGATTGAGTACTTTTTTATGATTCCACTTTTTGTCCTTTGACTTATTAGCCATTTTGTTGTTTTGTTATTATTCTACTGGTTGCTTTAGGGTTTATAGTCTACATGTTTAATTTATCACAATCTACTTTCAAGCAAATTTATACCACTTCACATATAATAAAAGAACCTCATAATATCTTATTTGTAGTTTTCTCCTCCTGGTTTATGCTATTGTTGACATGTATTTACTAATGCATATTATAAATTCCACAATACACTGCTATTATTTTTGTTTAAATAGTTATCTTAAAAGAGAATTAAATGGGTAAAAAAGTACACATTTGCCCACGTAGCTACCTTTTCCAGTGCTCATCATTCCTCGGTGCAGATCTGTATTTCCATCTGGTATTTCCTTTCTGTCTGAATGACTTCCTTTAATATCCTTGTAGTATAGTCTGTTGGCAGACTGATACTGAATTTTCATTCTGTGAATTTTCAGTCTTTACAACACTTCCAGGTTCAAAGTGAGTAATCATCAATTAATCTACTCCCTACCAAACACTATACATAACCTGGGCTAAACCTGAAAACAGAAAAGGAGCATATTGTACAACCATAAATAACCTAGAACTTTGCCTCTAAAAGTCCAGTTTAGGACAAAGGAAACTTATAATATGCCAGGGTGTTAAAAGCCAGTGAGTAAACATGCGGCATCTTCTTAGATATCAATTTTATACTCCAGGATTTTAAAAGAATTTATAAGAATATTTATACTAAACACAAGGCTACTGTGGTATATAATGCAACATTTATATTAAATTTAAGACAAGAAACTAAGCAAACTTCTAGTATGGGATCAAGTGTTCTAGGGCAATTATTCACTTTTCTCTATTATTAACCATACTTTTATGAAAAAGTTTTGATGATTATTCATGATTTATTAAAACGTCTCCCAAAATTGGATGCTGTCAACAAATATGTAGGTTATTCATAGAAGTTTTTATTTAATTTGAATATGCATTTCTGAATTGACCACTATATTCTGTTATTCAGCTCATGAATCATTTCTTAGTGTGCTCATGAAAAGTAAACTTAACTCCAAGTTTTTAAATACCCATCGTTGGGGTGCCTGGGTGGCTCAGTCAGTTAAGTGTCTGACTTGATTTCAGCTTAGGTCATGATCTCGAGTTGTGGAATCAAGCCCCCTATTGGGCTCTGCTCTGACACCTGCTTGGTATTCTTTCTCTTCCTCTCTCTCTCTGCCCCTCACCCACGCACACGGGCACTCTCTCTCAAAATAAATAAATAAACTTAAAAAAAATCCATCATTATTCCTGTGAAGGACGTTACTTACCAGTTCTCACTTTTGTGGACATCAGCATGCCTACATCATTCAGTACCTGCAACACTGTCCAATTTCCTGAAACCAATCTGGGATTAAATAAGAATATACATAAACAAGCCTGTTAGAAAAAGACCTAAAACAAAGAAAAATAAGCTGGCTATGAAAACCCTACCAGAAAATCTACTTCTAAGACTGCATCCTAAGGAAATAAATAAAGCAAAAATTTAACTGTTAGATTGTCCCTTTTAAAAATACATATAATATTCCTAAATAAGATACTGCTTAAGTTATGGTACATCCTTATTCTATGTGGAATACTTACTTTGCCATTAAAGAATATTATAGCTGAATATTTATTGCTAGGATGAACAATAAACAGGTATGAAAATTTAATAAAAGGGGCTAAGGTTATTTCTGGGTTTGGATTATGAATTTCTTTCCTACATCTTGCTCATCTTGCTGTATATTATTTAGTATCAACTGCTGGTAATAAGAAAAACCCCAAAGTTTCCAAAAATACTAATTCAACATGAATACTTATTCAAAATGATGAGGCCATCATTTGTTTACCCATTAATCAACAAATATTTGCAATATTAAATAAGGCATAGTCCATGCCTCATGACTCTTAATTTGTGAGAGAGAAAGAGAAGGCATAATCAACAATCTTGGAAATTTTTTATTCTTCTCTTTCATTCTCATTACTTTATTGCCCAGTCATTCCCTTCTTATTCAGAGTGGACTTTGGCACTTGGCTTTCAGTATCTGCCTCCCCTGCATTTCCTGCCATCATGTGCCACTTCAGTGTCCATATGGGCAACCTATCCAACAACAACCTTGAATTCTGACTCCACTAGCTTACAACCATTCATCCAGTGGTCCATACCCAGAGCCACACATTCAACCTTCTGATCATCAAGAAATTGTTCCACAGCCTTAGACTCCAGTATAATTGATCTCTGACCACACCACATATCATTCCAATTTTTTTACTCCCTTACTCTCTAAACACCTGCCTTACCTTATTTTAACCTCTATTCCTCAACTATTCCCTTTTTTATATTTCAGACCATGATCTCCAGCATAGCTTCATATCTTTTCCTATCTTAGTTTCAGATACATCAGTCTCTCCTGCTAATAACCTTGCCCCTGGCTAACTCCCTCTCCCATTCCTTAAGACACATATTTTATGCCACCTTACTTCAACTTAAACTTGCTACTTCCCCTATGCCTTCTTTTATGTCTCCTTTACGAGAAAAAAAAAATCAAAACTATAAGCTATGTACCTCCTAACCTTCTTGCTCCACACTTATAAGTTATACATTTAATTATCTTCACCTCCTTTCTTCTAATTTCAGAGGAAGTATCGTTTTCTTCCAGGTCAACTCCTTTACTGCACCCTTGATCCCACATTCCCTAATCTCCTATAGATCTTTCTTTATTTACCTTTATCCCTCCTTCTTTCTAATCTCTTCTGTTTGCTGACTCTCCCCACATTTTATAAATACTAAACTCTCTTCACTGTAGAATCTCCTCCTCAATTCTATAAGTTACTCCCTACAATAATCCTTTATTTCTGTTTTGAAGAAGAAATGAAGAGCCTTGAAATAATATAAATCTGTTGCAATTTTTCTCAATTTAAAATACTTTTCAACCCAACATGGAATTCTGCCACCATCAGTATATTGAAAGCGTCCTGGCAAACATTAATGACATAATTGCCAAATCCTATGATCTTTTTCAATTTACTTGACCTGTCTTTATCTTCTGATAATCCTAACTCCTTTTTTTCTTTTTCTTTTTTTTTTTTTTATATTTTTATTTTATGTCTAGGAGAGAGAGAGAGAGAGACAGCGTGAGCAGGGGAGGGTCAGAGAGAGAGGGAGACACAGACTCTGAAACAGGCTCCAGGCTCCGAGCTGGCAGTCGGCACAGAGCCCGACGCGGGGCTCGAACCCACGAACCGCGAGATCATGACCCAAGCGAAAGTCGGACGCTTAACCGACTAAGCCACCCAGGCGCCCCCTAACTCCTTTTTTTCTGAATCATCTCTCCCATTGCCTTCTAGAACACTGAGATCTGTTGGTGTCCCCTTCCATCCTTCTGGTAGTTATTCTTAAAAAGAAATTTGCTGCCTTCTCTTACTCTGCCCTTTTAATAATGTTAGCTCTCATTTCCTCTCGCTATATTCAGTCTCTATGAGCAATGGCATCCAGTTCCCCCAAATTTTCAAAGTCATTTCTTAATTACACCCACTCTAGTCCCGGCCTTTCTCCTAAGACTCAGATGCACATGCTGAGCTCCCTACTGAACTTCTCTATATGGATATCCCAGTGGCAGTCTTCCATATTCAGTATGTCTTCACTGACCATTTCATCTCTTTCCCCTTTCCCAGTTTTCTATTCCACACCCTTATACACACATACATGTAAACCAAAATCCCTGGCCTTCCTCCATTTGCCTTCCTCCATTTGCCTCTATCCTGGTTAATTATACCACTATTGTAGTCTACAAGCCAGGAACTAGGGAGTCATTCTAGATTCTTCCTCATCTCTATTCCAACCATTACTCCCTGGTCCAAAATCTCATTATCTCCCCCCATGACTGTAAAACCACACAAAACTACTTTCATTCACTTAAATAAATAGAGCACATTTTACAACATTTCCCCTAGTATTTAAATTATGAAATTACAGGGGCACCTGGATGGCTCAGTAGGTGAAGCATCTGACTTCTGCTCAGGTCATGATCTCACTGTTGGTTGGTGAGTTTGAGCCCTGCATCGGACTGTATGCTGAATGCTGGAAGCCTGGTGCCTGGTTCAGATTCTGTGTCTCCCATTCTCTCTGCCCCTCCCCCACTCACACTCTGTCTCTCTCTCAAAAACTAAGATAAAATAATGAAATTACAACCATTTTACCTTATTAGCAAACTAGGAAGGCATATACAGAAACTTCATATCCTCCACTATTCTGAGATCAGAAACCTGGTTTATTCCCCTGTACCTACGTGTTTATCATACAGCAATTGTTGCATTACTATCTATTCACTTTTGAATACAGTAAACATGGCATACTTAAATATAACCATAATAATTATTAAGCTGGATATTAAACAGTTAGATAACTAATAGGATTCATATTTTAAATAATGAAATACAATTTTATACCTTGTTAGTTCACCAGAATTTCTTTAAACCATATACCACACACATACCTATATACATATACCAAATCAGAATTAGATAAACTAACAAACTTTGTTTTCTCTATAAATTGAGCTTCCTTTTATTCCTATCCTACTGTGATTGACACCATCAACCTATCTATGCTCCCAAAATGATGAAAGTGAAGGCATCCTCATAGCTACGCTTAGTGGAATAATAGTGTAGCCTAGGTGGATAAGAGGGGTCCCACTGCCTCCCTGAGTCTTTTCTGCTTTGCTTTCTGATGCCTGAAAGATAGAACCTTATATTCCACAAAGTATAAGCTGCAATTTTCCTGAAGAAGAGGAACAAAGTATAGTATTTAATAATGCTAAATGAATGTAATTCAATAATACCAATACGTAAAAGATAAATGTAGAGCCTTCTTTTGTCAACTGGGAAAGGACGGAAAAAAGTGGTATATTGTTAGGGGGGTCTTCAGAAGAAGTACCTTCCAAAGCATTTCTGATTTTTTTAAATATTCTTTAATGCACATGTAGTTTGTAACTGGAGGGAGTTTTTCAAAAGTAAGTCCACAGGTCTAGTTTCAAGGATAAAGTAAAGTTATTCATAAAGTATTTTTATATCAAGTGATTTAGAAGAAGCTTTTGAACTTTATCATAATTAACAACTATATGTACTAACATTTTCTACATCTAAAGGATTAAACTTTAGGAACTTTCAATTTTATATTCCTTTCCTTTTAAAGGAAGATGAGAGGATCATTAGATTTAGTCACATGCTACAAGAATTTCTTGTCAGAAAAAAGCTTTGTATCTACCATACTATACGAGTAGTTTTGCAGTTTATTGCAAAATATTGCAGTTAAGGCACATGAGCTTTGAGTTGTTTTGCCAATGGCGTAAACATCTAATTGGTAAAAAAAAAAAAAAAAAAAACTATGTTTATAAAATATATCATCCAAAAAGTGGGAAAAATGGTATGTATGATACTTCAAACCTCTTATTTTTCTTTAAGAGTTACGTTAAAATTACATATATACTCTATATATACCATCCTGAGTTCACTAGGTCAAAAGTTAATAGTATAGGGTCATCAAATAAATTAAATGTTAACAGCAAAAATTAAAGGACTTAAATTAAAAACATAGGGCCTAATCCTATGAAGAAAAGTGAGGAAAAAGTGTTCCCACAAGAGCTGTAAATGGTTCACCTATTTAAAATAAATTACTTCTTCAGAGCTGCCTTAAAAAGTTAATTTGTTTTAAACACATAAGCATTTCTTTGCCAAAAAAGAATGCTATATTTTATTCTCCTCATTTCCCTATAGATTTGTACTACAGGAAAGAAATAATTTTTTTTTTCATATTAAGAATAAAAATGTAGCATGAGGCTCAACTGTCACAGACAACTCGTCATACATTCTCAGTCATATCTCGAAGAGACCAGAGAGTCTCAACTTTACTTCTATTTACTACAAATAAGTAAGAAATAAATGATAATAAATTCCTGGTTCCTTGCCCTCCTCAACTTTTAGGACAAGGCTCATCCTAAGTTAATAAAGTCTCTGAGAAAGTCATGGGTTCTAATATTTTTAAGTTTAACCCAACGTAAAGTTTGTTAAAACCCTTCAATTTTCTTTTGATAAAGGATCAATAGGTCCATCTCTATTATTTATAAGTCCTTTTTATTATCTTATACTGTTCTCCAAATATAAACATTTTAATGGCTAGGACAAAATCTTAACTAATGGTTGGTATATTTCAGACCATATATGGCATATGATTTACTGTTCTGGATGTGTCACTGTTTGAGAGGGGCTCTGTTAAACTTCAGCATAACCAGAAGAAGGAAAACAAGATGGTGAAGGGCTTAAAAATCATGAAGCCACTAAAGAAACCAAGGATGTCTGTAGGATGGGGATTCAGTTGTCTTCACGGTTAAAGATAATAGTGTTCATATTTACTTTTTTTTAAGTTTATTTAGCTTTGTTTTTAGTAATCTCTACACCCAACATGTAGAACTCATGACCCTGACTGTGAGGTCAAGAGTCACATGCTCTTCTGACTGAGCCAGCTGGGAACCCCAATAGTGGTCATATTTAAAAAGTTATCACCCATAGGTTGGAACTTATTTATTCTCAGTAGCTGGAGGGGGCACTTTGACAATGGGTGGCAGCTTTTACAAAGAGGCATGTTTTAGCTAATAAGATTCTATGATTCTAATATCTTAAAAATAATATTCTAAAACATTATGTTTAATATTTCATCTAAAGGCAGAATGTTCACACAATTTTAGAAAGTAGACAGCTGAAGTAAGTGGATATATTCTTTTCCAGGTATCCTTATTGGTAAAGGTTGCAAGGGGCAAGTTCATACTTCAGTAAATATTAATCATTATTAATTATAAATGAATTTTAGTTCAGTCTCATAATCTGTGCCCAAGAATATGGAAGCAAAACAATTCTTCATATGGGGGCAGAAAGCCTTTATACCTCCATAGCCTTAAATCAGAGTTGAAAATGTTATGTATGGATCTGTTCTAACTACTTCCATAATACTTACTCATAATACTGTTTTTTAATTCAAATAGATATTTGCCTAATTTTCTTAAACATTACAGGGACTTAAAATACATAGATCATTCCTAAGCTATAATACTATGTGCTTGATTTAATAAATCATTCTATATTTGATTTATATCTTTCTGGAGTTAAAACTATGACTTACTGGTAAAAACTGTCATCTCAAACAAGTTAGGATTACCATCCCAGGCACTGAAGTTAATTATCAGAGCCCCCCAAAAGTGGTAATCTTACAGGCATAACTCATATTACATATTACATATTATATTATTACATATTACATAACTCAAATTACATATAATTTAATTCCTCCATCTAAGGTAGGAATTTAATTCCTACCACTAAGATTGTAGTTAACTTTCATCACTACTTAGTTCATTTTGCATCTTTGGATACCTTAAGATCATCTAATTGAATTCTCCGTATCTCTCAAGTTTTATGACAATGATTACAACACTAAAGTCATGCTAGCAAATGGGATCTAATTCTTTATGAACAAGAGAAGCAAATGTTTTAAAAAAGTAGATTTATAAGAATTGTGCGACCCATCCATCCATTAGCACCCTCCAGTCTCTTAACAATATCCTTGGGGCGCCTGGGTGGCTTAGTCGGTTAAGCGTCCGACTTTCGCTTAGGTTATGATCTCGCAGTTCATGGGTTTGAGCCCCGCGTCGGGCTCTGTGCTGACTGCCAGCTCAGAGCCTGGAGCCTGTTTCCGTCTGTGACTCCCTCTCTCTCTGACCCTCCCCTGCTCATGCTGTCTCTCTCTCTCTCTCCCCTAGAAATAAACTAAAAAAAAAAAAAAAAAATCCTCAATTATTTATTTTATTTACTTTATTTTAATGTTTATTTTTGAGAGAGAGAGTGTGCACGAGTGGGGGAGAGGTAGAGAGAGAGAGAGAGAGAGAGAATCTGAAGCAGGCTCCAGGCTCTGAGCTGTCAACGCAGAGCCTATTGCGGGGCTCAAACCCACAAACCATGAGATCATGACCTGAGCCATGAGATCATGAGCTGAGCCCAATTCAGATGCTTAACGGACTGAGCCACCCAGACATCCCTCAATTATTGATTTTAAAAAGTAATTCTATAACAATGAGATAGATGATGAAAACTTACAAACCTCTTCTTTACTTTCACTTCCAGGTTTTGCTTTTTCAAATATTCTTTTTTTGTTGTTGTTGTGTTTCTTCTGTTAACTGTATATTTGTTAACTGTTCTATTTTTCTTTTTTTTTTTTTAGTATTTATCTTTGAGAGAGAGGGAGAGGGCAGAGTAGAAGCAGACAGAAAGGGAAAGAGAATCCCAAGCAGGCTCTGTACTATGAATGCAGAGCCCAATACGGGACTCAAACTCACAAACCATGAGATTGTGCCCTCAGCCAAAATCAAAAGTTAAGAGTTAGCTGCTTAACCAACTGCATTACCCAGGCACCTCTCTATTTTTCTTATAGACTTATCTCTTTATACATTGAGGATATTAACTTAGTATCTGCTTTATGGGTTAAAAATATTTTTCAGTTTGTCATTTGTCTTTAATATTTATAATTAATTTTTTTGTGTAGCTACCAATGATCTCCAAGATTCTGTGTTGAACATTTTTATCATTGTGCATAGCTCAGTGACCTCATCCAATCCCATAGTTTAAACTACCATTGGTCAACGAGTAAATCTATAGACAACATGCAAACCATAGCTTTCCCTAAATTCCAGACTTCTAAATAAAACCCAATCCTAATATTAAGTTATCTATAAAGTGAGGATGGGAAGGATGTACTTAGCCCACTGACATCTCAAAATCCATACTTCATATATCAAAATCCATCAAACCTAGTTTCCTTATCTTAGGAAATGACACCCACAGCTACTCAGCTGCCCACACCAGAAACCTAGGAGTCCTGGGACAAACCACCTTCTCACTCTTCTCATATACAAAGTCTCCTAAACTTCCTCTTTAGTCTTCCAACTTCTTCTAGAGTGGCTATTCCGCTCTAGCCTATGGACACTGAATTTACCCGTCCTTCCCGCTCAGGATATTAACATATGTTCTTTCTTTGCTTAGAATGTTCTTCCTTTGTTTTTGTCCTAGCTAATTCTGAAGTCTCAGCTTAACTGTCCCACCTTAGGAAAGTCTTACTTAAACCTCCAGTGTTAGGTAGGTCTCCACGGTGTATACTTCCATTGTATCTGTATTTTTGAAGTACTTACCACAGTTGTCATTTGTATGACTATTAACTTACACATTGTTTCTCTCACTAGACCACACCACAAGGGGAGAACTGTGACTATTTTGTCACCCCCACTTATATATGCTCAGTACCTTGCACAATACATGATACAGAAGAGGTGCTAAAAAGTTACCTAGAAATGGCTACATATTAATACTGTATAAATAAATCTAATCCCTTTTGTACTTCATTTTACTCCCATTTCTACTTCTTTATTTCAAGTACTCTTTATTGCTTGCCTGGATACCACAATAGCCTCTGGAGGACTGACCACTACTCTCACATTTTCTTTTTCTTGCTTTCATTTTTAAAATTAAAAGGAATAAAAAAATTTAAGTTTATTTGAGAGAGAAAGCCTGAGCAGGGGGAAGGGCAGAGAGAGAAGAGAGAATCCCAAGGAGGCTCTCTCGCTATGAGAGCTGGATGGGGGGCTCAAACCCACAAACCATGAGATTATGACCTGAGGTGAAATTAAGAGTCACACTTAACCAAGAGCCACCCAGGCACCCCTGCTCTCCCATTTTCTAATCTGTTCTCCAGTATCCTTGTTAAAGTGAGCTTCTAAAATATAATTCTGATCATTTTACTCACAGGTTTAAGATTTTTCAATTGGATCAATATAAAGGTAACACGCAAGGCCCTTTGTGGTTTAAGCTCTATCCACTTGATTAGGTTGAACTTTTTCCTACTCCTCCAAAGCTACATAGTAGCAAATCACACAAACTACCCAAATTTTTTGGAACGTGCAGGTTCATTCTGACTTCTGTTTGGTTACACTCCAATGATTATGTTTAAAATGTTTTCTGGCCTATTTCTACACTCTCTTTCACACTGGAATAACCCTAGTCCAGTTAAGGCTCCATCAAGGTACCCTTCAAGATACAGCTCTACTTACGAAAAGCTTTCCTGAGCCACTTATTCTGATCTGGTTTAGGAATACACTTACTCTATATTTATAAAATTATCATTTTTAGAGAATTTATCTATCTTCTGTTAGACTTTCAGTTCCTTCCTGCAGTCTATATATACAATTCTGGTATGGACTTTGATAAATGTTTGATTAAATCCGTGTGCCAGAACATATCAAACCCATCAAAACATACCTACCTGTGGGAATTGGCATTCCTACTTCTGGGAAATCTTCCAATAAATAAGCAAATAAATAAGAAAGTCAGTTAGAAAAGGTATATGCATAAAAATGTTCACTTCAGAATTTCTTATAATAGGAAAATATTGAAAATAACCTAAATGTCCAGCAATAGAAGAATGGTAGAATCTGCTAGTGACGTAGTAGAGCAATTTAGAATGAAGACTGTAAAATGATACAGTAATTCGCAGATGTTAAGTGGAAAAAGAAAAAAAACTGTTTCACAGCATGACGTTTTAAAATAGCTACTGACTCAAAGGGAACATGAAAATTGTATGAGTGGTTTGTGTGGATTGGGATTTCATTGCCTTCACTCAGAACTTTATAAATGTTGCTATGATAGCTCCTCAATTATAATTACAATGAAAATAACTTAAAATTAAACCCATATCATTCATACACCTGTGTATATTAATGTATGCACATTTGTATATATGCACATTTTTGTTTATGTGTATATATATATAATATATATTTGTATATATGTATATTTTTTCCTAATTCAGTTTTATGAAAGATCCAAGAAGCAGAGATAACCTTTTAGCATAACCATACCTAGCCTTGGTCTCTAATACCATTCTGCACTAACAGGAAACAGGTTTCCTTAGAGAAAAGGTTAATTCCAGAGCTGGGGCAGAGTTAAGGACAAGATAAACATGGAACATCTTACTATATTAGAAAGTAAGGAAGTGCTAAAAAAAAAAAAAAAAAAAAAAGCATGATGTAGGCATATCAAAAGACATAGTACCCAAGCTAAAGGTGCTCCTACTAGCTTAATCTGGGATAATTTAAACACTAAAATAATTAAATACAGACTTAAATACTTAGAAGTAAAAGGTCATGATGTAACTTACCTTCAAGTGATTCAGAAAAAATGTATACAAAATATACACATATAAATATAGGTAAAACTCAAGAAAACAAAATACAGAATGGAAAAAACAGGAATTCATAAATTAATGCAGATAATAAATAGATAAATAGGGATGAAAGGGCTCTTTGTTCACAGAATGCTATGTGGGCTGATGGGTAGATGTGGAGACAGTATTAGGTTTGTGGACTCATTTTGCAACCATAATGGTAAAATTATATCAGCAATAGTTGATTCTAAATTTAAATGGGAGTTTTGATGATGAGCAAGATGTATCTTCAAATCTTTCCCCACAATTTGCTTTTTAATTGGCAGGAAGAAAAAAAAAAACAGTAACTATACAACGGGAAATTCAGGCCACATATGGACCAGGTGATCAAAACTAATTATCATCAATGAGGGACAGATGGATATCATGTGTTTCCAGAAGTGATCACCTGTGCAGTAGTCCAGTTGAGAATATATATATAACCCCAATTTAATCATGAGGAAACATCAGACAAAAACCAAATAAGGAACATTTTATTTAAAAGAGGGGTGGAGTGAGAAGCTATATTCTTTAAAAATGTCAAGGTCAAGGGTGCCTGAGTGGCTCACTCCATTGAGTGTCCAGGTTCAGCTCAGGTCATGATCTTGACACTTGCAGTTCGTGAGTTCAAGCCTGGCATCAGGCGCTGTGCTGACAGCTCAGAGCCTGGAGTTGCTTCAGATTCTGTGTCTCCAGCCCTCTCTACCCCTCTCCTGCTCGCTCTCTGTTTCTCTCTCTCAAAAATAAATAAACATTAAAAAAAACTTTTTTAATGTCAAGGTGATAAAAGATAAAGGCTGGAAATGTTCCAAAGTAAAAGAAGCTAAAGAGTCATGACAACTAACTGTAGTACCTGACACCAGACTGGCTCCTATACTGGAGAGGGAAATGCTACAAGGATTGACCTACAAAACTGGAATGTAGAGGTAGATTCAAGTATTAGTCCAATGTAACACTCTCAGGTATTCATGGGGGACAGATCAGAATGTATGTAAGTTAAGTCAAATGGTTCAGAAAAAAATTGTATATAAATACGCATGTATGTGGTGAGAGAGATTTTCCACAAGAGCAAGCAAATGATAAGAATGTTCGGTATATTTTTATTTTTGAACTTTCTGTAAATTTAAAATTATTTCTAAGCAAAAAGGTTTTTTAAAAATTAAATCCACCTTAGAGACGCAAGACCAACAGGAAAATAAATGTTACTTTAAGACCCATCTAAGCATATTGGTTTTAAAACATTCTCCAGTGTATACTAAATTTTCAAGTTATTGTTCAAAATGTTTTCTTCTTTAAGTCTTCATTCTTTTGTAAAAGATGAACAGACCTATAGCTTTTACAGTTTAATCTAAATAAGTTAATATGTTGAGCCAACATTCCATCAGTTGTAACTTTCTCATTAGAAACAGCAGGAGGGAAAGAAAGCATTGAAATTACAAAACCTCTGTTCTCCACATTACCCACATTTACCATTCATTTGCTGGTGACTGCATTCCAGTTTGCAAGTAAAACCTCAGATTTTAAATTATGACTTCAGTTCTACTGTTAGGACAAGTAAAGAGTATGCAGAGACTCAAATGGGGTCGGTGGAAAGGAGTGGGGCAGGGTTGATTAACTTCACCATATTGAAGATGAAAAACAGCTGAAACTTCTACCCTAATTGAGTACCTTAATAATTGAGTTTTTTCTTTTCATAAAGTATATCTCTATGCGGAGTATTAAAGTTTGGAGAAAGTTTTCTTACTAGTTTTTACCTGTGAATTTGATGATCTGATGTAAAAGCACTCTTTTTTTTTTCCTTTAAAATTCAATTCAATTATTTGCACCCCCTTGTGGTCAAACATAAAATTTGACATTTTCAAAACATCTTCCAATTGGGCTTTTTGTTCAGGCATAGGAACCATGTTACTAGATTTTGTTTTCCTCCTGTTTTGGTGAATTGAGCAGATTATGAAGGGTTTCTGGTTTACTAAATAGTATTTTAAACAAAACAGGACTTAAATCTTCTAAAAGTGACCTCCATATAAACTTTAGTCTGTGGAAAATGGAGAAAATTACACCAACCTCAAGGGTTACTATGAGGATTCAAGAGGAAAATGCATATACATGCTTAGCTGACACACAGTAAGTACTCAGTAAATGTTATTTACCAACATCATCACTTTAGATGTCTCTTGACATTCTATATCTACAAGGGGGCTAGATCAAAAATTTGCCAGTTCATGAAGTTCAAGTACAATTGTGCAAATAAGTTCCTCAAATATCCAGACTATGTCTGGCTAATTCTTACCACAGATATATTTTTAAAGAACAAAGAATATATATTTGTCTCTGGATGACAGAAATTTGGATAGTTTTGACTTTATGTTTTACTTTATATACTGCCCTGATTTTGCCCTTCCCGCCCTCTTAGTTTTAATAATTAGAAAAAGCAATAAAATTATTCCATTTCCATATATTCCTCTTATGAATGATAAAACAATTAACATCTTTATTCCTCTAGCAGAGACTGTTACTCATATTTGGCAAAAATAGTTTGTCGGGCTGATTTATCATTTTAAGGGGCTTTTGAACACAAATGTTTAACTCCTATTGGTACTAACTTAGCTTTTTTTTAAAACACAAGAACCTTTTTAAAAGATTAGTGTTAATTACTGACAACAGTAGCTAACATTTAGTAATATACCAACCACTGTTAAAACGCCTTTACTATATTACCTCATTTACATCCTTACAACCCAATGCGATACTAGCATTACACCTTTTACAAAAGATCAAACTGAGAAAAAGTAACTTATAAAGCTAGGAAGTAGCAGGGCTGATATCCAAATCCAGGCAGTTTAGTTCTAGTCCACCTACTTAATCAGTGCACAGAAACACCAGAGCTGTAAGATAAACATACTACTTTGCAATGTTACTTCTTGATCTCAAATTATTAAAATCCATTTCTTTTCCAATTGTACCTCAATAATGCAAATCATGCTAGCCTTCTGCTATTTCCTTCTTAGTACTTCAGGCACCTGCAATATTCATCGTCTTCTTTAACCCTCACAATGATATATGTTTTTGTATACTCCTACAGTTAAGGTTCATCACAAGCTGTTTTGCAACAAAAACTGGAAAAAAATGTAGCAATGCCCCAGATTTTAAACTGTTGGATTTTTTAGAAAAGTTATTATCACTTGGGATCAGGAAAAAATTAACCAGTCAAAAATAATCTTAAAATGTAACAATTTAGGATCAATGGCAATTGTTTTGTTTACATTTTCATCTTAACCAGCTTGGTGGCGGGGAGGATAACTCTCCCAAGCATATGAATGCTTAGAAGAGTTTTCTAAAGAAGGTGTTAAAATACTGACAACTTTATCACCAATCATTGTCCTATCTTAGCGCCCAGCTTTGGGACATGGACACAGATTTACTTAGGTTTTGTGCTTCTTTCTACTTACTAGTTCCAAGATTTAGGGGCAGATTTCTTAATCTGAGTGTCGGGTGTCCTCGTGTATAAAATGACCATAATACCTACATAATTGGAGTGTTTTGAGGAGTAAACACGATCAATCCGTAAAGCCTTTATTTAGCTCCGTGCCAACCCAAAGTACAGTACCGCAGTCAGTACGTGGTATCTAGCTGTTATCACTTTATTAATGTGCCGCACAATGGAAACCCGTCTTCGATAGTTTCAGTTCCCTTACCACCCTTTAAAAAAAAATCACCCTAAGTGATACCCAAAGACTACCCAGTCACCTCCCTAAAACAGCAGAATGTTTTAAGAACAAGTGAGACTGTGAGAGAAACTGTACTCGATGAAAGCGCCTTCGAAACAGGCAGCTTAGAATCGACAAGGGCTCCAACACTTAAGTAATCCTTCAGAGCGCGCGGACGCCCACACCACACACACACACACACACACACACACACTTACTTGTTGAGCAGGGGAAACCACGCCCCCTGTGTGTGCTCAGGTTGGATGGCACAGCAAGAAAGAACCCCAGGTTCCAGTATCTGACAGATGCGGATTTATCCACGTGCTTGCAACCTGTACCTCCTTGGGCAAATTACTTAAATTCTCTGACCTTTGCTTTCCTGGTCTGCAAACCGATAATAATAATAGTACCTACCTCATAAAGTTGTTCTGAGGCTTAAGTGCAATAGTTCCTGTAAAGCGTTGACAAACAGCAAGTGCTCTACACACAGGCGGGGCTGTTTTAAGTACACGTGTATCCACACACATGGTCTCAGAGACACATTCCGTTGTTAGTAGTTTAAACACTGGCAATAAAACATTTTTCTTTTCGTCTAGGCTGCACCCTTACTTGTTTTCTTCGAACAATAAAATAAATGCCTATCGACTGACAAGTCATCTATGGACCCTCGGGCCCACAGTCCCCACAGTTCCTCCACGTCCGCGGCTGAGCAAAGAAGCTGGACGCACGCGCAAGAAAGGAGGTCGGAGGAGAGACTGAGGAAGCAAAGCGAGAGCGGCGAACAGCGACGATTCTGCGCATGTTCAAGGCGCGGAGGTTGGGGGTAGGAGTTTGCGCATGCGCAGAAGTGTCGGGAAAGCCAGAGAAGGGTTAGGAGGCGGTATTGACAGCTGTGGAGGCAGCCCGCGTTCCCGGCATGCCCCGGGGCGGCGGGGTTGGCTCTAACGAATTTGAATGAGGAGCCTCAGCGCTTTCGGCGCCATTTTCGAGTGATGCCTGATCTCATCCATCTAGCGGGAGAGAAGGGATAACCTGTCCGAGATTATAGCGCCACTAGGACTCCGCCGAAAAATCACTTAAAAATTTGCCAAAAATTACTTAGTGCAAAAGGCAACCCGCGGAGCTTCGCCAGGGTTGGCGCAGACGGTAAGAACCTGAAGAAGTAACAGAGCGGGACCTGGGAGGTGGCAGCGGTGGGACAGTCAGGCGATGGCGGGGGGGGGGTGTGCTGGGAGTGGGCACTGGGTCCGCCCTCATTTTAATTGCTAAAAATGCGAGGAGATGGGGTTGGGGGTAATTGAGTGTCTGCGAGTGGGCGGCGGCGGGCGGAATGTGGCGGGAGCTAGGAGAGACGGGGGTGTGGGGGGAGGGGAGTTGCAGTTTGAGCGGGACGCTGACGGGCTGCGTCGGAGCAGCCGCCGCCCAGCGGATCTGTCAGCGGGACCCCCCGCCCGGGGCCGGGCCCGGGGCGCGGCGGGGCTCCGTAGGCCGAGGCTCCTTGACAGGAGGGGAGGAGGGTCCCCTCCCCCACTTGCCGAACGAGCCGTCTTTAATCGCAGTTTTCCCGGCCCGCTGACGGCCGTTTTCTCGTGACATGAAACTTGAGGTCGGTGGAAAATTAAGGACCAGGAGTATAGTGGGTGCCTCCAGTCCGTCGTGCGGACCTGGGGTCCGCGGGACCCAGCACTGTATATCGTTTTAGACGCTGAAGCTTGAGGTGCCCTCGGGAATGTGAGTTTCACAACGTAGCCCTACGGCTCTGCGCTCTTCGGTCCCGGCTGGGGTAACCCTGACGGTGTCTGGCTTTTCCAATTTGGGCAAGATAGGGCGGGGGCAGACTTTTGAGGTTTCAGCGGGCTCCTAGGAAAGATGCTGGACTTTCGCTTTTTGCTCGGGATTTTTGTCCTTTGCTCTCACGGTGTTGTTTCTAATGGGGGGGGGGTGAAAATAGGACTTCGAGCTTGCAATTTCCTTCTCCCAGTTGCACTTTTCTCAGAAGACTCCTCCAGTCTTTGAAACATATCGCAGGGAAAAAAAAGCAATCTGTGAAACTGTATTGATGTTTTCCTCACGAACTGTCTTAGCCCGGACAGCTGAACGGTAATTTTGCAATCCCCACCTTTTCTCGGGAACGCTCTGGACTGTGAGGCGGAGGGAAGAGGACTGTTATTTGTCTTTCCCTTCAGTGGTTTTCTTTTTTTTTTTTTTTAACCTCGTAGTTTCTACCAATTCTCAGTCGACAACTCTTGAATGATTTGAGCCCGTTACGGCTTTAAGTAGTACTTTATAAATAATGGCCTTTGTAAAATTTATTCATTAAAGATCTATTCGGTTTTGAGTCTTTTTCTGCGCGGAAGGCACCGCTGATTAACCCTTTGCTGGTGTGTTTTGCGTGTGGGGCGCGCGGCTCTGGGTTGCGAATATGCAGGAGATGGGTTTTGCAGCAGCTATTCAATTGTTCGCGAAGAGGAAAAACGCTTTCTGGGAACCGCAGTAGCACACTCTTTGGGACCACCTGCCTAAAGGGTTTTCCCCCCTTGGAATTGATGTAACGATTGATTGATTTCTTATTTCTGTAAAGACTGGAGGACCCGCCCTCACTTAGAATCTGTCCCCGAGGAGAATAGGAGAGCGCAATGTGATGTTTTTCAAATTGTGTCTAACGGAGCTCCCAAAACACCGGACTTGTTACCCACTGATTGGCTGGAAGGGAGCGGGACTAGGGGGTTTGAATGTTGAACACTAGATATAATTCTCTACTTTCCGAAAAATACTTTTAGAGAACCACGGAAATAGTTAAGAAACGTTAAGACGGAGAGTTTGGGGGGGTGGAAAGCTGGTGTTTAATCTTTTTTTCTTTCATAAAGGACTTTCGAACAGTTCTGAAATGTATATTAAAAGTAAAACTTAGGAGGCAGTTTTCGCAAAAATTTTATTTCTGTTGGCTGAAATTGCAAGACTTTTATGTATTTGCTCCTGTTATCTATTGGTTAAAAACTGACTGTAGGATCTAGGTTTTTTTATTTCTTAGGCAGAAATTTTTCAGTTTAAACTACATATTTCAGTGCAGATTACGGGAGAATTGTTTCTTTTATTTTGATGAAAAGAAACTTTAAATTTCTTAGGAATGAGCCTCCTCACATTGTCCAGAAAAATTGGATGTATTTAAATTTATTTTCCACATGTAACTTACAATACATAGGTTTTGCAAATTCAGCCATTGCTGTGAACTTAAAACTTTATTTACAAGAAATTTACGTTGTGTCACTTAAACAATAAAACAGGTAAGTATGCACAGGTGCCTATGTATGATTTCATTCCTTTGGTAAATTCACTGTGAAAAAATATATTGCCTACATTATGGGTGTGTTGTGTCTTACTTGGTTGGTTTTCAGTTGATTTTTGTTTAATGTTGGTTGAGACAGCCGTCAATATATTTCTATTTATTACCAAGCTTGTCATTCCGTTTAATTGCATCTTGATAAAAGGCGGGTGTGGTTTTCAAAGCAAATCGGTAAAGTCAGTGATAAACAAGATAACTGTAGATGCTTTTTAAAAGATTTTTTTTATTTAATAGAAATTAATGTTCTTTTATGAATAGCAGTTGAAATTTTGAACTTAGTTTCTATTCTAACATTAGGTCAAATATGCATTGTTAGAAAACCTTCAAATGAAAAGATCCCACGACTTTTAAAATCTCTGTAGGGCTATAAATATAATTTATGTTGAGTGAAATAGCTGAGTTTATAAATAATGCTATTTTGTATTGCCTTCATAGCAAACATTGCAGTTGTGGAATCTTTGTTCATTACCTTTTTTTCAAAGCTATTTATTTTGAATTATCTCATGAAAATTTCATGAAAGGTGCTAATTATCCTCTATAAAATTTGACTTAATTAAGTTGTAGCAGACTCCACTTCTCTTGTAAGTGTAATTTTACCTATGATACAGAACTGTCAGGTTTTACTTTTTTTTTTTTTAACTCTTATTTTGGGTTTGGGGCTTTAATATTCATTCAAATTATTATGTGACTTGGAGAGTTTTTGATGGTGGGGTAGGAAAAGGCTTTAAACTCCACCAGGCTGGTTAAATTTAACCATACTTTTTTAGTGCTTTGGTTTATGGGGCTTTTTGTTTGTTTTGGGGGGTGATGATGGATTGTTTTATTTAATAAGCCACTTTTTAAAGAAGTGAAGAACTCCTTTATTTAAAATATTACACTTAAAGCTCGAGGATGCACTAGCACCTAAATAAAATTGACAGCATTTAAAATATTTTCCCTTTTATGTGATGGGTTTTTAGATTTGTGGCCATGTAGGTATGAGTTTCAATTTGTATATTATTATTATGTGTGTTACCCATATTTCTTTGTAGAAATTGATAATTCTCATTTATTTTCTATTGTAAGGACCAGAAAAGTCCTATATTACCACTGGAACACAATGGTGGGGAAAGGTGTTGCCAGTAGCTCTATTCTTTTTAAAGCTATGTTTATATAACATGGGGGAGAGGGAACTAGAGAAGGTAAGGTAAGAGGGAACTAGAGAAGTCCTGGTAGCACTGATACTCATTTGTTTGCCTTTCATAGTTTTTTTTTTAAACTCCAAATAAAAGTGCAATTTTAGACTTTGCTTTAATGCTATTAACTTGTCTTAGTTGTACATATACAAAACGTAGCCTCAGGTGTTTGCATGTAACACTACGTTTTTTTCTAATCAGATTAATATCACTTTCAATGTTATCAAAAACTGGAACTGAGGATGAAAATTTCAAAATAGCTTTCATATTCTGAATCCCTTGTTTCCTCATGCCTTGTGTACTACATTTTTTTTTTGTTTTGTGAAGATATGTATATTTTTATTTCTGTTTACTGGCATGCAGTAACAATATACTTCAATATTGGTCAGTTAATTTGATTTACAAGAAAAAAAATGCTCAGAGACTGTACTAGTTATTTCTTCTACGTGATACATAAGCTTTCTCCAATTAAAAAAAATCAATTAGACACACTATTTTGAGATTTTATTCTATAAAAATTTGTCTCTCGTTTTTTAAAATTACTTGCCTAAAATTGGCTTTTGTCTTTTTTTCTTTTGTTTAGTGAAGCTTAATAATTCCCACATTGATTTCTTTTTAACCCTTTTTTAGAAGAAACAGATTATTGGTCTGATTATAACTAGAAAACACATCTTAGAAAGAATTGTCATACCAGAGTATTCATGTACATGTGGTTTTGTTATTTCTTACTGTCACTAATTTTTATTTAGCAAACTCAGAAACACTGTGGCCAGGCAACTAATTTGGCATGTAATTAGACTCAAACTGTGACTTGCTGAAATTTGGTAGCCCCACTTCTCTTAAGACCAAAGTAAATCAGTAATAAACTACCACTTTGAAATAAGTGTCAAAAATTAGATTAAGTCATTTTTGCTAGTGATAGTATTAGACGTTAAAGTCGTGATTGTCTTAATGTGAGTAACATCACTTTTAGAATTTCACATTACTAATAAACGTTTATATTTTTGTCTGATTATTTGCATATACAAATGACTGTAGAGCCTTCCTATAAATACTGCTTTCTTTTAGGGAAATGATTTTCCTTTGCCTTTTTCCTCCCGGTTGTCTGTCTTAGAGATGCTTTAAAGGACCTCCTTTTAAAAAGACAAGTTTCAAATATCAGAACTGATATTAAGTATACATATGAACTTTATTTTTAATATTTTTTATCTAATTATGAAAGTTTAATATACTTTTTTCATTGCTGTCTTATTTCATTTAAAAGTCTTTGCACTGGAAAAATTTTGCACTGGATTTTAAGTACAAATAATTAACTACTTTGTAATATATTTGACATTGAGTTTTACTATTTGGGGGGTTACATCTTTTTTCTTCTCATACACATTTGGCTTAATTTTTCTTCTATCCAAACCTCTTTTGTTCTTTATTATCTAGTATTTGTTGTTTCCCCAGTGTTTAAAAACTTAACATTTGGCATAGAGTATGTATTGGTTTCTACTATTTTCCTTCTGTGATTTTTAAAGTTGTGATACCTTAATTTTCAGAGCACTCAAATATAGAAACCTTTGTATCTTTTGAGGAAGATGATGTAGAAATGATTTTAATGTTTCGAAATGCCATGGTATTTAGATTGGTGTTGTGAGTTACGAATGTGTGGTATTTGTTGTTAAATATTTGGCAGCAGAGGAATAAAGGTTTTTTGGTTTTCATTTATTTTCCTAAGCTATTCTTAAATAAAAGAAAACTGAGCATTATGGTTAACATACAGTACGTTATAAACCTATGGTAATTTAACAGCTTTATATTTTTATATAATTGCCATTAAATCATTAAGATTCAGGTGAAACAAATGAAGAAGCCACCTCTATACATTTGGTTACACAACATCTGCATGGAAATATTAAAAACCATTGGCCAAATAGTCATCTACTTGTTACTTATAAATGTTTTAATTTATATAAAAAGTTAATTCTAATTTTTTTTTCTGTTGGAACTGTAATGTCTTAAAGTATTTGGAAATATCAGTATAATTGTTCACTCGGGCATGGCAAAAGACTAAACTTAAGAATAGTAATTTCTGTCATCATTAAAATGTTTGACTATTTGGGGAGAAAGGTAGTTAAAAATTGATCTCTGTCTCGAGTAGTTCTTTTAACTGGATTTTATGGGTTTTAGAAACACAAACTGTATTTCTGATGTTTTCCTTATAGTCCCCTTTACCAGTCCTCCGACACTTAGACACACACACACACACACACACACACACACACACAACTTTGAAAATGAATGCCCTAAAGAGAAATGAAAGCAGAAACATATTAATCTGATTTGTTTGAAGAGGCTTCAGATGATAAAGCATATCACAGGTGTTTCTAATCAAGTTATTTCTGTTTAAAAAACATTATTTTCAAGTTAACGTTTCTTTGAACACAGGCAAGATTGGGGTCATTTTGAAGATTTTTACCTTCGTGTTCAGGGATCAACTATGGAACTGCAGGAGGCGGAAATCTGTTGAGTGTCTTCATGCTATAATACATGACATTTTTATTGCAGGTTTTGACCTTTAGGAGAGAGCCAGTTCTGGAGAACAACCTAACTTCTCTGATTGAACACTCACATAATGCATTGGAACATGATAGGAGATTAAGGTATACTAATGAATTTTAAAAGCATACTATTTCATATCTTTGCAGTATAATTGGACTAGACTGTTAGTAAAGCTAGAGCTTTTAGGTGAGCTAAAATCAATAAGGATTTATTAATAGACAGAAATCTGTGAAGTGGCCAAGGTAGGTTTCTCTTATTAAAACCTATATAATTGCTATTCTCATCATCTTTTATTAGATTCCAACTGAATTCTAAAAATAAGGATATATAGTGATTTTTCCTTTTTTTTTTAAGGTTATTATACTGGTATATAAGGAATTAAGTAGTACACTTTTCATCTCATAAAATGGAAGGTTTAAAACAAATAGAATTTGGTGCTTGGCTGTTTGACAGGTATAATGATAAGTAGAGACTACAAGATTAGATAAGATTAATGAGACTAATTTAAGAGAATTTAAAGTATTCCAAATACCATCCTAACTAAAAGTGGCATTTTGGTTGAAACTGAAAAACCTGCTTTCTTCAGCTGAAACTAGTATCTATCTTACTCATAGACACTTTGAGTAAAATATTTTAATTGTTCATATCAAAAATTACAGACTATAAAAATGTAGAATGCCAAAACTTCCAGCCACTTATTTTTACCTCCAAAACACTTTATCACAGAGTCACTTTTCTAGTATATTTTCTTTGATTTTTGTAGTTTTGTTAAGGTTTCAGATACTTAGCTAATAAAAATTTGATTGTTTTCTAAACAGTGACCTGGGATAATGAAAATGAACTTACTGAACAATGAACAGAACTGAACTAAGTATTGGTTAATTTTGGCATGGTAAAAATATTAAATCATATGATAAAGTATTAACCATAATGGTTTTTTTAATTATTTGCTAGAATGAGGTTTACTAAAATAGAGCATATGAATTTTTCTTTAAATTTTTTTTTACTAAAAATATTTACTTTATATGCCTAAGATACAGGAGATAGCAAAGATTTGTTTTCTTAAGAAAAGTGTAATTTAGTCTTATGAGTGTAATTGTCCTGTAACTGCTTGTATGTTTAAATAATGTTCAGTTATTTTAAAGCAAATTTTCTAATGTGTTTCACCATTGAGGTACATAACAAAATATTTAAAAAACTAATATTCAGTAATTATTATAAGATATTAGATAGATAATCCAGGAATGTGAATCCATTAACAAAGCTAAATAAAATATTAAAATTTAATAGAAATCAGCTTAATAAGGGTGAAGTTCACATATTGATGTCATTATACTATAAGGTGTCACTGTACTGTTGGAGATAAATACAGGGTATAGAATGTCTTCATAACTTAGATTTGAGAATGTTATGAAAAAGCAGCTTAGTGTGAATAGGATGGAAATGAATACAACTTTTTCCCCCCTTACACTTAACCAATGATTTTCAGATTAGAAAACATTAAGATGAAAAGTGGAAAATACGGCTTCTGAATGTCTGAAAAATAAAAGCAAATCCAGATATCTTTACACACCACCTATTTTTTTTAGTTATTATTTTCTAATGTTTCATTTATTTATAGAGAGAGAGACAGCATGAGCAGGGGAGAGTCAGAGAGAGAGAGGGAGACACAGATCTGAAACAGGCTCCAGGCTCTGAGCTGTCAGTACAGAGCCAGACACAGGTTTCGAACCCACAAACCATGAGATCATGACCTGAGCCGAAGTTGGATGCTTAACTGACTGAGCCACGCAGGCGCCCCTACACACTGCCTATTGTTAAATGGAGGAAGAGTGATAGCTTTTGAGTTCACATTTTAGATAAAGACATAAATCCACAGTGTTGTTTCCAATTTAGAGAGTTTATGATTTATGATCTTTGAAATTCTCAAAACTTATTGTTTGGACACAAATATTTAGCATCATAAAATCATATCTCTTTCTCTGTCTCTATATGTATACATATATGTACTGGCTTATAAACTTTCAAATTTTAGGTTAGTAAATAATTTAACATCTGAGAGACTTGATGCAAATGTTAATAGCTTTCTTGTATCTGGTCAGCTCTTACAGGATAAGAAACTTTAACCTAATTAGTAGTGTGTGTTATTATAGAAGACAATAAAGGCTTTTACTGCTATGTGTGATTGGCTGTCCTTTAACCCTGAAAGGACATTTTCTAAGGATTTTAGGTGTTTTAAATTTGCAATCCTGATTATCTATATCTAAGCCTTGGTAAGTACACTTTGTCATGTCAAGATTTGGGGGAAAGGATTTACTATGGTTTTTTATAACTGATAGACTTATTTGTACAGTATTTATTTTCTGGCTTAAATAACATTCATTTTCAGGAAAAATTCTTAATTGTTCCTAAAATATAGTTATACTGTCTTATTTTTTTAAATACTTATCCTTAGCAAGGAAAGACTATTAGGATAAACTAGAATAGAGGTAATTTAACATGTCCACTTAGGTACTTGAAATTATTCATTGTCATTAATGGATAATTCTAGTTTATAAGGACAACATATTTTAAGCAGTTTCTCAGCTGTAACAGCCTTTTTTTATTGTGGTTTGTAGTGTTGCTGAGGATTCATTAAAGAATAAATTATAAATTTTTTAAATGTTTATTTGAGACAGTTTTGTATATGTGTATTTTGTGGTGTTTCTTGACCAATAAAACATATTCTTGGTCTATTTTTTCTTTTAGAATTCTATTTTCTGATAAACGTTTTCAAAAAGCAATATTTAACAAGAAGATTTAAGTTTTTCATTAAATATCATTTTGAAGTAAAATTTCAGTTCTTAACACCAAACCACACTTCTGATATTTTATTAATGTATGATTTGGCTTAGTTTTACTTTTCTGTTTCATGAGTAGAGTCACTTGGAAGAGAAACATGTAGCATGTGGAGTTCCAGAAACTGATTTATCCACTGGTTAATAGTTTATTAATTTGTTACTGTTTTGTAAGTGTCTTAATTTTTAAATTTTTTGATATTTGTGTTAGTTTTTTCTGTTGTTTGGCTTTCATAATAAATGTATTTAGTACTTTTGTTACCGTGTGATCCTCAGAATTATTTCTCTTATTTTTATTAGCATTATTTCTTATTGAACTGCTGCTAAGCAGAACAGTTGTTTTTCAGTTTTGATAAAAATAAAGGATTAGATTTTTCCCTTTTTTCCCCACAAAATATTATGATCTGAATTTTAGATATTTGAAAGTTTTAATAAATCCCAAACTAGCCTTCTTGATTAGATCTTACTTAAACTTAGCCAATCCTAGCATTTTAAAAAATAATTTATAGATGTCCTAATTTTCCTGACTTTGTAAACATTTTTCAGAATTAAAACTTGCTTAAGGCATTAAAAGATCAGGATTGCATTTAAAGTTGAAGTTTTAAGTCCATAAATAGTATCACATTTAAATTTAAAGATAATTTGACAGAACAAATATTTCTATTTGTTAACTCATCATTTGATAATATGTACTTACTGAGTTTTTAGCTTCCTATTACATACTTAAAGTAGGTAAATTATATGTAGAAATTTTCTTAATAGTTGTAGTTTCTGTAAAAAGAAAAAGAAACTTTATGGGCTAAAATCTTATTTCTTTGTTAATAGGGTCTGATGTCAAACATATGGTGATGATTAGATATGTGGAACTTGGGAGCCTGGAGCTTTTTATAAGCAAAATATAATTTCATTTCTTGATTAAATTTCAAATACTTTCTTATTTTCCAGGAGAATGGATAGGAAAGATAATATGAATTTATGAATTCATGGCAAACCTGGTTAAAATTCTTCTGAGAATTCTGATAATTGAGCAGTTAAATCTAACCTAGGAGGTGAAGATCATAGCATGTGTCATTAATTTTTTTTCTTAGTTACATTATAGGTTCACCTTCTAATCAAAACACTAATTTTGTCTTCTCTTCCCATCCTACTTTTTAAGAAAAAAAATTCTTAAATAATTGTATTATATAGTGATGTAAGCAAACCTGATAGGTAGGTTGGACAGGAACCATTTTTGTCCTCTGGGTCAGTTGCATATGCTTTTCTTAGCTTGCTGTTTCAGCAGCAGCAGCAGCAGCAGCAGCAGCAACAATGAATAAACAAGTATCACCACAGCCCTTGTTCTTGTCCTTTACAGCTGGGAGCAGGGGCTGGGAGATTGCCGCTGCTTGCCAGCTGTTGTACAGAATAGCATCTGTATGAAATAATGGTGGCTAAAGGAGCTTACACCCACCAGTTTTTACAGACCAGGTAGGAAGGGCCCAACTATCATATATAGTAAAATAAATAGATTTTTTGACAAAAAGGTACTTTTTCCCCAAAGCCGCACAAAGAGAACAGTAGTTGCTTATAGTCCTTGGACTTCTATATTTTTCTATTATTTATTTATTCTCCGGTTTTAGGTACTTAATTTTTGTTTTGCTAATTTCATGTATGAATGGAAAACGGTCTTGTTTCTGGAAGTATGATGGTATGTTCATGTATTTCACTTTTAAGCTGGTAGATGGGAAAAAATTATTAATAATTAGTTGCTGATAACCCAAGTTATGTATTGTATTAAGAAAAGAGAAGTTGACTATGGCCACATAGAAGTGTTTTCTTTCACTTTGGGGCCATATTCTGAGCCAATATATATCTTTGTTTTATAGCCCAGCCTAAACAAACAAGGCCAAATTCTTGTTGATTTCACTATAACTAAAAAGAATACCCCTTACTACTTAGTGTTGTATTTAACGAAAGACAAAGCAGGCTGCAAGTGGAAACTCATTAAGTCTTTACTTTTTCTTACTATTAAAATAATGTTTTATATCTGAAAGTTAAGATTATTCTAAATCTTTTGGAATTTGGACTTTGTAATATCAAATGATACAGAAGGGTGTTTTTTTATTTTTAGAATTTGAATTTGCATAGCTTTGAATAACCTAAATATTGTGCATTTTTCTCACCATTTGTATCTAATTCCAATAGGTTATAGTTACAGGAAAGTGAATGTTAGATTTCTATTAAAGGTCAGATATCATTTGTAGTTTCTAGGAAGAAAACTACAAATGACATTTTATTTTCCTGTGTAACCCTAATGTCCCAATTTAAAGTCTTGACATTTGCAGTAGCATCCTTTTTAAAAGGTGATCATAGTTTTTCCCTGCTCATCTTTATTAAAATTACAAATGATGGGGGCCCCTGGGTGGCTCAGTCAGTTGGGTGGCCAACTTTGGCTCAGGTCATGATCTCACGATTTGTGGGTTCGAATCTCGCGTCGGGCTCTGTGCTGACAGCTAGCTCAGAGCCTGGAGCCTGTTTCAGATTCTGTGTCTCCCTCTCTCTCTGACCCTCCCTTTCTCATGCTGTCTCTCTCTCTCAGAAATAAATAAAATGTTAAAAAAAAAAAAGTTTAAATTACAATTGATCATTCCTACCAATCACGGTAAACTCAGAATATGAATTTCCTGCTAATAACCATTGAAACAAGCTCTGTTGTAGTAAGTGCTTAGTTTTGTCTGAAATGATAAATGAGCCCAAAACCAAATCTAATGTGAAATCAAATGTATTCGACCATAAATTGAATAAACTTTTTTTTTTTTTTTTTTTTTTTATTTACTAATACTAGAATTACTTTTTTCCTTTAATGTATTTGATATAATTTAACAGGTAATGTTTTAGTTACCTACACTTAATCAAAAAAGTGAGTTACATAATCCTTTATATTAAAAACACCTTGTTTTTACTATGAATCACTACATAAAGTATCTATGGCCCACCTGTACCAGAATAACTTAGAATAAAGCATTTTTCCAGCCCTGCAGAATCCGAATCTCTGGAGCTGGGACTCAGGAATTTGTACTTTTTACAAGCTCCACGTGAGTTGTTTTAGAAGCACCACATGTGAGGAGCACTGCCCAAAATGAAGTGGGGGAGGATTCTTCACATCAATAAACCATTTATATTTTCTGCTCCCCACCCCTCTTTGGTCATCATGGATTTAAGTTCAGTAACTACTTCTGAATCTTATCATCTCTACCACAGTCGTTCTAGATTAAGTCTTGTTATTTCCTCAATCATGTGAGGAAAATCTGTTTTATGAGAGCTTTATTTTTGTTCAAGTACCTTGGGGCAAATTTTAGTCTTTTCTGTTTGTTTGGTACATTTAGTATACCTATGTTAGACCTATGCTTGATAAAAACAGAAGGGTTTGATCACTTAAGAATTTTAAAATTTTTTCTCTAGATAGTGACTATTTTTCTTAAATGTGTAGTTTTTTTCTCTTTAAAAAAAAAAAAACATAGAGCAAAATAAGCATGGCAGAATATTAGAATTCCATGAGAGGGCCACGGTTAGGATGTGGGGATTCATTTTGGTATTGTCTTGATTTTCCTGTGGATTTGAAATATTTTTTCAAATACATCAAAAAGTACTATCTTAATTTTGGTGAAGGTCTTCTACAGTAAGATGTATACTTAGAATGCTCCTAAAAGCATGGATGAGTTTATACTCCTTGTTCTGTATCTTGTAAGTAATAGAACTAATACTTCTACTCTTATAAATAAAGGACACCCTTGGAAACAATTTTTCTTATCCCTGCTCTTCCATTTACCCTTGAATTCAGGCAGTTTCACAATAGTATTTTCTTTTGTTATGGCCATCAGTCCTAACATTTTCAGTTATTTATGCATTTGAAACTCCAACTTAAGCTTTGTATTTATACTAATTTACAGTAGAATTCTTAGAATTGAGTAATACATGGATCTTTAGATTTTGCAGTTGTATACATGTTACGTGTGTATGTGTGTGAGAGATTGTTCAGTCTTGAGGTATGTCTTGAATTTATCTTAAAATATCTGAAATTATATGATGTCCTCTAGAAGCTGAGTATGCTCCAAGTTAGACATTGAATTTTGTGTTTTAGTTGCACTTACATATTTGACTTTTAAACTTTGGGAGGTAATAGTAATAGAAAAGTGAATATTTAAAGCTGATGATAATACTCTGGACTGAAATATGTAAATGTTACTGGGTGTTTATAATCTGTGATTGTGCTGTATAAGGATCAGAAAACTGGTTATCAACTTCAGCTGAAAATTTTCTAACTTCTATAATGTGATCAAAATTTTAAATTCTTCACTCTTATTTTTTTTCCCTAGGTTTAATAAAGATAAAATGAAGACCATACTAAAATAGTCCCCTGCTTGGCCCAAAAACTTTTACCTTGTAAGTATCCACTCTCAGTTAATATTTAATGTTAACCTCTGCCATTGCTGTAAAAAGGTAGTGTTTGGCTACACATGTTGATTTATTTTGAATGATAAGTTTCTAATCTCCTTACCCCTGCATATTGAAGTTTGGTATTAATTTAATCCAATTTAGAGCAAGAATAATGCCATTGCTTTGGGTAAGTTTTCTGTTTTGAAAAGTACTTTACAGCAAAGCCCTATTAGCTAAATCTGAGAATCACAATTTTTAATGCTTGTCCTTCAAAGGAATTGATAAATAAGTAATTTTTTTTTTTTAATTCTTACATTTTTAATTTATTTTTGAGAGTCAGAAAGAGACAGCACAAGCAGAGGAGGATCAGAAAGAGAGGGAGATAACAGAATCTGAAACAGGCTCCAAGCTAGATGTCAGAACAGAGCCCAACGCGGGGCTCAAACCCATGAACTGTGAGATCATGACCGGAACCGAAGTTGGACAGCCACCCAGGCGTCCCTGTAATTATCTTTTTTATTATCATTATTAGGTTTATTTTTTTTAATTTTTAAAATACTTACTTTAAGAGAGAGAAAGAAGGGCGCCTGGGTGGCTTAGTCGGTTAAGCGTCCGACTTTCGCTTAGGTCATGATCTCGCGGTTCGTGGGTTCGAGCCCCGCGTCGGGCTCTGTGCTGACTGCCAGCTCGGAGCCTGGAGCCTGTTTCAGTCTGTGACTCCCTCTCTCTCTGACCCTCCCCTGCTCACGCTGTCTCTCTCTCTCCTAGAAATAAATAAAACATTAAAAATTTAAAAAAAAGAGAAAGAGCAACAAGCAGGCTCCACACTGTCAGCGCAGAGTACAATCTACAGCTCAGTTTCACCAACTGTGAATTCATGACCTGTGCTGAAATCAAGAGTTGGATGCTTAATTGACTGAGCCACCCAGGTGTCCCATCATTAGACAGATTTTTTGCTAGTTACTTTATGGTTTTATAAATTGGAAGTATTCTCTCCAATTTATCAGTTTTTTCATTTATGTGTGTTTATATTTCACTAAATTATTGTGCACACTTTTTTGTGATATACTTAAAATTCAGCTGTTAAACTTCAGAAGGTGGGAAAGACAGAAAGGCAACCCCTTTTCCTTCCTTTTATATATATACATGTGCACCTCTTTCTTAGAATAAACATTTTTACCCTGATTCATTTAACTTTTGAGAAACTTAAAAATTTTAAGGGAAAAATTTGAACAGGTTGTCTAAAATTAATGTCATACCCCTAGAAAAACTCAAATCAAGGTCATGGTAAATATACAAGACAACTATTTTCCTAAAAATATATTAGACCCTAGGGTGCCTGAGTGAGCCAGTCAGTTAAGCATCTGACTTCGACTCAGGTCATGGTCTATGGTTTGTGAGTTCGAGCCCTGCGTTAGGCTCTGTGCTGACAGCTCAGAGCCTGGAGTCTGCTTCACATTCTGTGTCTCCTCTTTCTGCCCTTCCCCAGCTCATGCTCGCTTTCTTACATTTTAAAAATATTTAAAAAAAAAATATTTGAGACTCTAAAGTCAAGTTACCAAAAGATTCATTCCCATCTATTTCTTGAGCTCATTTTGTATCTAAATAAAAGAAACTTAAGTTCAGCTGTATTCTGTTCTTGGTGTTGAGGGATGGCACTGTTTTAGTGAAAACTAGTGCATCACTTTATTCTCACCGTATCTAATACCATTGGATTAGTGACTCTGTGAATAATGTTTGTGTCGAGGAATAACCTTATGATATAGAAGATCTGCCACTGAACTCAATAAATAGCTTTTAGGGTAGAATCAATTAAATACTGAAAACTTTTATTAATGAGCCAGTTTGAAGAGTAGCCAAATACCGCAGGTCACTTCTTTCTCTAATTTTTTCCTCTTTATATTTTTGTCTCTGGAAAACTAGAATGGAAACATTTGCAAATCCCCAAAGAATCCTATATAGCCCAGGCATAAGTTCCTTAATTGGTCCCTTGGAAACCAGCTCAGTTTTACTTCAGCTTACTCTTAGAAATCTTTTTGATTGTTACTGCACTCCTATTGTAGACTGGAGGGTAGTCGGCTTTACAAAAATAGGTTATCATTTAACTTCTTTTTTTTTTTTAATGTTTATTTCTGAAAGAGAGAGGCAGAGAGGCAGCGTGTGCAGGTGAGGGTCAGAGAGAGAGAGGGAGACACAGAATCAGAAACAGGCTCCAGGCTCTGAGCCAGCTGTCAGCACAGAGCCCGACGCGGGGCTTGAACCCACAAACCGTGAGATCACGACCTGAGCCAAAGTTGGATGCTTAGCCGACTGAGCCACCCAGGCGCCCCAGGTATCATTTAACTTCTAACAGATCTAAAAGCATAGATAACGTCACATTCTTAACCTTATTTCATCTCCTTTATAAATTTCTAAGGAAATAAGCTGGATATTTTCCAGCATCTTTTACATAGGTCTATTTGCTGTATTTTATAATTGGAATGCTTTCTGTTGGCTGTTCTAGGTAGTATGTCTGGAGTTCTCTTTAATCGTAGTTACTAAAATGGTGATATTTCCAATCAGTACCTAGAAAAATAGGTACATATTGACAGTAGTCAGTGATTCTATACAATTATGTGTGTATATCCCCTCTTTTGTTATTCTCTTATATTTATTTAATGCCATTCTTTATTTTTTTTTTAATTTTTTTTTTTTTTTTAATTTCTGAGAGAGAGAGAGATAGAGGGGGCTTGGGGGGAGACACAGAATTCGAAGCAGGCTCCAGGCTCTGAGCTAGCTGTCAGCACAGAGCCCGACACAGGGCTCGAACCCATGAACTGTGAGATCACGATCTGAGCCAAAGTTGGACACTTAACTGACTGAGCCACCCAGGCACCCCTCTTTAAGGAATTTTTTAAAGCTGTTCCCCACTTCTGGAATGTGTATGTTCTGGCAGTTGTAGAATATTGGTGTTTCATATATTCAGTGCTGTCTGAATTAAATAATGGCAGTGTTTTAGATTCATTTTTATAAATTGAATAAAGAGATGAAATCTTTTCTAAGGTTTTTTGTTTTTTTTTTAGTTTAAAGCTCTTAAACATTTGTTGCCTAACATAAAATATTGAGAAATAACCATATTTTGGGGTGCCTGGGTGGCTCAAATTGGTTGAGTGTTCAACTCTTGATTTTGGCTCAGGTCATGATCTCATGGTTTGTGCCTCACATCAGGCTGTGCACTGAGTGTGGAGCCTACTTAAGATTCATTCTCTTTCTCTCTCTCTGTCTCTCTGTCTCTCTCTCTCTGTCTCTCTCTCATAAAAAAAAAAAAAAAAAATTCATAAGGGATAAAGCCAGGATTCCATCTTGGGTCTTCCAGCTTCAAATTCAGTGTTCTGTATCATTGTTCCCTCAAATTATTTTTGCTGCATACTGATAAAGTTGGGAAAATGCAGAAATTGCCTAGTAAATTCTATTGCATCCAGGATGATTTTAGAGTTTAGGAGACATGCCTAGAATTTTTTAATATTTTTGTTAAATGCAGTAATGTTTTACATAAATTAGATGAACTGAAATTACAGCAGCATAAGATAAAAATTAAATATGCCTAAACAAAAATGGTAATTGAATCAAAATTAGAGTTGCAGATTAATTAATTGTAAGGAAATAAGGGGGAAAACATTCAATTTGTATAAAACTTGTATCTTTTTTGCTGTATTTAAAAATTTTTTAAATCTGTTACCTGGGGTGCCTGGGTGACTCGGTTGAGAGTCCAACTTTTGATTTTGGCTCAGATCATGATCTCATGGTTTGTGCCTCACATCGGTCTCTGTGCTGACAAGGTGGAGCCTGCTTGGGATTCTCTGTCTCTGTCTGTCTGTCTCTCTCTCTCCCCCTTCCCCTCTCATTCTGCCCTTCCCCTGCTCACTCTCTGTCTCTCTCAAAATAAACAAACATTTAAAAAATAAATCTGTTATCTAATATGAAAAAAAACTAATTTAAGGCACTGAAACATTCCCATTTACTCATTCATGTTCAAGTTGATTTCTTAAAACATTTACTTATTGTTTCGTCTTTCAAAATGACTATTTTTTCGTAGAAGATCATAAAAATGAAAAGTTGATATATATTCAAGAGGTGGTAAACAATAAAGATAATTAAGAGCCCATAGTTCAGAATATAAACCATGAGGCTTGGAAGTAAAACTTTTATAAAGATAAAGAACAAGAATTGAATGATTCTGTTTTCTAATTTTTTTAATAGCTTTCTGTCGCTCTTTTTTTTTTTTTTTTTTTAAATTCTGCATCTAACCAGTAAGGCTTTTTCCATATCTAGCTAGAGAATGTGGCTTTGCTTTTAGCCAACAAACTTGAAAGTACAGTTTAAGGGATGGAGGCGCTTTAATGTTTGTATATGAGTAGAGAAATGGCGTGGGCCAAACCAGTTTGAAGCTAGTTTGAATGGATGATAGGTATGAAATAATTAAGCCAGTTATTTGCTCAGCATAGTACTCAATACTGAGAATAATTTTCTGTCTTCAAAAGTTCTTACAGCTGGGCAATTTAGTATCAACTAGAAAGGCTGAAGAATACACTGGAGAATATAGACTTAAATTGTCCTCTAAAGTAGGGATAAATGGAAAGGGGATTAATGAGTATTTTAGCCTCCAGCAGAAGATTCAGAGATCAGGGAGGAATATGCAACTTAGGAGAGGAAAGAACTGGAAAATAATTGACTACAAGCATGATAAATAATTTTCTTCCATTTGCTACTTACCTGGTGGCCACAGCACATGCCTGATCAGTTTTGTCCACCCATAAATACTTAAATGTTTTTCTAACGTATAGGGACCCTTTTTTCCTACAAAATGAGTAACAGTCATTTACTGTAATAACATCTAGTTTCTCTTAAAAGTGATATTTTCAGAAAAGTCCACATACTGTTTTGGGTTGTTAGGTCTCGTAGACCTTTTAACTGGAATGGTAGAGGCTTTTAATTGGAGAGAAGTAGAAATACTGGATATGTCCTGATTATATAGACCTTAATATATGGGGGGGGTGGGTAGGGGTATATACATATATGTATATGTATGTACATATATGTATACGTATACACACAAACACAGATAGATTAGATAGATAGATAGCCAGATAGCCTGACTTTTCTGGAATAAGTTGCCTAGGTTGAAGTCCACTTCACACACAATTTCTAAATAATCATTTCTTCATCAGAAAAAAACCAAGGAAGCATAGACATAGTACAGTTTTATACTTTACTCAAAAGCTAGGTTTTTATGGATTATAAAATGGACTTTTTGGATTATATCTGAATACTGTTTCATTACCTGCCTATTCTCAACATTGAATTTTAGATGTATCTTACCTACTTAATCATTTTGTTTTTAAGCATTTGTATCCAAAAAGAAGTTAAAATTTTTTAATGTTTGTGGATTTTATATATTTATATATTTCATAAAACTTTCACTTTCTTTATAGGATAATAAGGAATTATTTATTATGTTTAATGAAATTGTCATGCAGTTTAGTTAGACCCCATAATTTAGACCTATTCTTAAAGATACCAAAGCATGGCTAATTTTAAATTTTCTCCAGGTATAGTCTCAATATTCCATACCACAGGTGTAGTATTCCCTTGTCCTGAGCAAGCATAGTCATTCTGTGACCCAGGGGCTATATGTAGCCACCTCCTTAGAGGTTTACATGCAGAATTTGAAGCATATTTGAAGACAGTAATTATTACAGATTGTGTTAATGCCATATTAAAAGGAAAATTAAGTGCTTGAAAAATTGAAAGTGATGTACCCATACTTAATGGGTATGTCTAAACAAAATAGCAGAAATATTTTCATGGCATGTATTAGCATCTGAATATCTCTGTCATGCGACAGTGGGAACAGTCTATTAGAGTGAAAGAAATTTTTAGTTTAAAATATCGCCCCCCCCTTCTTTTTTTGAGAGAGAGAGAGCGTGAGTGAGCACAAGAGGGAGACCCAATCCAAAGCAAGCTCCAAGCTCTGAGCTGTCAGCACGGAGCCTGAGGCGGGGCCCAAACTCGTGAACTAACTCAGCTGAAGCAAAGACACTTAACTGACTGAGCCAATCAGGGACCCCTTGGGATTGTGAGTTTAATTCCCACGTTAGGTGTAGAGTTTACTGTAAAACAAAACAAAACAAAAACCGTGACTATTCAATGGAAAAAGGACAGTCTTCAACAAATCATGTTGGGAAAACTGGATATCAACTAACATAAAAAAGAATGAAATTGATACTTCATACTATATGTAAAAACTAAAATGGATCGAAGACCTAAATGTAAGAACTAAAACTATAAAACTCATAGAAGAAAACATAAGAGGAACCACTTCATGACAGTTTTAATCATGATTTCTTAGCACACCAAAAGCACAGGCAGCAGCAACAACAAAAAGGTAAATTGGACTCCCATCAGAATTTAAAACTTCTGTGCATCAAAGGACACCATCAGAGTGAAAATGAAAAGGCAACCTACAAAATGGGAGAAAATATTTGCAAATCCTATATCTGATACAGGACTAGTATCCAGAATCTATAAAGAACTCTTACACCTCAACCACAACAACAAAATAAAAACCCAGTTAAAAAATGAGCAAAGGACTTGAATACATATTTCACCAAAGAAGATATCCAAAGGGCCAATAAACCTAAGATGCTCCATTAGGGAAATGAAAATCAAAACTATACCAAGATACCACTTCACATCCATAAGGATGGCTATTATTTTTTCAAAAGAGGGGCGCCTGGGTGGCTTAGTCGATTAAGCGTCTGACTTTCGCTTAGGTCACGATCTCGCGGTTCGTGGGTTCAAGCCCCACGTTGGGCTCTGTGCTGACTGCCAGCTCAGAGCCTGGAGCCTGTTTCAGTCTGTGACTCCCTCTCTCTCTGACCCTCCCCTGCTCACGCTGTCTCTCTCTCTCCTAGAAATAAATTTTTTAAAAATTCAAAAGAAAAAATAGTGTTGGCAAGGATGGGGAGAAATTGGAATCCTTTTGCATTGCTAATGGAAGTGTAAAATGATACAGCTACTATCTAAGAAAGTATGGTAATTTTTCAAAAAAAACAGAATTAAATACCATGTGATCCAGTTATACTGCTTTGGTGTTTATGCCCAAAAGAATTGAAAGCAGGACTTAAGCAAATATTTGTGTACCGTGTTTATAGCAGCAATTAATCATAATAATGAAAAGATCAAAACAACTTAAATATTTATAGATAAATGGGCAAAATGTATATACACACAAGTACTCAGCTATGAAAAGGAAAGAAAGTATGGTATATGTAGCAACATGGATGAACCTTGAAAAAGTCATCCTAAGTGAAAGACCCAAAAGAACAAATATTATAAGATTCCATTTATATAAGGTACCTGAAAGACGCAAATTCACCAAGACCAAAAGTAGAATAGTGATGTCCAGGGGTTGAGGGGATGGAAGCATGGGCATTGTTTAGTGGCTACAGTCTCAGTTGGTGTAAATGAAAAGGTAATGGAGATGGATGGCGGTGATAGTTATACAACAATGTAAAAAGACCGTAATGCCACAGAACTGTACACTTTAAAATGGTAAAATTGATGTATTTAACCACAGTACTCTAAAAATAATAAATGAAGAAATTCTTACTGTGAAGTTTTTGTTTTTGTTTTTGTTTTTTAAAGATTTATTAGGCGCACTTGGGTGGCTTAGTTGGTTAAGCTTTTGACTCCTGATCTCAGTTCAGGTGATGATCTCACAGTTCATGAATTTGAGCTCCACGTCTGGTTCTGTCTGCACTGACTGTGCAGAGCCTACTCGGAATTTATTTTCTCCCTCTCTCTGGCCCTCTTCCACTTGTATATTCTCTGTCTGTCTGTCTGTCTGTCTCTCTCTCTCTCTCTCTCTCTCTCAATAAACAGACTTTAACAAAAAGATTTATAAAAATGACTTTGATTTTGCAATATTCACACTTCCTTCAAGTTTGGCACCCTTGATTTTGTTTAAAATATATAAACTTAGCAAAAAATCAAAAAAGGATGAAGATTGGAATTGAAGTGACCAAATAGATTTTTTCTTGATTTTTAAAGAATCGTTCTCTTGCTTATAGATTATACATATACAGGGGGGAGGGGGGCAAGAATGGTGTGTATAGTCTTGAACAGTTATTAGTGTAATGATTTTGTAATTTATAACTTAAATGATTTTAAATTCTTTCTGAGAAGTGATTGTGTTTATATACTATTGTACTAACTAGTGTAACAACTGGGACAGTGCCTGACACATAGTAGGTATTAAGTAAGGTATTTGTTAAATGAAAGAAGGTACATAAATAAATTTTGTATATTTGAAAATATCATGTTTTCATTTTTGTTTGGGAAGTGGGAGAGAGTAGCCTAAAGAACTGTTCCTTAATGTGGTTGATAAGTACAAATATATATTATGTATTTCTCAAGTCATTGCAAACAGATTTATCTTGGTTACATATTCAAAACTGTATAAAATTGAGACTATAGTAGAGCAGAGTAATATGTGAAGTAAGGGTTACTCAGGAGATTAGCTGCATGTATCTTTTTAATGGGGAAGATGCTCACAAAAAATGTGGACTATGGGGCAGTTGTGCTTTCATAAACAATTAGATATGAGAACAGGGGCAGATTTTACTGCACATCTCCTTATTTTGTAATAGAGGTATTATAGCTTTGGCATAGCCATTTTTATGATGAGAAAACGAGCAAAAAAGGCTTAAACTAGAGTGGTGGCAGTTTTCTCATATCTTTTAGAGAGAGGTTATTACGTTCCTACATCTTAGTAAGTGGAAACTGTTAAGGAGTATATTTCCTTGCCTGGTGAAGAGGGGAGGCAGATAGGGTAAAGGAAGATTAAGAGCCACAAGATTCCAATTTTATTTCTCATCTCTGGGTACAAAGTTAATTCATCTTTCAAAGGCTTCATAATCTTTAATTACTTCTTATGTAAAGTCATGTCCAACTTTTAACAGAATATTCTAAAAAGGAGATAAATGTTAAAGGTAAGATAAGATAAATACTTGGATTTTTTTTTAACTGTTTTTTTAATGTTTTATTTATTTCTAGGAGAGAGAGAGAGACAGTGTGAGCAGGGGAGGGTCAGAGAGAGAGGGAGTCCGCGAGACCATGACCTAAGCGAAAGTCGGACGCTTAACCGACTAAGCCACCCAGGCACCCCAATACTTGGATTTTTTTAAAGATAAACTACTTAGGAGAAAATTCACTTGAGTCTTTTGTATATTTTGACTTTATTTAGCATTAAAATATTTCATGTGGCTTCATCTTTCCCTTTAAAAGTATATCTGCATTTTGCCAGCTTTATTGAAACTGAGCTCTTATATGTCATTCCTTATTTTTCCTTTGACATGAAGTCTTACCTACTGGATAGAAGATGTCTTTTGAAAGGTGTACTGCAAGGAATGAAATGCTGTCTGTGAATTTTGCCTTTACCAAGGTAAAGACCAAATTTTGTAAATCCACTTTGTGTTTATAAAAGGAAAAAATAACTTTTATATATTTATTACATTCAAAAATTTGATTAAGTATTTAACTGTATTGACTTATTAAGTTGACAAGAATTGGGGGGAATGCTTTGCTTTTCCTCATATTACACGTCTTTGTGTTCCTAACCTATAGTAATGTGCTTGGCACATAGTAGGCTTTCCTTAAACATTTGATGTAGAAATAAATCTCATGCTACTTAAAAGCTTCTGAGAAATAATTAATTATGCATACTTTGTTATAATCTTTAAATATTGGCTTCTTAGTGTATTCCCTTCTAAAAGAAAATGTTTTGTATCTTCAGGTGCTAATGTGTTTAAAAAACAAAACCTTGGAGTAAAGTAGCAGCACATAATGGTTTGTGGATTTTGAAAAGGTGCAGGCCATATTGTGCTGCCTCAAAAATACAAGGATCTGATCTTCTGAAGAAAATATATTTCTTTTTATTCATAGCTCTTATGATAGTGATGTCAGCAGTGCCTTAGCAGCACGTAAATATTGGCGTTAAGATTCTAAAATTATCTCCAGTATTAACTGTGCTGCTGAAGTAAGGCTGGCCATGCTCTACAGTCTAATATTTTTATATTTTAATATGTCTTAATATGACTGCTATTTTTTCAGTTTTATTGGTAATGTATTTTCAGTATTAATACTCGTTATGTTTAGTATGATTCTATAAAAATAAGTACTAACTTTTCAGATGTATTTGTATTAACATAGTTGTGGGGTGCCTGGCTGACTCCGTTGATAGAGCGTGTAACGCTTGCTCTCGGAACTGTAAGTTTGAGTCCCACATTGGGTGTAGAGATTAGTTAAAAATAAAATCTTTTAAAAAAAATAATAGTATAATTGCAGTTTAATAATTGTGTTGAATGCCATCAAGAGTTTATTGAAAGAGTTGATACAGAATCAAACTTATTTTAATGCATATTTATATTCATTGTAAAAACTGAAATTTTTAAACATTCATTTTTTTCTCCAGTAAAATGAAGTTATTTGCTTATTCACAGATAAGTGTGTGCATTATAAAATATACGTTCTGAACAGAACTTATAAGACAATTTTTAGTAATGTTTCTAAATATTTCCTTATAAGGGAAGGGAGAAGTTTCAAAATATATGAATTAAATTCCTGAAATCCTGGTTCTCAGAATGCTCTTAATCATAAGTGCAAAGGTAGGAAAGACCTTACAGATGACCAGCCTATTTGTTGGATAGCTCAGGAAACAAATTCAAATTAGGGAATTTGCCCCAACTGACAGATTAGGATTTTAATCTTATGCCTTCTAACTTTACACTATCATTATTTTATCTTGTTTTTATTAAACCCTTAGTTGAAGATTTTTGACAAGTTGAAAATGTGAAGGCCTTGTTTGCTTTTTTTTATATCCAATATTTAACTTCAGAGTAAAAGTAAAAATTATTATTATAGTTATTAATTTTATAGANATGTTTTCTTTACCTTCTCTTTCTTACTGTTGTTTTATTAAGTCATTAAACTAAAAACTAATAATGTATGGGACAAGACAGGTGTGTTTGTGTAGTGCACCACACTTTTGGTCTTCTTTTCTACAAGGAATATCTTACCCTTTTCAATTGTAGCCAGGCAGAAAATCTACAAAATAAAAGTAGTTCTTAATGAATCATTTCCATTTGTTATTGCCTTTAGGAACCCTGAAAGTATTTCAGATGTAATTTAAGGAATTGTATTCAAGGATCTTTTTAAAGTCTAATGTGAAGTCAAAAAAAATATATATATATATATNCATTACCATTTTTATGGTAGCTAGAATTAAATGCCAGCTTTTATATTAAGTAAAATTAAGTAGTTTTGCCTTGGTGCTTTGAAAAATCATTCATCAAGCTCTTAACCTCTTTTCCTTTCTTTCATTTCAACTATTTTATGAAAGACTATAACAAATACAATTTTTGATTCCACTGAAAGTATTCCAATATTTAACATCTAGATTCTTAGAAATATTTGTTAAGTAAATACAAAGTTTGTCCACAATTTTCCAGAATAACTCAGGAATTAGATACTTTTTTTTCTGTTTTTCTAAATGTATTATGTTTAGTCTAATCTACTTTCTAAATGAAAGAAAACTTGGATTTTACATTTACTAGGTGAATGTTTATATCTAGGTCTTCTTAATGTGAAGAACACTTGGAGCTATTATTTGCTAAATGAACACTTTTCTTGTTTTAATCCTGAGAATGGATTAAGGAAAAGTTAAAATATTGGTGAAGTGAGAAACTTTAGAAAAACTGTTATAATGAAATTTATTGTAACAGCATTCAGTTTCTTTCCAGTCTCTTCCTCTTACTTAAGAGGAAATAGCCTGTTGATACCTAGTGAAACACACACATTTAGGTAATTCGGCAGAACTGGAAGTTGTATTTATACAAGTTAATACAGTTCCATCTTTGTGTAATTTTGACCCATAAAGAACACATAATAAAATAAAAGTTATGCCTTTCAATGTTAACTTTAATTTGGCTATTTTTACAAAGAAAAAGTAAGTATATATGGGTGTGTGTTTTCATTTTTTCCATCATCTTTTTCATTGAGGTTTATTAAGTTGATGCCAAATAATTTCAATATTGAGCATCTTAAATCTGTTACTTGGAATATGGATTGAGTTTGTTTGGAGCTAACTTAGAGGACTCAGGCAAGTATACAGGAAGTAGCAAGAAGAATATTTTAATAGTTGAACAACTCAGTTCACATCCTGTATTTAAATACTGATCTCTTAAGATCACACATATTGCTATGTGATAGTAAATAGGAATATTTGGCCTTAGTCTTAATTCTTTACTCAACAATGAAGTTTTTCTTCAATCAGTTCTATATCCTTTTGGTTGTTAGAGAATTACATGTTGTTTCTAAGCCACTGTCATTACGGATACATGCCCAGGTTAGCCATATTGGATTAGCTTGCATAAACTGTGATCTCTAAGTTAATGACTTACTTATTTAGAAGTTGACATGCTAAATCAATTTTTTTTCCTTTTACAGGTGGATATTTTTCTATCCCTTATTCATCGAAAAAGTTTTATTCTCAGTGTTGTTTCTCATTGAGTATTAACAAAAAGGAGAAAAATTAATGTCCCAAACTTTTGAGATAGATTTGGCTCTAGTAAGTATTTAGACATATTATTTGCATAGCTAGGAGAAGAAATGAGACCACCATCATTTCCAACTAATTAATTTTTTATTTTCTTACGTGTTATCAAAGGATTTCTTACAGTTTCTGTCATAGCTTGAGCCCCTTTATTACAGAATTAACTCACTGGAAATGTGAGAGTATATGTTCTTGCCTTATTTATTTATAAATATAGCTCATAGATTCAGATGTCTTTTTTTTAAGCTATATGCAATGAAGAAAAAAATTTTACAAAATAAATAAGTTTAAACCTCTTATGTTAAAGTCACTGTGTGAGGTGACAAGTTAGTTGCTTTTTGTTTTGTCTTTATTTTACTGAAATTAAATTCAACATTTATATTTGGATCTGTATCTTGATTACTAATACATTGAATCCATGTAAAAACTTTATGAATAATATATTTAAATTAGCATACTGAGGATTACAAGTCTCCCTTAATTCTGTGGAACTTTGAATAATCTGATATTTATTATATACTTGTGATTGAACTTTTGTGTATTGAAGAAATATAAACTGCCTGGAAAATGTTGTTATTGTTTATCACATGCGGTAGGGTTAGATTTTGTTTGAGAAATTTTTAGCTACTTTTTTACACAAAATGCTACTCAATTTGATTAACTTTTTATTCAGAAGTATTCTATGTATCTTTGTTTTATAATTTAACTATTTACCATGGATTATTCTATTAAGGAATATCTTTAGGAAGTGATAGAAATTGAGTCACCCCAGAGTTTGCTAATTTCCATGTCTCATTATTTTGTAATTTTCAGGAATGCTTGTATTCTAGCATTTCAGGAATATAAGTTTTTATTGTACAACTGAAACTTTTTTCTTTTTGGACTTATTGCATATGATAGTAAAATACAGGATTTTTTTTAAGCTTCCATGTCATCAATTATAAGAATGCCATTTTAGCATGAAGCAAGCAGTGAAGAAGGGTATTTATTGTCCTATTGTATAAGTCAAGAAAGTTTAATAAGTACATGATTTCTTAAGAAAATTTATAAATTTTAACATAGTTAATGTAGACTTTTATATTAATTTATGTTTTCATGTATGTCTTTTGTGGCAATGTGAAAATGCAAATGTTTGACAGAGCATTAAAAATAGATTTGAAACATTTATAAAGAGAAGTACAAATTTATTCTATTCAAATGCTGAGGATCAGCAGAACAAAACAGATAAATTTCTGCCCTCATAGAGCTTACAGTCTTGGGAGTGAGATGTGGGTAGTAGACTAGATGAAAAAACTGATAGGTACTGTACGTGATGTGTCAGATGATAGTAAGTTCTTTGTAGAAAAATAATGCAAAGGTGGTGGAAAGGATGGAATAAAGGTGTTGGGAAGACAGGTGAGCAATGTTTTTAAATATGTAGTGAGAAAATGCTTCACAAAAATAACTAGACAAAGATTTTTAAAACGATGAGCAAATTATTAGTCGGACGCTTAACCGACTAAGCAGAGAGGGAGTCACAGACTCCGAAACAGGCTCCAGGCTCTGAGCTGGCAGTCAGCACAGAGCCCGACGCGGGGCTCGAACCCACTAACTGCGAGATCATGACCTAAGCGAAAGTCGGATGCTTAACCGACTAAGCCACCCAGGTGCCCCAACTAGACAAAGATTTTTAAAACGATGAGCAAATTATTAGGTATATGGGGAAAGAGTCTTTCGAGCAGATGAAATAACAACTACAAAGATCTTCAAACCATTTTTGGTGTGAACAAGAAACAGAAGGAGGTCTGGGTGGCTATGATTAAATATACAAGAGGGAGACTCATAATTCATGGGATCGAAGAGTCCATAGGGGCTAGATCTTAATGGTTGTTTTCAGCTTTTTTTTTAACTTCATCTACAGATTTAATTTTTCATACTTCCTTAAGAGAACCTTGACAGCTGTATGTGTCTCAACCTATTTGACCTTTGTAGGTAAAACAGTTATTTTTATAAATCTGACTCAAGGCTAGAACCTCCATTGGACACTATTTAGAATATAAACAGGTGGCACCTCGGTTAAGCGTTAACTTCGGCTCAGGTCATGATCTTGCAGCTTTTTGAGTTTGAGCCCCACATCAGGCTCTGTGCTGACAGCTCAGAGTCTGGAGCAGGCTTCCAATTCTGTGTTTCCCTCTCTCTGCCCCTCCCCTGCTCACACTCTGTCTCTCTCTTTCTCAAAAAAATAAACATTAGAATATAAACAAAATGTTTAAATAGTTGGTTAATAGGTACATGTGTGATGATCAGATTTTTATAAATTGTGCTTTGATGGCTCAAGTTGTTTTCCACTTGATCGGTTTAGCTTGTGAAAGCGAACATCTCCAGGAGACACTAAACTTACTCCTGTTTGTCACTTACCCAAACAAATCACCCCCATTTGACTCCTTCATTCTGGAATTGGTGTCATAATTAAGTATTTCATTATTTCTCACTTGTTCTGTAGCATCTTAGCTGAGGAGTTTTTTTTGCCTGTAATTGTTTCATTCGCTATGGTCTATAGCCCACAATCTTACTAAAACACTGCTTTTGTTTATAGGGTAAAACTCAAACTCCTTAGCTTTTGCCTCATGATCTTGCCCCAACTTTTCTTCAAGTGAACTAGTCTTAACCCATCCGTTTTTCTCTTTGCCCTTATTTATGCTGTTTCACCACCCGAGTTCTCCCCCAACTAATCCCCTGTACATGGTTAAAAAATGAGCCAGACGTCTTGTGTGTGGTAAATGTTCCTGACTTTAACCATGTGGTAGTATCCCTCTTTCTTGTGATATGAACAGTTTATATCTGTAGTTCTTATTAGCCTTTTTCTCTAACTTAATAGACCTGAAGTACATAGTACTTCCTCATTAATTTTGCCTTATTTATTAATACATATTAACCTTTTAAACATATTAGCCATATGAATAAAAATTTAAAATTTTATAAACAAAATGAAGAAAAGCAAGTAGACTAAGACATCCAGAACTTGAAAACATTATCGTAGGGGCACCTGGGTGGCTCGAGTCAGTTAAGTGTCTGACTTTGGCTCAAGTCATGATCTCACAGTTCGTCAGTTCGAGCCCAGCGTTAGACTCTGTGCTGCCAGCTAGCTCAGATCCTGGAGCCTGCTTCACATTCTGTGTCTCCGTCTCTCTCTCTCTGATCCTCCCCTGCTCACACTGTCTCTCTCTCTCTCTCTCTCTCAGAAATAAATTTTTTAAAAAAAGAAAACATCCTAAATATCAGGTCCCAAAGTTTAAGTATTAATTTTGTGCTGATGAATGATAGAGCTGATTTTTTTCCCTCAGTTTTATGAAAATCTCTTCTCCCTCCCACCTTCCTTCTGGCCTTCTCTACTTCCATTTCCCCCTTCTGTCTCTTTCTGTATCTTACATACAATTGAGTATGGACCATCCATATATATTTCTAGGATTTTAGCACATTTAAAGGAATAATAAATTATGTATTTTAATTTTACAATATTGTAAAAGCAATAAATATACTCTTTTAAGAAGTGATGCATATGTTTATTATAGTGTTGTTTACAATAATAAAAATTTAGAAGAGTTTTTAAAGTGTCCAGTAATAAAAGGCTGATTAAATAACATCCTGAGTGGAATACTCTGCAGCTACTTAAAATAATAGAATGAGTATTTAATCAACTAGAAAATTGTTTGTGATAAAGAAATATCAGATAGTATGAACACACTCCTTAGAGGAATACATTTGCTAAACTGTTATCACTGGTTTACTACGGCCGTGAGACAAATCTTATTAGGGTGAGGGAGGTGGATCTTATTTTCTTGATTATAAATAAGCATTATGATTTTTGTGACTTGCGGAAAGGAAAATTTCTTTTTGAAAAGGAGAGAGAAAAATCCTTTAAAAATAAAAACAATTATTTGAAGCAGACTTAACACCACATAATCATAACTTCTTTTGGAAATTGTACTGGGTTTAGAATTCTTAGAAACTAGAAGTGATAAGAATTAACTATCAGGGACGAACCGAACAGATAAATTCAAAAGTCAGGTAATTTAAAAATCTGCTGTAGGGGAGTAGTCTATGTGTTCTCAAAGTAGTGTTGAAAGGAATTAAAAAATCACTTCTTGAATTCATTGTTGAGTGGTTTTGCTGTCATTTCTCCACTCTTCAAAACTTCAAAAGGTAAGTATTAAAAAAGTGATAAGTCTACTTAAATTTTGAAACTATATTAATAAACTATGTAAAGAAAAATAAGTCCAGTTTATTTTATAGTCACAAATACTTAACAGCAATAAAACTGACTTTCAGATCTAAGAATTAAGAATTTTCCTGTTTGGGGAACCTGGCTGGCTCAGTAGGTAGAGCATGTGACTCTTGTTCTTGGGGTCATGAGTTCAAGCCCTACTTTGGATGTAGACTTTTTTAAAAAATATGGGGCGCGGGGACACCTGACTGGGTCTGTCAGTTATCCCTCCAACTTCAGCTCAGGTCATAATCTCACAGTTTGTGAGTTCAAGTCCTGTGTGGGGCTCTGCTGACAGCGTGGAGCCTGGAGCCTGCTTCAGATTCTGTCTCCCTCTCTATCTACCCTTCCCCCGCTCACACTCTGTCTCTCTCTCAAAAATAAATTTAAATAAAATTATTTTAAATAGAAAAAAAGAATTTTCCTTAAAAAGATTTAATTTGTCCTAGCATAAAAGGATATAGGCATAGAAACCCTTGGAAAAGGCAAAACATTCTATTTAAAAATCGTATTTTTAGGATGGGCATGGAGGAGGACACTTGTGGGGATGAGCACTGAGTGTAATGTGGAAACTAATTTGACAATAAACTATTAAAAAAAAAAATCGTATTTTTACTATCCGGTAGCATCAATTGTTAGCCTTATATTATTCCCTTCTAATTGCATAGTTAGATTAGCAATTTTATTTCTTCATCCAATTCATAACTATGACAGGGATAGGAATCTAGAGCATCTCCCTCTAGAGAAGAGAGAGGGGATATGCTTCTGGCTAAGAAAATTTTTTCTTTACATATATCTCAACTATACCTAAAACTATTATCTTTATAATTTGTTAACGTAATATTTTACTGTAAAAATGCTTAAATTTTTTTATTAACTTTTTTTCTCAAGATTAGTAAATTTGAGCTTATGGGAAGACGCATCTTGTTGATCCTGTGGCTCCCTGTACCACACTTGTATGCCAGCCCCAAGGGTACCTTTCCATTGTGTGAGAAGCATCTGAGGCAAGGGAAGTCATTGAAGGTTTTTTAGCAAGAAAGAAAAATAACTACTGAACTATGTATACTGGTTCAAGATTTTCTCAAAGAGAAATCTAAAACTAGTGTACTAAGTTATGAATTTGTTTCTTTTGTATCCCCATAACCACATCGAATTTATCAAAAACCTGAGATATTCTAAAATTGTGGAATCCATATTTGATATTCAAAAAATATTAATATGGGCATTTCAGTGCAAAACATGGCTAGTTATCAAAATGTAAACATGACACAAATGTGTGAATCATAGTGTATGACCTTTCTGTTACTGTGACCCATTTAGAGTGTAAGCAAAATATGGTATGTCTCAACTTGATTTTCTCACATGCAAATATTTTATAATTTAACTAAAACTTTAGTAGTTTAATTTAGAAAAGCAGGTTTAGAACCTGAAAACAAGTTGGCTAATAGGATAAAGAAAATACATTTGGGAGGAATCTAAGTATCCTTACCTGTCAAGAGGAGTATTTGTGACTAAAACAGGCCTATAGTGCAGATTTCAAGTCAGACCCTCTGTTGTGCCACCAGGGTCTGCATTTTAGTGGTTTATTGCATCCTTTGGAAAAACAGAAAAAAAAACAAAAGTAAAGCCTCCAGTGCTATTGCACTGTTTTTTAAATTAATGATTGTTAGATGTGTTTACCTCTAAAACTCAAGGTATTTGGACCTTTAAATTGATGACTTGTTTTAGAAAGTTCTTCATTATTACACTCTTCAGGAAAAGTTGGTGATGGTTTTAGTATGTATCCTATATTGATTAAGAAACTAAATCCCCCCACACACACCCAAAAAAGAATTCCTTCTATGTACTTTTTTTTTTTTCCTCAGCAATACCAGGTGGTTTTGGTTTCTGGGTAACCAAGTTGGATAATTTAATTTGAATTTTAGGTAAAGTTTGAACAAATTTCAAAACAAGCATGAATATTCATTTGTTTAGGTTAACCTATTATATGCTAATAAACACTTGTTCCCCAAACCATTGTTGAATGGAAGTCTTGGCGTGTATGGCTTCTGTCAGGACACATGTAGAGTATGGATGTGAACCAACTGGAGTGCATTCAGAGAACTGAAAAATATGAGGTGTTCATATAAGGAATGGTTTTTTTATTGAGGAGCTTCCAAGCTTCCTTGAAAAAGAGAAGACAGGTAACAAACTTGAGGCTTGTACATTCTGTTTTGCACTGGAGGGCAAAACCAGGGAGATAAGACTTTCAGGGATGCAAATACAGCCCCTTAAAACAAGCAAGGGCTCTCTGCGGACTTTGTGTGCATTGTGAAAGTGGACTGCTTTACCAAGGACCTCAAAAGTGATGAGGATGGGATAGGTAGTAAAATTTAAAGATACTGTTTGAAATGAAGAAAATGAGTACACATCATCTTAAATCCTTGCCTTTAAAATGTAAGATCATTTGTGCTAACCAAGGACAACTTTTGACTAAAGGAAATAATAGGGAAACATGGATTTTTGTTTTGCTTTTGGACAGTATTTACTGATAATGATAATTAATAATCATTGTTTTAATAGACCTGACAATACTAAGGAAGGTGCTCTAAGAAGTTCAAGGTTTCCAGGGGCGCCTGGGTGGCTTAGTCGATTAAGCGTCCGACTTTCGCTTAGGTCATGATCTCGCGATNGTCTGGGAACTATGAAATAAAATGAAAACTGATTTTCATTAAGTACTGGAATTGGAATATAATATTTAAATATTAAAAGCTTTCATAAGTTGGCATTTGTTTTGAAGAAGGTTTACTTTTTGAAGGCTATTTGACAAATCCAGAATAGAAATGGATCATTAACTTTTCGTTTTCCTTTTAAGACTTTAAAGTTGAAAATTTTAGATAAACTAACAGGAAGGAATCAATTGTATAGAAATTTTTAATCATACAGTTGTGAGATTTCAGTTAGAGAATCAATGGGGCATTCTTTGATGTTTATATTCTGTGGTGCTTGGATGTTAAAAAGACTGCAGGACAATAGCTTGAGCTTAGAGTTACCACTCTTGTAATTCTTTCTGTAATTAAATATAGGGCAATCCAGCTTCAACTGGAGCTTGCCTTGCCAGGCACATAGTAGGTGCTCAGTTACTTATTAAATGGAGTGTTCCCAGGAGGATCAATATCACACTGAAATTGGCAATGGGGTGTAGTTGATTCTGGCATCAAATATGTAGGAAATGATACTTCTGTAGTGTCTTTGCCAGTTTTACTGAGGCCAAATCATTGTTGAGACAAACAATCTTATGGCTTGGCTAAGAAAATAATTTTTATGACATCTTTTAAGGCAGGCTTCTTAGCTTTTATAGCTAAGTTCTTTTCCAAACTACTCTGGTTCTCTTCCAAATTAGATGAGGTTATAGCTAGTAGATAAAAGTAAATACAATAATGAACATCAGCCATGGCACATTTTTTAGGTTTATCTGCCCCTCTAGAGGGAAATAAGCCAGTAATTTTTTTATTGTTTGGTTATTTTAGTGAAAATGACCTAAATCAGTCAAATTAAAGTATTTTAATAACTACTAGGGTTGATTTTCTTGTAAGTGTATATATAGAAACCACTCAAGCTTTAGGTGCTGCTTTTAGTGATAGAAATAACTGCTACTACATTGTCCTTTGCTAGAAACTTTGACATTTAATAAACCATTTAAGTCACATAACCACTCTGTGAGGGAGGTATATCCTTATCCCTGTGTTACAGGTAAAGAAATGGAGTCAGGGGAAATAGTATTCCCAGTACTACATAGCTATTAAGTGCCGGGGGAGGGGAGGTGGGGAATCACTGTGCAAGCCCAGGTGGTTTGACTGCAGATACCATGTTCTTAGTAATAATTATAGCCTCTGTCCTATAACTAATAAGAGGTAGAGGAGACAAAATTAATAAATACTAAGCCTGAAACTACTAAAAATAATACTGATACCTTAAAGATGGGTTTGTATGTGGCAGTATTCTACCAAACACAAATTATCTTCTCAAATATTCCATGATGGTACTATAGTCCCACGGCAAGGAGACCTGCTATTAGAAGTATTTTTGGTAACATTTGTCATGGGATGTGTTTATGTGTCCATGTCCTTCTCTATGTTTGCATGGTTCATAGATGTACATGCAGATCTAACTGTCCTGAGTAAGTCTACACAATCAATAGGTCATACTTGGTTGTATTGTTTTTAAAGCATTAAATCCTCAAATTGTCATTGTCTTCTCATTTAATCATACTGTGTCTCTTTGAAAGCTCATGAAAATCCAAGAAAAATAGACCTTTTATAACAGGGTGCAGACAAACTATACAATACAAATTGTGATTTGTTTTGAATACTATCCCTAAACTATCAGACATACCATTTTCTTAGTAGTTCATATCAATTTTAAGAATTAGACTTCTGGCAGGGTTTAAGTAATAATAAACATTCTGTCTCCAAGAGCAATTCTAGGCAGCATAGTAAATCCTTATTCAGCATTTAGAAATGTTCTCAGATATTACCTCAGAAGGGCAACCTCGTCTCAGGCTGTCCACATAACACAGAAAATTTACTATCATCCTTACAATATTTCATTATTGCTTATGTTACATCATATTGTGATTATTTTCTTCCTCATTTCCTTGCTGTTGACCTCTGAGCCTAATAGGCTTGAGCCCAGAGACTGTATCTTAACTGCTCATTTATGACTAATGTAAGTAGAGCTGGTAGGTACCCCACATAGCATTAAGTAGTATGTTCTTTATGACATGATCTATTGATACCAATATTAATATCGCTACTCAAGACAACTCACTAGTAATATAGCCAGAAATTATATCTTTTCAGTGGGATTCTCCCATGCTCAGTTAGGTCACATCTATTTCTAAATCATCAGTATCACAATTTCACCAAAGGATTAGAAGGAAAGGAAAATTAGAAACATGAAATAGTATTTGCCAAGAAGTATAGTTTTATATGTGAAAGTCTTTGTAAGGTTTCTTTATTTCTCATTGAGATGATGTACTAGTTGGAAATAAAGAATTTCACACAGTATATTTTATCCCTTAGGTAACAGACAAGAAAAACTTTTGACTATCTGCTGTAAGTCTTAAGGAAAATTGTCTCTAGCAGGCTGAAATGGATGCCCAGATGTTCTATTTTACAAGAAAGCACTATGGAGGTCAGGAATTTCAGTTAGCTTTTTTACCATCTCAAGATTCAGGGTTTTAAAAGTATTAAGTACTTTAAAAATATTAAAATTATTTAATGACTGTTTTTTCCACTTTATCAATCATTTGATTCACTCTATAGTTGATTGCTTAAGACAGCTTTAAAATCCAAGTCAACCTTGCCTAGGCCAGTGAATTCATACAAGCTTGTATCTAAGAATCCAGCCAAAACAGTTCTTTGTAACTACTTCTCTGTTTCTACCTCATCAAAAAAAAGATGCTTTTTTCACTTGCATCTTTGATCTGGGTGACTCCTTAACATAGCATTGCATTTGTGTTCTTGCTGAGCATCCAAACCCTGCATGCCTAAACCTGCAGTATCCAGCCTCTGAATCCTGTCTGCCTAAACCTAGGATATTCAGATACTTTGCTCTGCATTGGGAAATCTGGGTTCTGGACTCTACTTTTGGTGGTGGTAGTTGGTGAGGGACGACCCAAGTATATTTCCAAATTAACTGAAGCTCTTAATACCCTGCTCCCTGTATGTAGCCTCTTGGATAGATTTCACGTGGTAGCTAGCCTCTGTTGCTCTTTATAGTTAAGTCCTCCCAAACTAGACATACCCTCCCTTGTCAAATATTTTGCTGTTCTATGGTTAACAAATGATTGATGATTTGCCTGATACATTTGCTTCTCTAATTTTTGGGTTTTTTAAAATAATTGATTTATTTTTTTTGAGAGAGAGAGCATGAGTCAGGTAGGGGCAGAGAGATAAGAGAATCCCAAGCAGGCTCCCCACTGTCACTACAGAGCCCAGTGTAGGCCTCAATCTCACGAACAATGAGATCATGACCTGAGCCAAAATCAAGTCAATTGCTTAACTAACTAAGCCACCCGGCACCTGAAAATTAGTTTTTATTTTTAATAACTTTTCTAAAATTAGCTGTTCACTGCCAGAGAATACTCAATATCCTCCTCATTTTTAGACAAGAAAAAGCCTTAAGATATCATTGCATTCTGATATCAAGACATGACACAGTGTTCACAGTTTTAGGTAGATAAATGCTCAATAGAATTATCCAGAGACCTGTGAAAGAAAGCGTAAGAACCTCATCTTCAAAATGCATCCATACAGTAGTCCCCCCCGCTTACCTGTGAGGGATATGTTCCAAGATCCCCACTGGATGCCTGAAACTGCAGCTAGTACTGAACCCTGTGCATACTACGTTATAGCTATACATATGTGCCTATGGTAAAGTTTAATATGTAAATTAAGCACAGTAAGATTTATAATAGCTAACAATAAAATTGAACTATTCTAACAATATACTATAATAAAAGTTATGTGAATGTGCTCTCTCAAAATGCCTTGTACTATACTCCACATTCTTGTGATGATGTGAGATGATAAAATCACTGTGGCATGAGATGAAGTAGGGTAAATGATGTAGACATCATGACGTAGCAGTAGGCTATTGTAGACCTTCTGACTGTTCATCAGAAGAGGGTCATCTGCTTCCATATGTGGTTGATAGCAGGTAACTGAAGCCATGGAAAGTGAAACCAATGATAAGGGAGACTACTATAATTATTAATCATGGAGAGGTCTAAAATGATTGGAAATTACTTTTTCTGGCTAAGTTTACTTTTCATCTGGTTTCATTTCCTGTCTTAATATAATCTTTATATGAAGTGCTGTTTACATTTTCAAAATTTTAATTTATTCATGTGTGGAATGTATAGTTTTACAATTTGTGATATCTGTTGTTATTTCAAGTAACACAACTTCTTTATACATGTAAGGATAACATTAAAATTGAACATATTTCACATGGTATATACTCAGTAAGCATTTAAATTAAAGTTGAATGAATCTGATTTATTTAACATGGCAATTTTAAAAGGTAAGTCAGAATTTTTAGAATTCTGTTATCAACAAATAATCTTATAATTTTAGAACCTTCTCTGTTTTCAAAGTGTTTCCTTTTAGTAATCATTATTTTTGTATTTAATTTCTCATGATTGAAAAGATGAAAGTTCTCAAAGAAATAGTAAAATTAATATTTTTAGATTACTTTTTTTAGACTGTGCTTTTGGATCTGTTACTTGCTCCTACGGAAAATAATATAAGCATCACTAAAGAAATAACTTCATATTCACTCAAGTATTCAAGGGTGCCTGCGTGACTCATTTGGTTGAGATTTCAGCTTGTGTCTTAATCTCACAGTTCATGGGATTGAGCCCTCTGTCGGTCCAGGGCTGGCAGCAAGGAGCCTGCTAGGGATTCTCTCCCTCTCTCTCTACCTCCCCTGCTGTACATGCTCGAACACATGCTCACTCGCTCTCAAAATAAACTTTAAAAAAAAAATTCATACAGAATTAGGAATAATGCAGAATATCAGGTAATAAAAATTAGAAGTAAAAATGTTCATTAGATTAATTGGATGATTCTAATGGTTTTATTTATTTATTTACTTATTTCTGAGAGAGAAAAAGAGATCGTGTGGGCAGGGGAGGGTCAGAGAGAGAGGGAGACACAGAATATGAAGCAGACTCCAGGCTTTGAGCTGGCTGTCAGCACAGAGCCCGACGCGGGGCTCGAACCCACGAGCCATGAGATCATGACCTGAGCTGAAGTCGGACACTTAACTGACTGAGCCACCCAGGTGCCCCATTAATTGGATGATTCTAGACACACAAATCTAAAAGTTACTTTCTGTGATTTTGTCCTTTTTAAAAAAATTTTTAATGTTTAATTTCTGAGAGAGAGAGGCAGCTTGAGCGGGAGAGGGTCAGAGAGAGGGAGACACAGAATCTGAAGCAGGCTCCAGGCTCTAAGCTAGCTGTCAGCACAGAGCCTGATGCAGGGCTCAAACCCACGAACCATGAGATCATGACCTGAGCCGAAGTTGGACACTCAACCGACTGAGCCATCCAGGTGCACCTCTTTTTTAAGGTCTCAGACAATGAAACTTCCATCACTTCATTCTCATTCAGTTATGTGTGTATTACTGAATGTGGCTGTTCATTCATCCACCAAGTTACTTTGTTCAGAGGTACTTGCCTCTGATACCATTCTCTTCAATGTCATCAAGATGCCATTTTATTAAAATAACAGATGAGCGTGTAAAAGAAGCCAAAGATTTCCCTCTGGTTTAGATAACCATGAAATGAAGCTGAACAAAAGGTTATAATCAGTATAGTAAATTCATATTTGTGAATATTAGGCTAAAGAACTGTTTAAGTAGTTTGGTTACTTTGCCAGAGGGACAACAATATAAATAGAAGTTTAAACTGTACCTACGTCAGAGAAATTAAATGTGATTTTCAAATACTTAAAATTGGCTGTGCTACTGATTAGTTGTGTGACCTTAAGCAAGTTGCTATCTCTCTCCAAACCTCAGTTTAAAATTTAAGAGATTGAATTTGGCTCTGTCTTGTCCCAGATTTTTAAAACCCTGAACAAAGTCGGCCTCCAGTATATCCATTTTTGCAAATACATTTTTTTAATGCTTATTTATTTTTGAGAGAAGGAGCATGCATGTGAGCAGAAAAGGGGCAGAGAGAGAGAGAAAGAGAACCTGAAGCTGGCTCTGCACTGACAGCAGAGAGCCCGATGTGGGGCTTGAACTCACAAACCATAAGATCATGACCTGGGCCAAAGTCAGAGGCTTAACTGACTGAGCCACCCAGGTACCCTACAAAGTATTCTTTATACTGACGTATTACAAAAGCAGAGGAAAAATGTTAAATAATCTTGTAGATTTATGGGAGACTTTAATATTGCCTTAGAATTTTGGAAATTATATGTTTAACTTTGCCATTATAGAAAAACAGATGTTTTTCCTGCCTGCCCTTTGTCAGACCAACACCTTGACTGTAGCATGAGACACGGTCAAAAACAAAAAAGAAAAAATTAAGAGAAAAACAACCCCCTGGAACCTAGAAGAGAGGCACTTGTAAATTTAAAATAATAAAATTTTGGAAAAATAAAATTTGGGGGATCCCTAGGCTGCTAAGTCGGTTAAGCATCTGACTTGATTTCGGCTCAAGTCATGATACCACAGTCATGAGATGGAGCCTCACGTCAGGCTCTACACTGACAGCACTGAGCCTGCTTGGGGTCTCTCTGCCCCCCTCAATAAATAAACAAAAAAATGTTTTATAAGTTTATCATACAAAGCATTTAATTGAATTAATGGAACAATATGGAGTACTAGATGTTTTAGGTAACTGAAGTTTATAGTAATCCTAAACTTTTGTTTAAATATTAAAACATAAATACAGAATTTCAATATATTGTCTTAAAGTGTGCTTAATATCGCCAAATTTTATGAGTAAGGAATCTTACTATCAAGTAGTGTAAGGTAATATGTAATTATAGGTATAGAAGTTTTAAGAATTGTGTTCAATGTGTTTTAAGCCATATAACTCAGAGGGTATTTGATTACAATTTTTTTTCTCGAGGTAGAGTATAAGAGACTAATTCAGATTAAGGATTTGATTTGAAGAATTCCAATTTCCTTTAAGCAAAATATGTTATTTCAAGCTGAACATTATTGTATTCATGATTTGATAATATACTTAAAGATGTACGTCCTAAAGAATTTGAATTACAAAACTTTCAGTTATAATCTGTTGGTTGTAAGCAAGTCCACTTACTTGTAGCTCTCTCCTACTACCAGAAATTGGATCAGAAGGAATTAGATTATCAAGAATGGCCACTGGTTTTGATTATGGTTATGTTATGTACATGTGATAGAGTAGGACTGTTTATTCAGATGCAAATCTATTTTGAATAGTGTGAAATCTGAATTGGTTGTAATTTGAAGCCTCAAACTCTATAATTTTATGTCATCAAAAATGACTGTTAAAAAACTACTTTAAAATTTTTTTACAATTTGAGGTGCCTGGCTATCTTAGTATAGCATGCAAATCTGGATCTCAGAGTCGTGAGTTCAAGCCCCATGTGTGGCACACAGTTGACTTAAAAAATTTTTTTAAGTTTTGTTTGCATTTTTCAAGTGAGCTTTAAGGGCCTATTCTATGCCTAGTACTTACTGTAGTCCAAAAATGATGGTCACTGTCAGCAAAGAACTGTAGGTTAGGTAGAAATACTATACTAACATACAAGAAACAACTAGAAAATAGTGGAGAGTAAATTCTGTCTTGTGGACTTGAAGTTTAGTAGAAGCTCAAAGAAAATGTGGACTTAGACTCACCAAAGAAGATTTCTTAGAGGAGGTAGAAGGTGAGTTGGGCTTAAAGAATAGGTAGAATTAATCCAATGAAATTAAGAAATTGAAGGCTTTCAAATACAGGAAACATGAATCCAAGCATCATCATCAAAGGAAAGAGTAAAACAGATACACTAGATTGAAAACAGATATTGGGTATTGAGGAATAGGGAAATGAGTATAGCCATATTTAAGATTGCTTTCCTTTGCTTAAGGGGCCCCAATTTCTACTAGAAAAGAAAAATGAGAATTTGGATTGCCTGCAACCCTTTTGAGAGCCAAAAAAGGGTTGAAGGAAAAAAAAAAAGCACACACAGTTGGAAGGAAATCCAGAATTATATCAGACAAGTTTATTACCCTAAAAATATTAGGGGGTCTGTGGATATTAGCTAAGCAAATCATTAATGAGAAATATTTTTTATAATTTTGTGTTTTTACATTATTATCAAAATTGAATTATATATGTGATGTTCTCCACACTGAACCTAACGTTTACTTAATAGCATATAAAAGTTGCCATACTTGCTCAGACTTGACATTTTTAAAAAATATTTATTTTAAGAGAGAGTGAGCAGGGGAGGGAGCAGAGAGAGGGAGACAGAATCCCACACTGATAGTGTGGAGCCCAACGGGGAGCTCAGACTCACAAACAGAGATCATAACCTGAGCTGAAACCAAGAGTCAGATACTTAACTGACTGAGCCACACAGACACCCCTCAAGTGAGAAATCTTGAGAGAAAAGGATTGCGGAGCCAAAATTCTATCAGGCAGATTTTTTGCTCAACACAAAATTGATCTTAACACTATGGGAATGATGGTGAATTAATACCAAAGTAATGCTGTTAAGCCAAATAGAAGTACTCCTTTTCCTAACCCCTTTCTAATTTGCATCTAAGCCTTAGCTCAAGTTATTTACTCTTAGAATATCCTCTCCATCATCTGTCTAAATCTTCCTAGGCTATCTACCCCTTGCATTAAATTTTCCCAGTTCATTTTTCCCTCTCAGCCAGATGGCCATTTCTCTCTTTTGAGCGCATATACATGACTTAGAACAATTTACATACCCTGCCTTATGGACGGGATTATCTTAACTCTTTATTGTATACTCTGCAAGTTAACAGAATGGGCGCTTGGCAATTAAATGGCAATTGCTGAAAATTAGCAATAATACCTTTATGATAAATTACTCACTGAATACCAGCTGAATAAATACAGAATTGCCCAGCCTCTTTTCTGGTAATTTAAGAATTTCTCCATCTTTTACTACTTCCATAGGGCTTCTGTGATTCTGTACTACCTATTAACATTCATGTCTCAAGTCTTATTTATCTTAAAATGTCCTTTTTAAAAATTTTTTTAACCTGTGAGTAGGTTTATGAACAGTTAGAAGGCCTGTGAAATTTCAGTACCCCTGTGGGAGGGCCATTAGTAATCTAACTGATCATATAAAGCTTTTCAATGAAGTATAGTTTAACTGTTTTTTGTCCCCCTTTATATATTTGTGTGTCTCTGAGAAGTACTTGAGTTAAAAAATACTTTTCAAGAAACACCGTTACCGTAATCATACAAAACAAATGTATTGAGCATTGCTGTAGTTCTCTATATATCTCTAAAGTTAACAGTATCCTTCTGGGGCATGTGGGTGACCCAGTCGGTTAAGTATCTGACCCTTGGTTTCCGCTCAGGTCTATGATATTGCATTTTGTGGATTTGAGCCCCACAATGGGCTCCACACTGACAGTTTGGAGCCTGCTTGGGATTCTCTCTCCTTCTCTCTTTGCCCCTCCCCTGCTTGCTCTCTCTGTCTCTCTCAAAATGAATAAACTTTAAAAAAATTAAATAAAGTTAATGGTATGCTTCTGAATCCCTCTGCTTACTGGAGCTACCTTATTGAATGAAATTGGTTTTCTAATCAATTTTCTTGGACTATTGTATAAGAGACTATGCAAGTCACACTGAAGAAAGATATTTTTTTTAATGCTTTTTTAATTTATTTCTAAGAGAGACAGCGTGAACAGGGGAGGGTCAGAGAGGGAGTGAGACACAGAATCTGAAGCAGGCCCCAGGCTCTGAGCTAGCTGTCAGCACAGAGCCCGACGTGGGGCTTGAACCCACGAACCGTGAGATCATGACCTGAGCCGAAGTCAGACGCTTAACAGACTGAGCCACCCAGGTGCCCCAAGAAAGATGTTTTTTTAAGTACACCCATTGTGGAGCTTCAACTGAGACCCCAACATCAAGAGTCACATGCTATACCGACTGAACCAGCCAGGCACCACAGAGAAAGCTTTTAGAAATCTAAGAAAATGGGCGCCTAGGTGGCTCAGTTGGCTAAACGTCCGGCTTCAGCTCAGGTCATGATCTCACAGTTTGTGAGTTCAAGCCCTGCATCGGGCTCTGTGCTGACAGCTAGCTCAGCCTGGAGCCTATTTCAGATTCTATGTCTCCCTGTCTCTCTCTGACCCTCCCCTGCTCATGCTGCCTCTCTCTCTCTTTCTCTCTCAGAAATAAATAAAACATTAAAGAAAAGAGAAATCTAAGAAAACAAAATTGTGGCACAAATATGTAGTATTTTCTACTAGGACATTTAAGTCATAAGTATTTATTTTATGTACACTCAGAGCTTTCTTATAAAATCTATATGACATTTATGTTTGTTTTTCAGAACCTGTCTATAAATTACATTTTTAAAAACCTCTTGTTGGGGCACCTGGGTGGCTTAGTCGGTTAAGCATCCGACTTTCGCTTAGGTCATGATCTCTCAGTTCGTGGGTTCGAGCCCCGCATCGGGCTCTGTGCTGACTGCCAGCTCAGAGCCTGGAGCCTGTTTCAGTCTGTGACTCCCTCTCTCTTCTGACCCTCCCCTGCTCACGCTGTCTCTCTCTCTCTCTCCTAGAAATAAATAAAACATTTTTAAAAAATAAATAAAAACCTCTTGTTGATATTAGGTTTGATTGGCTTTGAGGGTGGTTGACTTGTTATACTTAGCATTTAAACCAAAAGTCAACATTTCAACTAGTAATTAAATAATGGTTTATGTGGCAAAGCAGTTTTCCCCTTGTATTGATTTGCTTTATGACCTGTTTTCTAGGCCTGTATTTTTATATCACTACTACTTCCCCTCCAAAAGGTGAGAACTGACTTTTCCATCTGTACCTGGATCGTGTGGAGAAAGGACTGAGACTGGAAGCAGAAAGCAGACATGGCCCAAGTAGAGCATAGTGCCTGACAACAGCTCACTCTAGTAAAGGGCAATAAGTGCCACACGAGATGATACTCTCATCACAGAACTGTAAGTAATTTTGGGGAATTACAGGGGAATTAGACAGTTGTCTCTTCTGACTTAGTTAAAAAAGGTCTTCATTTTGTAATTTTTGGCCTGTATGCTGTAAATTAAAATGTACTGAACTGTTAAACAGTGGACTTTCCTGGCTTGTGGATAAGAATTTAAGGCAAAATAAAATACAGTATTCCTCACAAAATAAACTTGGGACCTTTGCCTTAAGACCTGAGACAAAGGTTACATGAATTTGGATAACTGGGTTAAAGCTAAGTAATTGGGCCTTTGCCTGGAAAGCAAGTTTGAGAACTTTAGTCTTCTCTTTTTAATGTTTGTTTTTTGAGAGAGAGAGCACAAGTAGGAGAGGGGCCGAGAGAGAGAGGGAGACAGGGTCCAAAGCAGGCTCTAGGCTCTCAGCTGTCAGCACAGATGCTTAACCAACTGAGCAACCCAGGTGCCCCGGAAAACTTTAGTCTTGATATAGCATGAAATAGGGAGGCCATATGGCCTCTTGAAACAAAATAATGGAATTGACAAAAGTGGAATTTTTGGAAATTAAATCTAGCAATATATAGAGAGAGAGGGAGAGACTGTACAGAGATACATATAGATACATAGAGACTATATAGAGAAGGATTCTAAGATACAAAGTCTGGTGGCAAAGAAACTGGGCATGTGATTATTATAGTAATCAAGGAATAAAAACAATCTAAACAGAATGATGGCATTGAGAATGGAGATGAAATAATAAGTTGAAGATATTTCAAAAAAAGCATTGTGGAACATTGTGATGAGTTAGATGAAAAGGGAGGTGTCAAAAATTATATATTTTCTGTACTGTTAGAAAACAGTGATATCATTGAAAGAGGATGGTTAAGCTAGTATGAGAAAGAAAGATGTTGTGTCCTATTTTTGTAATACTGCAATTTAAGATATCTAGGCATTCCATTTGAAATCCTGTAAAGATCACTGAATATACAGGAAGAGAATTCTATGTAAAAGTCAGGCTGGAAAGGTAAATTTGTCAGTTATCTTCATAAAGCTGATAAGAGTAGACAAGCTAACTGAAACTATTAAGGACAATAGACTTTTTAAAAAGAAATATGTAACATACATTTATATAAATTATTTGATTAGGTCTATAAACTTAAATAAACATTTCAAAAAAAAAAAAAAACCTCTCTATTTTCCTTAGAATGTCACATCCCAAGCTTATGCCTGTAAGAAAATCTCTATACTTATATTAGTTATGAGAGTCAATGACTAATATGTGTTAATATTCTTGAACTTATCTTCGTGTCTGTTAATAAAACAAAGATCTTTCCCCGTATTATTTAGAGGGAATGAAATGGAGAACTTAAAGTTCACATAATTCAGTCAGTTAAAGCTTTATAAAATTAACATGGCTTTAATTTCTCAAATGGAAAGGCAGGTAATTGAATTGTGGGAAATGTGCTGGTCTCCACTTTCAAGAAACAGTACAGGACAAAGACCTGGCATTCTGGCTGAAGAGCTATAATAATAAACAAAAATTTGAAAACCAGGAAGACAGGTCTTCCAAATGTGCAGTCATGGCATTTCAAAGGAGATATAACAAGAAATTCCAGAAGATGGCCAAAAATAGGTTTAGATAATTGAGGTTCCTTATATGAATACTTGTTTTTGATGGAGAAACACTGTTAAGCAGAAATGAAGGTTCTATCTGAGAGGCCTGTGATTTTCTCCTCCTCACCCTAAGTCAGGTTTGCTTCTGAAAAAAAGTGTTAGCCCAAAAATTTCAAACAGGGATTTAATAAATTTTAGCCAGGAATTTAAAAAATTCCCAGAAGGGGCAGGGGTGGAATTTAATTGAAAGCAAATATTTTGATTTTTTAGGAGCTAAGCCTTGTTTTGTAGGATTCTTGTAAGTATCTTGCTCTGTTTACCTAGTCACTACTTGCTGTGAAAAACAGCCACTTTCATCAGACAGAAATCCCGTATTATTCTACATCTTGAATTGATTTTCTAATATACTATTTCATTTTAATGATATGTAAGGAAATTTAAAATGTCAATCTACGCTTTCAAAATAGCATTTAAAACAGTCAGTAATATGTCTTCTGGATATACCACATCTTCTGGACCACACTCAATCCTTAAACCATTTGATTAAGCCAGATTCAATGAACTTATGACTTCAAATCAGGTTATCCAGAACTGATAACATTTTTTTCTGTGTTTCTGTCCTAGTTACATCTGACTTATGTGCCTAGTCTGATAACTTCTATATTTTTATGACTCCTAAAATGTGGAGGTAAGCCAAGATTTAATATCAATTATAGTCATGTAAAGTTCATTCTGAACTTGTATTCCCTTAACATTTCTTTAATTACTAAGCTTTCTTGTAGCATTGCATTTTTATTAGCAAATTATATACTATATTCAAATTTTGGCTGGGCTATTTTACTCTGATTAAATTGTAATTTTCTGTAACTTTCAACTAGTTAGTATTCCTATAGACATCGAATATTTTCATTTCATTTGCTATATGATTACCCAAGTAAACTTCTAATAGAAAAATACCATGGGATTCTTTTTCCTGTAGTCTTTAGCTTAAATCATTTCTTTCAGACTCTTTCATAAAGTATCATCCATCTTTGAATCTACTATAATTTTTGTTTTTCCAAGTGCCTGTTCACTGAGACTGTAGCATTCTAAGTGTTTCAGTTCAGTTCAGTTGAGACCATTAGATGTCCAGTACTGTGGGGGAATATAAAGACCAGTATTAAACACAATCCTAGTCCTCATCTTAAAAGATTTCATGGAAGCTCAGACATTGCAGCCTGACTTTCCTCGGATCTCTTATGGTAAGGAGAATAAGACACACCTCTCTTTGGCTTCCAAGTTGGGAACCCAAAGAAATTCAAATGCTTACCGGAGTGAGAAATAATGGAGAGTAACGTGAAATAGAAACACTTGGTTTTGGGTTTGTTCTACTCCAATGATGGAGTAAAAACCACTTTAAAACAATAATATCTGGATTTGAGGTGTTGGTATGAAATTTGAAGGTGCAGAATGCTGCCTGCCTAAAAATTCTGTATAATTAGACATGTCTTAGGCACATTTTAGTTTGGGGAGCAAAGTTCTCTTTATTTTGCTGCATGTTGTTGCTCTTTTATTCTGTGCCCTGTCAGGTGTTAACTTTTTATCCTTTAAAACATTTTTGTAGTTGGGTCTATTTCATAGTTTAGATAAATATTAAGGCATTTTCTAAGCTTAATAGTTATATAATGAGTTTTTTGTGAAATTTTTACATAGATTTTCATCTCTAATAGGTCTGATAGTAGGCCTTATGATCTTTTTTTTTTTAGGTTTATTTATGTATTTATTTTGAGAGAGGGGGAGGAGAGAGAGAGAGAGAGAGAACATGCGCAAGCAGAAGCCGGGGAGGGGCAGAGAGAGAGAGGGAGAGAGAGAGAATCCCAAGCAGGCTCTGGGCTGATGGGGGGCTCAAACTCATAAACTGTGAGATCATGATCTGGACCGAAATCAAGAACTGAATGCTTAACCAGCTGAGCCACCCAGGTGCCCGGAAGGCCTCATAATTCTTGAAATGTGGTTCTCTGGCAAAGCTGGTAAGTAATGATGGCATTTACTAGGTCATTGGTATTCAGGAATCTAAGTATTTTTAGTAATGCGTTTTCATGTTAACTCTTTATTTCTTGAACTTTGAAATACTAAGTTTGATGTCACATTGTTCTCTTCCATGAGTTCTTTGGCTCTAGGAAAGTAATAAAATTTCCTAAATTTATTTTAAAATTTTCCTCATAGTGGCTCTTCTGCATTGCTAAACTTGCTGTTAACAGAGTCAACTTCCCCTGCACAGAGGAAAAATAACAGTAGAATGTGGGAGATTTTGAGTGCTCTAATAAGCAAGTATTTTGTCATCCTAACAAGGTTTCTGGTGATGTGACCTTTTTTATTATTTGTGATAGAGAACCAATACAAAAACTTATAAAGCAAAAGTGAAGTTTGTCAGATGTAAACAATATGTAAGACAAATTAGAAATAGCTTATGATTCCCTAAACCATATATTACTTCTCTAGCACCTTTCCCATGACCATTTCATGTTATTTCGGGCTCCTAACTTCAAATATATTTTGAAAGCAGCCCAAATTAATTCCACTTTACTATAACCTAAGAACACTTTGTAGTTATGACTTGTATATTAAATTCAAGAATAAAATTCAACATTTTTCTTCAGAAAAATTTTTTAGGGACAACTTCCAATGACTTAATAAGGTAAATTATTGAGGCTCAAGAATAAGCTATGTACCTTATCAGAAATGAAACTGTGGTGATGGAGAAAAGATAAAACATACATAACAGAATTGGGAGAAAAGGGAAGGCTCAACTACTGATGGTACCATTAAGAATGACAGACCTTGGGGCACCTGGATGGCTCAGACAGTTAAGCATCAGACTTCGGCTCAAGTCATGATCTCACCACTCCTGAGTTCGAACCCTATGGTCTAGCCCCTGGAGCCTGTTTGGTTTCTGTGTCTCCTTCTTTCTCTGCCCCTCCCCTGCTCGCACTCTGTTTCTCTCTCTCTTTCAAAAATAAAAAATAAACATTAAAAACATTTTAAAAAAAGAATGACAGACCTTAATGTGTCACTATGATGATTCATCTTTGTATATATGAGATGGATTGATAGGTGTATATGATTTAATAGAACAAGGTTTTCAGCATGGTTAACCAAGACAAGCTTCTGCCATTATTTTCTTATAATTTTAAATAAAACTGGGGTGTCCTGGGTGGCTCAGTCGGTGGAACAGCCAACTTTGGCTTAGGTCATGATCTTAATGGTTAAAGAGCCCTGCATCAGGCTCTGGCTCTTTGCTGTCAAAGCAGAGCTTGCTTCAGATCCTCTGTCCCCCTTTCTCTCTGCCCCTCCCTGTCCCCCACTCTCGCTCTCTCAAAACTAAATAAACTTCAAAAAAGTTTTTTAAACTGACAAGTCAATTCAGTCCAGAAGTTAAGAGTTAAGTGGTGTACCTATATGAAAATGTTAAAGGTTTTTTTATTCTAAAGCAGGCAAGAGTTTTTAATTTGCCTGTGGTGCATCTAATATATCCCTGTTTTCTTCAAACTACAGTTTCCTTGTCCCCCTTTCTGAAACAAGATTCAATGTGTTTTGCATATCTTCACATCTCAATGACAGTGCCCCACTCTATTTTAGAGTGAATACAAGAGGTTTACTGAGATGATCTTGACAGATGTGTCTCCAGATGAGATAATCTCTAAAGTATTTAACTTTTAGTAAATAAGAAACTCAGTCTACTCTGAAAGTACACTTACCTTAATAATATATTTTTTAAATGGTGGTGATTTATCTTCTTCCACAAACCTCTGCATTGTGAACTCATAACTTTTGAGAAACTATTTAAAAAGCTTGTTTTTCTAATTAAACCCATTGTCAATATTATGAATTGCTTTCGTAAAACGCTCTAGGAGGGAAGGCATTGTTTGTTCTCTGCAGTATCTCCAATGTCCAAAATAGTATTTGGCACACAGAAGATGTCACTATTGAATGAATGAATGAATGAATGAATGAATGAACAATTGTCATATATATCTCCATAGGTAATATGTTTTTATTAGCACATTTTATTTCTCAACTCAAAGTAGTTCCCTGCAAATATGAATGACTGAGAACATATTAAACAGTAGTTTAAACATTTCCTGTCTTACTATTTGCTAACCTGTTACAATAATTTTTGCTTCAATGTTTTTTAACCAGTTATCAGTTTTTAATAATCTTATCAGCAAAGCAGTATGGAACAGTGTTGCATATATAACCATGTCAACTATTTCCAACAAGTTAAATCACATAAATGTCAAAAACTTAACAGAATAGAAATATTGTGTCCTAGAATATGATACTAGCAAGGGAACCAAACACATCATCCACAAAATTAAGTTGACATGCCAAAACAACTAAATTGGCTTTTCTGCAGGAAGGAGGGAATAGGTGCCACCAAAAAGAAAACACTTATTCGTAGGGCTTTTTCTCTTATTTGGGTCATTATTTTCAACTACTAGCCTTGACATTACTAATCTTGAAGCATTTTGCACTTCTACGTTATACATAACTTTTTGAAGTACTGTTGGAAAAATTTTTTAAATATATAGTTCTTCCCTACAACCTAGTACACAAATCTGTAATTACTAGAAGTTTCTGGAATGCAAATTGTTTAGTAAGTGGAGGGCCTTCACAGGAAAGGTTGTATAGTAACATTCATATCAGTATAAGATAATAAGTCATACTATGCCATAATAGTCCCCCTAATACCCATCTAACATCCATATCTTTGCTGAAAATTCCATACATGTCTAAGAAAACGAGTATGTTTCCACAATTGGAAACTATATATGTGTGATAGTTGTGTGTGTGTGTTATATAGATATATAGATATCTCTATATAGATATAGATATATATAGTGGAAGTATTTTCCCACATTATATGTTGTTCTACACCTTCTTTTTTTCCACTTAGAAATATTGACATTCTTTCCCTAGTTTATAAACTGTTGCCCCAATCTTTTTTTTTTTTTTTACAAATAGTTTATTGTCAAATTAGTTTCCACATAACACTCAGTGCTCATCCCCATGAGTGTCCTCCTCCATGCGCATCCCCCCTCCCCCCCACATCCATCAGTCCTCAGTTTTTGTCAGCATTCAAGAGTCTCTCATGGTTTGCCTCTCTCCCTTTCCCCCACCATTTCCACCCTTCTTCTCCCCCTTGTTCCTCCGTCAAGTTCCTCCTAATCCTCCTATACGTGCAAACATATGATATTTGTCCTTCTCTGCCTGACTTATTTCGCTCAGCATAACACCCTCAAGGTCCATCCATGTTGCTACACATTGTTGCCCCATTCTTAAAAGCTACATAGTATTTCATTGTATGAACCATAATTTACCTATTCCCTATTGATCAACTTTGAGTTTATTTCTTTTGGTGTTACAATAATGTACTTTTTCCCTTGAATGTGAGCTCTCTGAGAATAAGGATTATTGTCTTTTTAATCCTAAAAATTTAGTATGGTGTCTAACAAATGTTTAACATATGTTTTTGAATGAATTAATTATACTTTTTAAAATGATACTCAACTGCTTCCATTCAGGTTTTTAACCCAACTATGTGCTTGATACTCCTTGACTTAATGTTTCCTCTTCTAGATGTTTATCCTCATGTTCAGAATGACACATATAAATAAGGGCTTCCTACAAAAAGAATCACTAGATCAAAGTGATCTAGTGATGTTTATTTTTTTTTTAATTTTTTTTAATTTTTTTTATTTATTTCTAGGAGAGAGAGAGAGAGACAGCATGAGCAGGGGAGGGTCAGAGAGAGAGGGAGTCACAGACTGAAACAGGCTCCAGGCTCTGAGCTGGCAGTCAGCACAGAGCCCGACGCGGGGCTCGAACCCACGAACCGCAAGATCATGACCTAAGCGAAAGTCGGACGCTTAACCGACTAAGCCACCCAGGTGCCCCAGTATATGTTTATTTTAAATGTTAGTAGTGGTTATTCAGAAGCTTTACACCAAATGCAGGTGAAAATTTGTTAATTAATAACAAAGTTATTGTTCTATTATTCCTCTCACCAAATGTTTGGCAGTGCTCTACACATAGTAGTGTTAAAATTGTTAAGTGGATTGAGCTCACATTCAAGTGAAAAACAATTGTTTTTAATGATGGCATATAAGCCTAAATGGAGGAAAGGGCTGATTAATATGCTTGGGAAAGGAGGAGAACAAGGCCGCAGAGAAGAGGTAGAAAGTGAGCCACCAATCATCACCTTTTCTTCTTCTTCACCATCACTATCACTAACAGTTACTTGGTGCCTACCATGTACCAGATGTGTTGAGTACATTATCTCCTTTTATTTTCACATACCCTACAAGGAAGAGATATTATCCCCATGTGGTAGATGAAGAAGCTGAGGCATAGAGAGCTTAGATGACTTGGCCAAGTGATATAGCTAGTAATTGATTGAGTTGGGATTAGAAATGTGCCAAAGGACCAAGTGCATGGTGTTATTTAGAGAGCAGCAAGCAGTCAGTATGGCTTAAACACTGTTGAGGTGTGGCTGTCACAGGTGGCATGCTAGGAGACAAGGCCACAAGCTAAGCTGAGTACGTATCTGACTAACATGCATGCCACAGTACAGAACTTCCAAACAAGAAAATGGCAATTTCTCTTTACTCTAAAAGAGAATAGAGAACCTCACTTTTTTTCCGGAGATTGCTCTGATACGATGATAGTTTCTGGTTTCAGTGTTTTGTTCATGGTGAAAGCTTCAGGCCTTTTTATTCTTTCAAAGCTATAGCATTCAGTTTTGTCTTCAGAAGATAATGTTCTAGCATTGACTAGATGGAAGCCTTCCATTAATAAAGTGTCAATTAGTATGCCGAGGACGTTAGTTCCATTGGCCAATTTTCGGTTATCAGGTTTTATGGAAACATACCTAGGACACATAACAAATGTTTGGTTATGAAGCATCCTCTTAATAACTAGCAAAACTAAACACATAAATTTGGCTCAAAGGCATCATACCATTTTTGATAAGAATTTTGAGATTTCATTTGTAAATCCAAATCAATAGCTTTTTGTCAGGGTACTGAAAATAAGAGACTTTTCTGTGATCTCCAAAGTCATTTTAATTCAACATTTAGGAATATAACCAACATGGATGAATTTTCATTGAGAAATTATTTTCTGGAGCAAGCAATTTTATCAAACAAATTAGCTTAATTTTTCATATAATGTAATTTAACTATTTCCAGTTTTTTTCAACTTACTAAATATTGTTTTAATCAGCTTAATTAAATTAATTGACTCAATCATTAAAAAAGAATTTTTTAGGGGCACCTGGCTAAGCATCTGACTTCGGCTCCAGTCATGACCTCACAGTTGTCAGTTTGGGCTGTGCATTGGGCTCTCTGCTGACAGCTCGGAGCCTGAAGCCTGCTTTAGATTCTGAGTCTCTTTCTCAGTACGTCTGCCCCACTCCGCGTTCTGTCTCTCTCAAACATTAAAAAAAAATTTTTTTTGTAAATTTTTTTTTATTTTAGAGATTGAGAGAGCAGTGGAGAGGGGTAGTGAGAGAGGGAGAGAGAGTCTTAAGCAGGCTCCATGTTCAGCACTGAGGCTGCCATGAGGCTTGATCCCACGACTCTCAGATCATGACCCCAGCAGAAAATAAGATTCAGACGCTCAACTGACTGAGCCACCCAGGTGCCCCTAGTTCAGTCATTTTAATGAAAATTTTATGCATTTATAGTTTTCCCCCTAAATCTAACTCTACCCTTTATTAGCACTGACATTACAAATGTTTTTTTGTGACTTATTTATGTCAAATGCATTTTCTGAGGTACAATTTTGCATACAAAACAAGTCAAGATTTTATCATCAATTTTTATTCAATAACTATCCATTATCAAAGAGCAAAGCACAGGATCTAAAAGCTATACAATCTGCAGTCAAAATGACAAACTTTCTATTTCCTGGGATACTTGATAGAACTAATACATACAGTTCAAGAAAATAATTTCCTTAATTTTCTAGATTGGCTATATATTGGCTTTAATAATGTCAACATAACATGTCCCCAAAGATATAGCTATATACTCCTTTATATTGCTATCAAGGATAGTTTAATGTCTTTGAGTCCTCTCACCATTTGTTTATGAGATGTGAAGAAAAGTAACTTTAATTACTTCCACACAGTAACGTAAATTCTATGTAGTTTTATAGCATAAGAAGAACTTGTAGGATATCCTTAGTCTCCTTTAATTATGATTAAAATTGAGTAGTAACTGTAGCTCACATTTAGAAATCACTTCTAGGCAAAGAAAATAATAAAATATAAGATTTATAAAAGTACAAAATACAGATCAAAAAATGTTTATTATGTTTGATACAGCACATTTTTAACATTCAGAAATCATTCCATCTACTTCTGACTCCCAGATTTTGATTGTGTAGCCTAGAAACATTTGTCAGAAGAAAAGTTACAGCACATCTCAAAAAATTGAAACACAAATAGTATATAGTAGGTGATAACAAACACTTGGAAGAAATCACTGAGCCACAGTACTTGATTTCCTACGAGGTCAAATTAAGAAATGAAAGATTTTAAGGCAGAAGAAAGGATAGAAGAACCCATTGAGATATAGAAAATCAAAACCTATTTTAAAAACTTAAAAAGCAACTACACTTTTCCATTTGATCCAGTTTAAAAAGGAAAGGTCAGATAGAATAAAGGCTACCAAAGAGGCTCTAGAATCCTGTGACCATAACTGGAGCTTAATAATGTGGTATCATATGAATGGCCTTCAGCAAGATGCAAGCCAAGTATTTCTTACACTATGAATTTGAGAGACAGTAACTGAGCAATCTGCTAGGTTAACAAGATCGCAGAGTGGTAAATCATAGGAATGGAATATCCTGAACAGCCGCACGATACAGCAGACTCTTAGGAGCCATCCAGGCTTACTCCTCCACTTTCCACCTTCAAAACACATCTGAATGAACAGTTCAGAACAGGGAGTGAGCAAGAAATAAAAATGATTGCTAACCAGGCGGTTATGTACCTAAGGTGGGCCTTTCAGGGCAAGAGTTTTCATCTAATCCCCTGAAATCCCAATAATGTCCCCTTACCTGGTTACCCATCCCTACTTTGAAATTGGCACAAGGGAATAAAAATCACAGACACTTCCTGGATGGGAAAAAATTCTGAACTTCAAGCAACTGAACAAAAATACTGTTTGGTGATGAAAAATTTAATAATTAAAATACCTTTTGGTTTTAGAATTATCTATTTTGGAAGTTTAAATATAATGCCATTCTCGCATTACGATGAAAAATTTTGTACTATTTCTAAACACAAATACTTAACAACAAAGGTAAAATCACTTGGCACTGTACATATAAAACTATTCCAACTTCAGTTTTTAATCTTATTTTTCAGTATATTTTTTCCAGTTATTTTCTCCAAATGCATAGAGTTTAAAGTGTTAGTATTTCCAGGATCTTTTACTTTGTATACTTCTTAAAATTAATTATGCCATTTTACTGTAGGTTTCTAAGTTTAAAAAAAAAAAAAGATCCTTAAAGATCTTAATCATTGGGGCGCCTGGGTGTCTCAGTTGGTTGAGCGTCTGACTTCAGCTCAGGTCATGATCTTGCAGTTCATGAGTTCAAGCCCTGTGTCTGGCTCGGTACTAACAGCTCAGAGCCTGGAGCCTTCTTTGGATTCTTTGTCTCCTTCTCTCTCTGCCCCTCCCCACTCACACTCTGGCTGTCTGTCTCTCTCTCTCTCTCAAAAATAAATAAGCATTAAAAAACATTTTTTAAAATGTTAATCATTAAATCAAATTTAAAAATTAAAAAAATGATAGTTTTTGCTAATATCCATGTTAGTGCCCCATCAGTGAAAAGAAAGTTGTGCACAGAAATATCCTAAAATACTTTGAAATAAAGATAGGGTCTTAAGTTCTCTTCATGATCAGCCTATGAATCTAATTGGCCCTCTTTTCCCAAAGTGACATTTCAGGGGCGCCTGGGTGCCTCAGTCAGTTAAGCATCCAACTTCAGCTCCCGTCATGATCTCACAGTTTGTAAGTTCAAGCCCCACATCAGGCTCTGTGCTGACAGCTCGGAGCCTGGAGCCTGCTTCAGATTTTGTGTCTCCTTCTCTCTCTGCCCCTCCCCTATTCATGCTCTGTTTCTCTGTCTCAATAATAAACATCAAAAAAAGAATTTTTTTTAAAGTGACATTTTAGCCTTTCTAGGAGAGCAGGAAATTAAGTATAAAACTTAAGAAATGTCATATTGCCCAGTGTTCTCCAGTTAGTTAGTAGGACCATGGGGTGTACTGTGGGAGAAGCAAACATTGATAGCTCCCGATGGCTACTGCTGAAGAAAACATCCCAAACCAAGTCTACTTTTTCTCCTCGCAAAAAAAAAAAATTAGTATCAGTAAAAAACATATGCAGACTACTTTTCCTCCTGAAAATTAAAGCCAGCTTTCACAGTTAGTAAAATAATGGTGGGACAGCATTAAGACATTTTTAAGGAGAAAAAAAAAATGTGTCCCTGACAGCAGGGTGGAAATCAACCTTAGTGCCCAGCCAAGAATAACACAGGGAGAAAGTGAATAATTGACTCAGGAGCAACTATCCTTAATATACTGACAGCCTATCCCAATATTTTGAGTTGTCTAAGAGTGCCAGAGATGTAATAGGACACCAAATTTGCTATGGAATATATCTGCCTTAATGGTGTTTAAAAATAAAGTGGGATGGAGGAAAATCAGTAGTCAAATCTTAAGGACTGAAAGAACAAATATACATAGACTGTAAGGAAATCAGGAGAAACTGAGACTGCTATATGGCAGCCACTAAAGGAATCTCCTGGGGGGGGGTGAGGGGAAGGCATCTCAGTCCTAAGAAAATTAATGATCATTAGCAATGGAACATAATCTATAAAATTATTTCCTCTTAGAACTTAAATGATCATAGTCCCAGTTTTCCCTGGACAGTCTTAGTTTATTCCTTTTGCCCCAATACTATAACAATACCTCCTTTCACTCTGAAAAAGTAGCTCAATTTGGACAATAATTATCTGATCACTCTACCCAACTCTACCAGTTACCCCAAAACATTTGAGTAATCATTTTTTCCTAAGAAAAGTTTCAGGCATGAGAAACTAAGTTTTGAGGGGAAACATCAGGAGCTAGTATAGAAGAGAGATGCTCAAAATACAAAATACCTGACTCCAGTTTGGTTTTCAGTAGTGCTGTCAGAGCCACACTGGAAAACCAGGTCGTGGTAAGGTCTTTGTGGAGGCAGTGGAAGCAAGGTCATCTGAGGAGGGAAAGAGTTACTACTCCAGGTCAGTGTTGAAGGTTGCTCTATAAACACTGTAATCCTCCCAGTTAGCATCTCAATTGTTTTGCTGCAAGAGCCAAATACCCTGAAAAAAGCTTGAGTGTGTCGGTTTAGGAAATGCACCTCCAAAAAAGCAGGTCTTGGCTGTAGCAAGCGTTCTTGGTTTAAGAGATCAATCAGAGGATCTAGTTCATAGAAAAGAGCCTCTCTCTGAAGCCTGAGATAGTCTGAAAAGTCAGTGGGTAATAAAAGCTGGTGAGTTCTCAAAAAGTCTAAGATAAAACTAAATAAAACACCATCTCGGTCCACAAAAATCTGGCCACCAACCATCTTGAATTCTTGGTCTCTTCCATCTATCATTCGTGTCAACCGAGAGGCAGGAAACTGCTTTATGGTAGAAGATCTTGTTGTGAATATCTTCCCTCCCACATTCAAAGTGACTAGGTCCTGACTACTCATTCTTCTCTTGCTTCAAGCTAGAGGCTACAAACCATCAGCCACAGACTTAGGAACTTGTAGATCAACTTCCAACCGTAAATGTTGCTAGTTATATATGATTAAGAAATGGAAGGGAGGGGAAAATAACAAAAAGCAGAGACCTAGATTCCCAGGTAACTACTGTAAAGCAAATAGCGTATCCATAGCTATGTTTGCAAATGTGAGTTGCTTGGGAACTTGCAGTATACAAAATGGAAAAGCAACAGTTGAGGAACTGTTTAAAAACTGCCAATATTTCTAAGGATAGATATCAAATAGATCCTGTTCCTGTATTGCATAAGAAAAAATTCTCCATGAAAACCTGTTGTAAATCTCTATTAAAGAAATTATATATACTGGGAGCAAAAAAAGCACTCTGCCCCATTCTCCATACCACTTATCTACAGTAAGTCCTCATAGCAGAGGTGAGATTTACAGTGAAACATTGTCATAATTTATGAGCCCTTCAGCAATTTAGAGGTTAAATCATGAATTGTCAGTTATGGATGAGGCAGCCATTACCTCAACTAGCAGCTTAATTTGACTTTTTCTCATAGCTGGATTATTCTTTACTTTCAAGTTAGTTGGCCCTTATTTTTCCTATCCCCACTTGTGTTACCTTCTCTCAACCAAATTAACCAACAAGGTAGGGGCCCCTCAGTGGCTCAGTTGGGTAAGCATCCAAATCTTGATTTCGGCTCAGGTCATGATCTCATGGTTCAAAGGATGGAGCCTCACGTTAGGCTGATAAAATGGAACCTGCTTGGGATTCTCTCCCTCTCTCTCTGCGCCTCCCCTGGCGCGCGCACACACGCACACACACACACTCTCTCTCTCTCTCAAGATAAACGAGCTTTAAAAAAAAAAAAAGGGTAAAGACACTCTGTGCTTTCCAAAGAATGTCTTGTTTTCATGACAGAAATAAGGTAGACTAGAGAGCAGAGTTCTAAGATGAGATCACTTCTTGTTTTCATCTGAATTCTAAGAGGAGAAAATGAAGTATTTTTATTCTGTGGAAGATAGGGCATCTTTATCTCATGTAAGCAGATAGGGCAAAATTAGTGTTCAGCTGATTACTTTGCACTTTATAATAGCTGACAGACTGTTCCATCTATTGGCAAATCAATCTTACTACTCTCTAAAAAGATATTAAGCAAGTGGATTGGTTTGGTTGTACAGTTGCCATGATACCTTGGAACAACAACACAACACTTGGCTGCCAGTAAAAAGGCTTTTCCCATTTCCTGTCCTTGCCATGTGTTAGCCTTTTTGTACCTACCACAGCCACCTAATACTTACATAGTGTATCACCAAAGGAATTTACAAAACCTAAGGAGAAAAAGGCAAACTGAAATCTCCACCCTCCTAAAAATGTAAACTGATCACAAGAAAATGCCACTTTTTGTTTACCTGAGATTTACATTTTAGCAAAAAACTAAAATTTAGAAATCAAATCTAGAAAAATTTGGAAATCCAATCCACTCATATCTTCTTTCCTTTTTTAAAAGAATGTTCAGTCTCAAAAAAGAGTTGTTTTACAAGAGTAGTCTTTATTACATGCTTAAATGAAGAATCAGTTTTACTATTTCTCATTAATACAATATTATATCATACGCTCTTTCACCTCCCCTTTTTCCACAGCATAAACACAACCAATATTGGAGGTAGAGGTGTATTTCAAAAGCACTCTTTAAAAAGGAAGGCGGGTTCAGGACTATACTATTAAATTTCACATTTATCTTTATGCTACCTAATTTGAACAACACATATAGGACATTATTTTCTAAAGGAATACTTTGGCAGGGAAATATCTCACTGGAATCTTGACCAAATATGAACTACCACTCAGCTCTTTAACAAAATTCTAACAAAAGACAGAGAACTAAATACTTGCAACAGATTTTATAATAGTTTATATTTGCACACAAATTCTGCCACATTGTTCAGCACCAGCAAAGTAAAATTCTTAAATCTTTCACTGAAAATGAAAAATCCATCTGTCACCTGTTCCCAGTAAAACATTGATTGTTCTACAAAATCAGCTGATTTAGCCAGATAGTAATTGAAGTTTGAGAGGTGGTCTTTCCAGGTTGTAAATTCATCAAATAAAGACCCTTCTAGGAATATGGCAGGACCAAAGAAAATGAGAAAGCTGAGCAGAATGACTACCACAAATAAGTGAGAAAAGCTCCAGGGAATCTTACTAATGAATGTGCCAGTGTCTTGAGGCAAAGAAAGTTTATCCACATCTACTAGTTTTATGTCTTCCCACTGACTGGTATCAAAGTTCTTCATTAAAGGGCTTGTGGGCAAATTAGAAGGAGGTAAAGGAGTTTCCTTGATTACTTTTATTTTCTCCCTGAACTCCTGCATCTGTTGCAGAAATATGATGGGTTCTGACACATCTTTGAAAGCCTCAGCAATGTTAAAGGCCATTCGTTGTTCCTGCAAGATGGTGTTGAGTTTGTTGATCTCTGGGTCATAGGCTTGCATAACTGCAAGTTTCATGGTCTCAAAGTCAGACAGGATTTCATTCTTCTTTTGATCTAATGTATGTTGTAACTTCTCAAAAAACTCCTTCACTTTATCTGAATCTTTAGTCAATAACTGTAGAGATTTCCTTTTGCTAGTTTCCAAGGTATCCAAGCGAGAAAGAGCATCTCCCCGACGCCAGGTCTCAAAGCTCTGGAAGAGGGACTCAAAAGCATCTCTTTCCTGGGCATAGGCATCTTCAATAGAACAGAAGACATGCTTGGTGTGGTCACCACGAGTAGCACAGATCCCACAAATCAGCTGCATATCAGTCAGGCAGAAAATGTTGAGAGGCTGACCCAAGTGTCCTTTGCACACCGGCATTTTGGGAGAGATCTTGATCTTGTTATACTTTTCCACAATACCCTTTAGGGAGTAATTAACCTGCAGGCTATTGACTCCAGTAGCTGAAGTTTCCTTGCGGCAAGTAGGGCACTTGAACGGAGATGATCTCCACAACGAATTCCGCACAGTCCCCTCTAAGATCCCTTCTAAGCATTTTTTGCAAAAGTTATGTGAGCAAGGCAAAACTCGAGGATCATCAAACAGACTGCAACAAATTGGGCACGTGAGATCTTCTTCAAGCAGCTCCATCACATCCTGCCATAGAGAAAGAAACATTTTACTCCAGTAATCCCCTCCCAGTCAGACTATGTAATAATCAGAAATTATCTTCACAGGCATTAAAAATGATCTCTCACTGAAATAACCAGGCAAACAAAGGAAATAAGTGAGAAATTTGGGAAGGGAATGCACACCAAAGCAGATTTAATCTGCTGGGACTAGAACACACTCCTTATTAGCAGGACTCCCTGTACACAAGGCCTTTGTGTGGGCTTTCCAACAAGTCTTTGGCTGAGAAAGGGTTAGGTCTAGGACAACTGCAAGTTGAGCCAGCAGGACCCAACTGATTGTTTTAAAACAGAGCTGACTACTAGCTGTCAGAAACAAAGCTACTCAGTGTCTGAATAGAATGAGCTCTTTAGTCTGGGCCCACAATTATAAAATGGTATGCTATTCAAAAGAAAGAAGCAAAGAAATACAAATTCAAGCATGCACTCTCGTGCAGGCTTTTATTAAAAACTGGCATATTTTTCTATTTGAAAGGCAAGATTACAATTATTAAAATCATTAAGTAAAAGCATAAGATGAGAGTTGCAATTCATTCTTCAGAGAATTAAATGAGTTTTTATTTTTTTAATTCTTTATTTTTTTTATTTCTAGGAGAGAGAGAGAGACAGCGAGAGCAGGGGAGGGTCAGAGAGAGAGGGAGACACAGACTCTGAAACAGGCTCCAGGCTCTGAGCTGGCAGTCAGCACAGAGCCCGACGCGGGGCTCAAACCCACGAACTGCGAGATCATGACCTAACCGAAAGTCGGATGCTTAACCGACTAAGCCACCCAGGCGCCCCTAAATGAGTTTTTATTTTTAAACCACCAGAACCATCTATCTAGAGCATCAATTCTCAAAATGTAGACAGAAATCTGATGTCCCTCAGACTCTTTCAAGTCATTCGTGAAGGTCAAAACTTTATTCATTCATAATAATATTGAGAGCATATTGGCTTTGGGTAGGTACCATGTTGACAACTGCACTGTAAAAGCAATGGTGAGTAGACCCTGCTAGAGCCTTAGCAGGAATCAAACAAGGCAAAAGGTAGCAAGCAAACTATACTACAAGTTACTGACTCCTTCATTACCACACGCCCACAGTCTAACTGGGGTAGCCAATTTCATTTAAGAAATGTTCTTTATGAAGCAGCAACAATTGTTCATTTTATTACATCTTGATCCTTATGTTTGTGCTTTTTTAATATTTTGAGTGACAAAATAGGAAGTAAACAAAGAATTCCTGCTGCATCCAACAGATACCATCTGGAGAAAAAGCAGTTACACGATTGAGTCGCAATCTGAACCAGCTGCTTTTTTTGTGGAACACCATTTTTACTTGAAAGAATGAATGACAAACTGGCTATTTAGACTTAGGTAAAAGCAGCCATTTTCTTGAAAATGAACAAAATAAGCCCTTTACTTCAAAGAAAATAAATGATATTTCTTGCCAATGATAAAAGTTAAGTTTCTGAGTGAAAATTAGAATTTTGGAAAATATTTTTGCCACTTCAGAGCTTGACAGCTTCCCATTAATTAAAGACTTTCTAATAAAATGGTGGTGATTTCAACAAATGCTGGCTTTTATTTTTTTTTTTTTAGGGGGAAGATTATTGTATAATGAAATATGTTACTTGCAGATCTGCATAATACAATAAACTAATTGCTTCAAATCACCAATGCATGTTATAAATCATGCTTGGGTAAAAGATCAAAAATATAATTTCCGATTCCATACCATAACATTTAAGAAACTACCATTTGTTGAGCTTTAGGATAGTATCAGAAAAGATCCATAATTATCAGAAAAGGCTATATTAAAATATCCCTTCCTTTAACAACTATGTATCTGTGCAAGGTCAGATATGATCTTCTTGTATATTTCAAAAAAAAAAAAACCATAACTTACTCTAACAGGTGTTAACGAAAGGATAGCTAAAAGACTTCGGTTATAATCTATTAAACAGCAATTCATTCACGAGATCTATAAATATGTAGGGACACCTCAGTGGCTCAGTCAGTTGGGCATCTGACAACTTTGGCTCAGGTCATGATCTCGCAGTCTGTGGGTTCAAGCCCCACATCAGGCTCTGTGCTGACAGCTGAGAGCCTAGAGCCTGCTTCAGATTCTGTGCATGTCTCTCTCTCTGCCCCTCCTCAGCTCACATTTTCTCTCTCTCTCAAAAAATAAGTAAACATGAAAAAAACTTTTAATTAAAAAAAGAGATCTATAAATATGTAAAGCAATGCCAATTTTCTCACAACTATTTTTAGAAAATGTTATTTTTCACAAATTATTTGTTAACATGTAATAGGTTTATCATCGTTATTTTAAATGAGTATCTTAAAATTTTTCTTTTAATTTCCAATACAATAAATAGCTATATAAAATACCTATGTACATTTTAAGAGTCACAGGTGGAGCTGGGTGGTTCAGTCAGTTAAGCGTTTTGGCACGGTTCTTGAGTTCAGGCCCCACATCAGCTCCATGCTGACCATGCAGAGCCTGCTTGGGGTTCTCTCTCCCCTTCTCTCTCTGCCCTCACACTCTTTCTCAAAATAAAGTTAAAAAAGGAAGAGAGTCACAATTGGAGCTATAATCTAGAAGATAAATAGTATTTTTTTTTAATATGGGGGGTGCAGGGAGAACGCAAGTTGGGGAGGTGAAGACAGAGGGAGACAGAGTAGGCTCTGCACTGACAGGCTGACAGCAGGGAGCCATTGTGGGGCTTGAACTCATGAACCATGAAGTCATCACCTAATGCCAAAGTTGAACACTCAACTGACTGAGCTACCCAGGTGCCCTGAAGATAAACAGTATTTAAAAGATAAGCTGGGTTTGCAAGTCTAATAGTTTATAGTTTTATATTAAGTTGTGAGAGAGATATGTATTATAGATTTGTAATACAATTTTATGTGGAATTAAAACAAAGGTTAATCTGTCAAATTTAATGTCATATGGCAAAAATATGTGATGAACTGATTTTTCTAAACAATCTTTTATAACATGAGAAGTCATAAAACATTTGAAAAGCATTGGGAAGAGAATGGCTATAGACTGGGGTTGGTATGCTCCCTGAGAGATGTTATGAAGGGACAGTAAAACTTCTGACTCTAGAACAGAAATGGAAAACTTTTGATGGTCCTCCTACCTTAGTAATGTTCTCTATCTTATCATCTGCACTGTCATATTTCACCTAACAATTCTATGCTAAAACTAGATTTGGAGAAGGCAGTAGAAACAGGAAAGTAGTGTGCATTGGGGGAAGGAGTGTTGGAGGGGGACAGCATTCAGTAAAGTAAACCTAATTTACTCATTCTTGAAGGTTAATATTTCCAAAGAATCCTATCCATGCATATTAAATAAATAAGAGGAAAAACAAAGAATACCAACTATTTGCGATACAGAAGGAAAAAGGGCACCCAGGGCAAGGAGAAACTTTGAGAAAAATGAAGAAAGGCAATCTAATATTATCAAAAATAAACAGGAAAACGTTACACACAGGAAAATTAGCAATAGTCATCCCAAAGCCATAATCACATTATAGCTCTGAAAACGAATCAGAGAAAAAAACTATTTGGGAAGTTTCTTTTTAAAAATATGCATCAGAATTATGGTGGATCCTGTTGTTTCATTTTTAGTGATGCAGCTTATAAGTTCTGGTTTATAATTTAAAGATTCTTATATCTGTTCACTTTAAAAGCTAAACATTTTCATTTCTTCTTAACTTTATACTCAAAACTTGGCCTACAACCAAATTAACGTGACCACTTCCACAGCTGACTTAGAGAAAAGAAACAGCCTAATCCAAGAGACCCTGACAAGTCTGTTGCCTCAAAACTTTTAAAGGAAGATGCATAGTAGGGTTTTTAGTTTAAGTGAAGGAATGTATAGCTCCTTTTCTTAAAGTATGGCTAACACATAAAAATCTGAAGAAATCAATAAAACTCCTTTGCAGGAAAGTACATATCCCCTTTTTTCTCGGGTTAATTTTTTACCGATATAGAAGTCAAAAAACTTGATGTGAACAAAATTTTTGCTCTTAAGTCATAAAATTTCAACTTAACCACTGTCAAATTCAGTGTACAACAGCAAACACATTTCCAAGATTCATTTTTGTCTTCAAATGTGTTACGAATACCAAGAAAGTCTTAAATTTTGAAGCACAAAAATCTTTTCTCCAACAATTAAAAATTTCCTATGTTTTATGCCAACAAAGTAGCCAAGTATATACCTAGTTGTCTGCCACCTCTCATTTTCAACCTCATTTTCCTGCCATATTTGTGGGATTTTTAAATTTTTTTTATTTTATTTAGGTTTCCTCCCTCCCTCCCTCATGCGTGCGCCAGGGAAGGGCAAAGGGAGAAAGAATATCTTAAGCAGACTTCACACCAGCATGAAGCCTGATACAACACTCAATCTCATGACCCTGAGATCATGACCTAAGCTGATATCAAGGTTATGATATGACTTTAGCAACTTAATCAACTGAGCCGCTCAGGTGCTCCTGTATTTTTAAAAATATCTTTAATTTATATACAATAAAATTCATTTTTGGTATACAGTTCTGAATTTTGACAAATAGTCATAGTTGTGTATCACCACCAAGGATTTATTTTTAAGCAAATATTCATGATATCTGCAATCAGGATAGACTATGAAAAATGCTTATCAACTCTACCTTGAGTGCATATATAGCAAGTCTGTACAAATGAAAACTGAAAAATGACAACCAGAATATTAAAAATGGAAAAGCCAATACTTACAAAGGAAAGTAGACACAAAATAGAAGCAAAACCTAATACATGTGTATTAGACTTCTCCCTCCTAGAAATACTTTGTTTTTAAATGATCAACTCAAAAGGAGGAGTGCCTGGGTGGCTCATTCAGTTAAGCATCCAACTCTTGATTTGGACTCAGGTCATGATTTCACGGTTGGTGAGATGGAGCCTCCCTTGTTGGGCTCTGAGCTGACAGCATGGAGCCTGCTTGGGATTCTCTCTCTCCCTCTCTCTCTGCCTCTCCCACTCATGCTTTCACATACTCTTGCTCGTTCTCAAAAAAATAACAATGAATGATCAACTCAAAATGATTATAATGTAAAAAGTGCTCATTTATTAATTAATTTTAATAAACCATTCAAAGAAACTTTCCTATTAAACCTTTTAATTTAATCAATCGGAATATAAAGTTGTTCAAGATATAACTCATGATTTCTTTCCAAATCCCATTAGAAAACAAAAAGTAAAGTTAATACTTTATATCTTAGGGCTAAATCAAATCTCCATCCTGCTTTGAGGCATCTTTGAATTCAGGAATTCCAAAATAAATACCTAAGAAGAAACTAAATAGCAAATATTGAAACTCACTTCACAGACAAAGCTAAATTATGCAAACCTCTGCTAAACTGAGAGCCATCAATCTTAGCTGGAACAATGCTTGGAATAAAAGGGAACACTTTTTTTTTAAAGTACTTCTTAGCATATTAGTTAATCTTATTTTCAAGTAGTGTACTGTATTCTATGTTAGTATGAGATCCATTAACAATCCTTTCTTGAAACCTAGGGTGTAGTTACTAAATCTAGTTAGAGGATGTAAGGATATTTATTGTAATATATTTAAAATTTTCTGTGTATTTGAAATTTTTCACAATAAAAAGTTAGGGAAAAACCTAAAAAGGGGGACCAGTTATAAGAAAACCATATTGAACTTAAAAAGCAAAACATTGACTAAGTATGATAAGCTCTATAAGAGCTTGACCTGTTTTAGCATTGTTTTATCTTTTATAAAATAAAAACTGTATTATTGAGAATCTCTGTGATCCAGGCCTGTGAGAAGGCTGATATATGTCTGGCTCTTAGTCTATGGCCTTTGACAAACCATTTACATATACTGGAATTTCTCTCCTCATTGTCTGACTGTTTTGAAAGGTATCTAATAACATGAAAATTATTTTCAAAGTACTTAAGTACTCTGTGTCAATGCCTTATTATACTTTATCCTGGCTTTTAGAGACTGCTCCATAACTTACTTATATGATCAAAACAAGACAAAGTTTAAGAAAAAAGATTTCTGATACCTGAAAAAAGGACTATTAAAAATGTAAAAAAATATATCACATATGCTGTCTAAAATATCTTGTCTAATTGTTAGGTGGCTCCAAGTTACCTGTGTCTCCGTACAAGACAGTAAGAAACTTACCTTTTCTGGCATTATTCTAAGTTAGTAGTTAAAATTCCCCCAAGACATTTCTAGTAGGATTCCTGATTAAGTAGGGCAAAATGAAGCTAGAACAAAAGGCCCATCAACCTGGAAGACCACCTACTCAGCAATTTCAGAGTTTTTGGATTATGATAACCTTCACAGAAACATAAAAACCAGGTACTCTTACTAGTCCAAGACCACTCAGAAAAACTGGGTGTTTTTTTCCTTTCCTTCATTCTCTTCTCCATACCACTCTTTCATCTTGACTCCTTTGTTTATTCTTCTTTGAACTCATATGTCCCGTGTTTCAAGGTGTACAATCTTTTTATTTCCTCCTTATCTCCCACCTGCCTCTTCACCTTACTTCTCTTTCTTTCCCTTTTATTTTTTCCTTGTGTCACCTGATAATCACCCCAGCTGTTATTCTATAAACCTGTAAATCCACAGCATTATCAGTAGGGTTTTAGGGTACCAGCTAGATCAGATATCCCTATCCTACTTCTGTACAACTATCAAGAAATCTGTAGGGGGCTGGGGGGCACCTGGCTGATCTTAGGGTCATGAGTTTGAGCCCCCCACTAGGCAAAGAGATTACTTAATTTTTTTTTTTAATTTAACAATAACAACAACAAAACCCAGAAATCTGTGTGGACTCCAAATGGTACTGAAGCCTAATCTCTCTCACCAAGATGAAGTCAATTTGAGGGAAACATACATATAGACTAAATTATTCTCCTATGTGGTACCAACCAGATCCAGATATTTATCTTTACCCATTAAGAGTTCCAGTTAAGTTGGAACTAATGACTTCTGGAAAGATTTTATGAACCAGAAATGTCTCATTTCTTTTCTCCCAAATATATATAAGTGGGTTTAAATGAAGATGGAAAACTTTTACCCCTAAAACAACTTGTCTTCTTTACAACCATAAATTTGGCAGTCATTATTGGTTGGTATCTATTAATAAGTTTCCATATCATCTAAATCTGCATTTGAGGTTAATGCCAGCTTTCAGAAAGTAATGTCAAAGTTTAGCATTCAACAGGTGGCTAGTTGGATTTATCTAGAGAAGTGAGGTTACTTAGATCATATATAATACTGTACCAAGTGAAAACAGGCATTTTGTAAATAACAGATAACCACTACCTGTCAACTAATAACTTATTTCTGAGAGGACTATTAGAAATATAATTAGTATAAAAAAGTTCCTTTTGCTACGTGTAGAATTATGTACACACACATCTTATTCTAAAGTAAACCCGATCTAAAGAATATATCAAGTAGAAAGCTAATTATGCTAAACTCTTTAAGCAATTTTTAGTTTGGCTACATTATTATATACACTATGTTGGCACTCCTCACTCATATTCAATACCACAAATATGCAGGGGAAAAATCACTCATATTCAATACCACAAATATGCAGGGGAAAAAAGAAAGAGCTCCTCTGGGAGTTCTTATGAGGAGCCAGGCTGTTGCCAAGTAGCATTTATTTGTGGCACTTATGCCACTGGAAAGAGGATAACTTAAACTAGCAGCAAAAATTTTCAATTCAACTTTTTCTTAGTATTAAACCTAAATCTATAATGCAAATGAATTTTTTTTTTAAGTTCATGTTACAAGAATTTACTTTATAGAGGCTTAACTGGAATGTAACTATTCTATGTATCAAAGGATGCCTGTATTTCGTTAACTGTTAGGAAAAATAGACAGAGCACTCTATTCTTTTAGTACCATTCTAGTATCCAGAGCTCCAGGGCACGATAATCAAGATGGCAATGTCGTCCATGAATAACAAAAATGAATAATCCAATGACCCAACGATATTTAAAAAGATGAATACAAGTCAAAGTCAATTCTTGCCCTAAATTCAGTACAGCACATTTACAAAGATACTGTTACTCTAAAAGGTATGATAAATGCTTTATAAAAAGAACATAGAGGGTCACCTGAGTGGCTCAGTCATTCGAGCATCTGGCTCTTGATTTTGGCTCAGGTCATGATCTCAGAGTTAGTGAGACTGAGCCCCATATTGAGCTCTGCACTGATAGCACAGAGCCTGCTTGGGTTCTCTCTCTCCCTCTCTGTCCCTCCCTGGCGCACGTTCTCGTTCTCTCGCTCTCTCTCGCTCTCTCTCGCTCTTTCTCGCTCTCTCCCTCCCTCAAAATAATAAACATTAAAAAGAAAAAAAGAACATAGAAAGTTGACACCATACTAAATTTGGAAAGGTTATCCAAGCAGTTAGGTTTTGTTTTTCTTAATATAAAAGTAATTTGTGAGTATAGAAAATTCAGAAAATACAAGGAAGAAATCACCCATAATTACATTAGCAAGGAATAACCACTTATTATTTTGTTATATTTCTTCCAATTTGTGTGTGTGTGTGTGTGTGTGCGCGCGCGTGCGCGTGCACGTGTGTGTTTTAACAAAACTGGTAACGTCACACAATTTTGTATCCACTTTTTTATCACATGTAATTTCCCTTATCATTATATATTCTTCTAAAATGTTATAGTCCATCTTACAGATATGCTCATACTGGCTCTATGTCTTTTTGGTAATAGAACATTTAAATGAACATCTTGTAGAAAAGTCTTGGTCTATAGTTCTGATTATTTCCTTAGACAGTTCCTATAAGTGTAGTGTTAGGTAGGTCAAAGAGTAGAAACACTTTTAATGACCTTTGAAACATTGACAGGTCTTCCTATAGAAGGAGTGTACCACTTTATGAATTCTAACTAATAATATATGAGTGCCCCACTTCTCCATGCAGTCCCTGGCCTTACAAGAGAACCATACTTTTTATAGTTTAGCAAAAAAAACAAAAAACAAGGCATATATTTTTATCACACCTACCCAAATTTAAAATATAGAATAGTTTAAGGCAGTTAATATTAATATACATTTAGGATTATCAGTATGTATAAGGAATACATGGTAATAAATGCTATGGGGTAGGAATAAAATAAGAGTACAAACATCTTAATGTAGACATCATCTAGAAAACACCTAAACTTTATAACTGAAAAAACTGAGCACCGCTCTCCCCCCACCAAAAATGGAGCTTTCCTAATCATTCACAGCAAGCTAGGCATAGGACCTGACTTTCCCAATTCTTAGACTTCAGCACTATCTAGAAAGTGGGTCAAGAATTCAATGTTCTCATTCATAAAATGGATTAAATTTAATCATGGCTCTGTAAATCCCTTCTAAAGTTTTATGATTTTTACAAATTAGGCTATAACAGGCTCTCCAGTAGAGAGAACAGTACACTGAACCTGTTTCTGGATACCTAGGTTCAAGCAGGAGTTATACCCTCCACAGGAGGAGGATGTTTACGGTGCCTAACTCATGTTTTTGGAAAGATTAAGTAATGTGTGCCAGTTTTGTAAATTGCTAAACTATATAAATATAAGGTGGTTTAATTACATTTGTGTACACCTACTGTGAAAAATGCAAATATACATTTAAAGTATTATGTTAAAGTAGGAGTATATTAACCAGGAAAGGTCCTGAAAGAGAGCCGGACTCTCTTGAACTATAATTTCATGAAAAAGTAAAGCAAGTATTACACAGGATAGCAGCTATAAAGCACTTTCATGGAAATGGGCATATCTGAACAAAAGCTGTGGCACACGTAGGACCAGATAACCAAGCAGTCATAAATGTACAGAATGGAAAGAATAAGCTAATGTCATGGAAGGACCTACCAGGGAGATTTAGTATCTCAGCTAGTGCAAAATAGATAGTAAGGAAAGGAGAGCCTGAAGAAATGTAGCTTCTCATTGTGTAAGATGGAAGTAAACCAGTTAATCACCAACTCCATCAAGTTCTACCAGAAGGAGTGACTATGTAAATGAAATTCTGCTTTTAAAATACTTACTGTATAAAAGGCTCTAGAGAGAGAAAACTCAAGCATTGTCTGTATAAGCCCTAGCAGAAAGGCATGGGAGAAGGGGGAAAAAAAAAAAACTAAAAAAAGAAAAAAATGCTACTAAGGCCTCTCTTTTACTTTACAATATAAATCTTTAGCTTTCAAATAATTGCTACATAAAGATTTTCCATATACAGAATCTATTTTTCTGAGTTTTGACAAAATATGAAAATAGAACACTCATGAGGATGGGAACACACTCTACACATAGCTCAATTTTGCATGGTTCTGGGCCTAAAGAAAACTGGGTGTTTTGTTTCTTAATGTAGGGAGAAGTACTGTAGTTTACCTCTGTCCCCTGCGAGCAGATGCAGGTGTATTCGTCAGGGTTGCTATTTCTCAGGACAAATCTATCAGGGTTTTGTTTTTTACTCACGTTGTGATGGACAATCAAACGAAGCTACTGCAAAGAAAGAACAAAGAGAGTATTGTGCATCTGTTTGCAGAGGATCCTTACCCTTGATCCTAATGTTTTCAAGCGTGCTAGGACCTGGTGAAAAAGCCTCGGGAGCATGGCTGGGTATCTTTGTGTCTTACTAAGAAAGAAGCTTCCCGGTTAGGGCGCCCTCCCCAGGCGCCAGGCACTTCCCCAATTTCAGTGCCAGAGAATGGTTGCCAGGCTCCGATTTCTGGTTCATGGTCGCCTTTTCTTTCCTAGGCGATACCGAGGCAGTGGCACTGAAGCCGGGCATAATCTGTAGCGGAGCAGGGTTTCTGGAGCACAGACAAACACTGCCTGGGCCCAGCGGATGCCCACCGCGCGCCGCTCCACCCCACTCCCGGTCTGTTCCAGTGTCCCGCTGGTTTCCGCTGGGCAGCTGGGGCTGGAGCTCAAACTGAGCTCTCTGCAGCCCCCCACCCACGCAGGTCGCTGTCCTGCCAGGGCAAGTCCCCACCCTTGCAACAGGCCCAAGGACCACCCCCCTTCCTAGAGAGTGGCCCGGTGGGTACTTATCTCGGACCTCGGGGGCCGCGCGCGACCGCCTCTCCTCCAGCCGCCGGGACCTCGCGTTACCGGCTGGGCGCGGCGGCAAAATGGACTCGCAGCGCCAACGGGCCCCGCCCCCTGCTCTTCTCTTCCAGCTCCTCGATCCGCCTCCCGGGCCCGGCGTCGCTTTTGTTCGGTCTCCCGGGTCTCGCCTTTCCCCGGGGTGGGGGATGGGGAGTGGGTGAGGTAAGGCGAGTGTCCTTCCGGTGTCGACAACTGCCACCGCCGGCGGAGCACCTAGGAACAGGGAGGGTCTGGGGCTGCTCGCTTTTCTCCCTTCCAGAGTGGCTGCGCGCGCCACGGAGCACCGCGCCCAGAGCTGGCCGAGCCCGCGCGCGCTAGGAAGCAGACGGCTACGGCTAAGACCCGTAGGCTGGGCCTGTGGAGCTCTGGCGACCGGAGGTGGAGCCACCCGGGAAGAAAGCTGGCGCTCAACAAGATGGTTGGGTTTGGATTGTTGTACTTTTTTTTTTGTTCGTTGCATTTTTAGGAACAAAAAAAAAAGCCCAACCCTTCACACCACTTCATCTGCATCTCTCAAGACCAGAAGCCCGGCCACAGTGGCTTGGGGGACGGAGACAACTGTCTGCATTGCACCCCACAACTCGGGTTGGGTGGGATTGTCACTCTTGTTGGGACCTACGCCAGGGCACAACCAAAATAAGGTTAATTACCGCCCTCCCCAACCTTGCACCTTATTTCTTATCAGGCTTTAGGCTGAACACTAGCGGCCCAATTCTATTTAAGATTTTCTTTTCGGAAAAACACTCTTTTCCTTTGGAGAGAAGGAAGGACTTAAAATTGGCTTTAACTTAAACGCTCCTAATGACTATTCAGTTGCTAACCTGACTCACCATTCTGTATAAGGACTTTTCCTAATACCAAACATTAAGCACTTAATACCAATGACCTGTTTGGTTCCAAGAATACAAAAAGCTAAAGGAATGGCTTGTCCATAATTTACAGTCTTGGGGGAAGTGCAACAACAACAAAAATCACAGGATATGCCCTGGGGTTGAGTTCGCCCCAAGTAGGGAAGTCTGGTCTTTGGAGGTAGAATTTCAGGGAGAGGTATTATAAACCTACTATAAATAGTATTTGGGCTCGGTGACTAATAATGCTTAGCTCAAACTCCATAAAAAGCCCCTCCCCACTCCCTTCGGAGATGTCCAGTTCCTTGCCGTTCCCTGTCCCTCAAACCCAATTTTGCCTTTGCAGAACACTTCCTGTATTTATGCCATATACTCTTCATAAAAACATCGTGGGATGAAAAAAAGAAGGGGAGGGGTGCCTGGGTTAAGCAACCGACTTCAGCTCAGGTCATGATCTCACAGTGAGTGAGTATGAGCCCCGCATCAGGCTCTGTGCTGACAGTTCAGAGCCTGGAGACTGGTTCGGATTCTGGGTCTCTCTCTCTCTCTCTCTCTCTCTAATAAACATCAAAAAAATTATTTTAAAACACCGTGGGATAGACATTATGATACTTATCTTGTAGATAAATAAATGGATGAAGTGATTTCTCCAAGATAAAAATCAAGAGGCAGAGACAAGATTCTAAAGTTAGAGTCCAAGTATAGGTTCTTTCTATAGAAAGATATACCTTTCTATATCATAACTGTCAATCCCATTCAAAACTGCACCCCAGTCTCCTACTAAGTTAGTGTTATTTTTTTAACACATACACGAAATCTGATTTATAAAAGCATTTTAAATACCCTAATGTTAAAATGATACAAGAGTGAAAGGTTATAGACTCATAAATCACAAATTATCCTTAATATAATTACATACATATTTATATAGTTAGATCTGTTTGGTGGCAAATATTAGTAAACTTCTGCCCAACTAAATGTGAAATATTCATTAAATCAGTATAGAAGTCTTCAGACTGTTACATTACTAAGAGAACATTGTGTATTAAACTTTCAAGTGTAGGAAAAAAGGAAGAATAGCCTCTCTCTGTCCCATGGTCCTAATAAAAAAGCAGTGGGAATCCCCACATACAGTGTGACTAGGATAAGAAAGTAACTGCTAGACTAAAATGAACATACACAGCTACATCCTTCCTAGAAGATCACAATGTAATTAGATCCTATTAGAGATAACACAGAGGGTATGTCAAAATTCTTGTCACACTGGAATTTCCTTCTATTGACTGTTCTTCAAACAAGTAAACTACAGCTGAAGCTTGGAATTCATATGTCAGCACAACAAGACTATATAGTCTTAAAATTTAAGTTTGTCTTTTGTGATATGTTATTACAGGGAGGATTTTTTTTAAGATTTTTGTTTTTAAGTAATCTCTACACCCAATGTGGGGCTCAAACTCACACCCCAAGATCAAGAGTCTCAGGCTCTACCAACTGAGCCAGCCAGGCGCCCCTCCAAGGAGAATCTTTAATATGAAATATGTGTCTATATATTTCTACTTTTATCTTGAAAAATGTCAGTTTTGACAATAAAGTCTTATAATTTCAACTCAGAAAATGACTTTCATCCTGTTCTATGGAACATTATTTTAGAATATTTCTTCTACAAATAAAGACATAATATTTCTTCTACAAACAAAGATGGGGTTCTGCAGTTTTCAGTAGCTGGTAGATTCTTAACCCCTCAGTATACTCTGTGTTAAATAAAGGCACTAGTACATTTCATAGAGCTTTGGTTCTGAAGATCTAGATTTATCAGATATCTAGCTGTACAGCATTGCACAAGAAATACATGTTTTATGTGAGCCTCTTTGAGTCTCTCTGATATTAAATCATGTGGTAATAAACACCTTGTCAAAAATGTGTTTATCTTATAATGATCTTATTGTTTTTAACACCCTGCTAGTTGTTGCTAGAATGAGGTGGGTCTCTAGAAGCTTGTGCTGGGTCTAACCTAGCCACACCCCGTCCAAGTCAGGCAAAAAACACAGACAATTCAGGAGACACATGAGACTCATTACACAATGTCAGTACAGTTTAGGCATTTTGTGAAGGTCATTGACCTCCTGGTTATGAAATTCAAAGGACACTTTTTCAGTTCTCATTTTCCCTGATCTCTTAGAAGCACTCACTGCCTCCTCCTTGAAAGGCCTTCTTTCCCTGGACTTTAATAAGATCGTTCTCACTCCCTGATTTTCTTTTCCAAACTCCAGAACACTTGCTGGGCCACCCTATTCTATCCAGCATTCAAATTCTGGAATTCTTTGAACACTCAGTTTCAGGACATTTTCAGGACATCAGTTTAATGACTCTCATATTCCCTGTAAAGCAGGTATCACAAACTGATAGCTTGTAGTCATACCATTTATTTTTATTTTTTTAATTTTTTTTTTTTTATTTTAGAGTGACAGAGCATGTGAGTGGGGGAGAAGGGCAGAGGGAGAGAGACAGAGAGAGAGAGAGAGAGAATCCCAAGCTCCCAAGCAGGCTCCACACTCAGCCAGAGCTGGATACANTGACTAAGCCATGCAAGTGCCCCTGAAGATTTTATTTTTAAGTGATCTCTATACCCAACATGGGGCTCAAACTGACAAACCCAAGATTGAGTTGCATACTCTCCTGACTGAGCCAGCCAGGCACCCCAGTCATACCATTTTTAGATGATGAAAACTGTTTGAATTTAAAACTTTAGCAGAGGCATGCCCCTTCCTCTCCCACAGCCTTTCCTCTTTGTGAGCACTTGACTTAGCCCTTGTGTCGCCCAAGACTCCAGCCCCTTCCAGCTTCAGGGCTCCTACCCCTGTAGCTCCTTCTCTCCCTAATGCACCCACCTTCTGCCACCAACCCCACCTCCCCACTCTGGTCCCTCAATCGCAGCACAGCTGCCACATCCCAGATTAGCTTTCCAGAATATTCCAGACCAAGGATGGATCCTTCTGAGTCATCTCCTTCTGCCCTGTACTCTTCTTTCTTTGCACATACTGCAATTTGTTCTTATATATGTGCTTGTATAATTATTTGAACAATGTTTGTCTCCATTTGACTATAAACCCTGGAAGAGCAGAGACTGTGTGTGTTGTGTGCATATGTGTGTCTTGTGTTTCCTCATCCATGCATTGCCAGCACCTAATCCAGTAACTACACATTTTTTAATGAATGTTTCAGGGAAGTAAGAATTCTCTCTCTCAAAGACTATTGATGCATTTCAACCTTCTAGAAATTAGCTGTTGAGACCAGCTGAAATGGTAATATACTCTGAATTTTATTCACTTAAAATAAGGACTTTTATATACTTTATTTGATCCAAACATCTCCTCCCCCTTCATTTGCAAAGCAGTTTTTTCAGACTCCTTATAGAATATACAAGATGTGTCAACAGTCTGCACTCTTTCACAGCATAGCTTGTCTCAGAAAATGAGGATAATTTCTTGAACAGTCCATCACAGAATCCTCAAAACAATTTGAAAACCTTCTTCCTCTGCATAAAAGTTAATCAATATGCCACAAAAAGACTTAATGATATAACTCAATAAAAATGTAAAACTATTCATGTTTAAAGCACAATACAGTCATGATAGCACACAACTATTAAAAGGAAGACAAAGAGGTGCCTGGGTGGCTCAGCTCATGATCTTGAAGTCCCTTATTTCAAGCTCCACATCAGGCTCACTGCTGTCAGCACAGGGCCCACTTTGGATCCTCTGTTCCCCTCTCTCTGCCCCTCCCCCACTAATGTTCTCTCAAAAACAGAATTAAAAACATTTTAAAAAAGATAAAGCTATATATATTGACAACATGATATAATAAGATATAGTAAGTGAAATGGGGACACCTGGGTGGCTCAGCCTGTTAAGCATCCAACTTCAGCTCAGGTCATGATCTCACAATTTGTGGGTTTCAGCCCTGTGTCGGGCTCTGTCCTGACAGCTGGGAGCCTAGAGCCTGCTTCAGATTCTGTGTCTCCCTTTCTCTCTGCCTGTCCCCCGCCTGTACTCTGTCTCTCTGTCTCTCTCAAAAATATGTAAACGTTTTTAAAAACTATAAAAAAAGATAGAGTAAGTGAAAAATCAAGCTAAAAATAATATGTATACCATAATTCTAATTTTGAAAAGAAATGTAATTGCTAGAATATGGATAGGAAAAAAAATTTAGGGGGCGAATATACACCAAATTGTCAATTTGAGAGGGTGAAATTTGGAATTTTTCAGTATTGATGTTTTATATTATTATAATTCTTTTATATTTTTCCATTGAACATCTATTACTTTTGTAATGTATTTAAAAAAGGAAAAAGAAAAATTTGTAAATGAAAAAGAAACTCAGAACAAACTCCCAGATGAATAAGAAGGCAACACCTAGATAGAAAAACAGTCTGAATACATTAAAAACAGGACATTAAAAAAGGAAATATAAATGATCAATAAGCAGGAGAAAAAAATGTTCACTCTTAACAATAATCAAAGAAATCCCAAGCAAAATGTTTTCTGTCTTTTTTAGCTCATTAAATTGGCAGATTTTTAAAACAGTATAATGACCAATAGGTCAGCAATGAGTGACACAGGCCATCTTGTTTGCCACTGGAGCCAACATAGATGAATACAACCTTTTAGAGGACAGTCTGGTAATCTGCATAAAAAACACTCAAAATACGTATACTTAATTCAATTTCTAGGAATTTATCCTAGAAATAATCCTAGAAAATAATCATAAACACCACAATTTATATACCAAGAATATTTGTACACAACTATCAGGGAAAATTAGAAATATTGTTATTATCCATCAAAAGGATATGAGTTAAATTAATCTTGGTACATTCATACAAGATAATAATATGTGGCCATTTTTTAAAGTTTATTTATTTTGAGAGGGGAAAAAAAAAAAGAGAGAGAGAGCAGGGGAGGGGCAGAGAGAAAGAATCCCAAGCAGGCTCCAGTGCAGACCCTGATGCAGGGCTCCATCCCACGAGCCATGAGATCATGACCTGAGCTGAAGTCAAGAGTTGGATGCCTAACTGACTGAGCCACCCAGGAGCCCCAATGTGTAGCCATTTTCAAATCATGTTTCAGAAGACTATTAATAACTTTAAAAATTTATATCTCTTATAAATGAAGAAAAGTAATTTCAAAATGTATTAATATAGCACAGTGCAGATTGTGTGTGTGCACATACATAAGCACATATTAAAAAGACTGATAACAAAGTCAACAATTATTATGCATAAGTAGTATTAAGTGGAAATAACCTTTATTTGTCCTGATTCGTCACTGGATTTTTCAAAGTTTCTCTAATGGTTATATAATTATCTTTATAGTCCTAAAAGAAAAAAGTTCTTTTAAAAGTTGCTGGCCTATGCTTTGGAAAAAAAACTCAGCAGTTTCTCTAAAAATTAAACAGAGTTAACTATATGATCTAGCATATCTGCTCCCCAAGGTATTCCCAAGAGAATTGAAAGCAGAGGTGCCTGGGTGGCTCAGTTAAGTGACCAACTCTTGGTTTCAGCTCAGGTCATATCTCATGGTTCATGAGATTGAGCCCCCGCATTGGGCTCTGTGCTAGATTGGGATTCTCTCCCTTTCTCTCTACCTGTCCCCTCCTCATCCTCTCTCTCTCTCTCTCTCTCTCAAAATAAATAAATAAACATTTTCAAAAATTAATAAAAGAGAAAGCATATGTACAAACAATAACATATATGAGTGTTCATAACAGCATTATGTAAAATAGCCCTCCCCCAAAATAGAAGTAACCCAAATGCTCATGAACTGATGAATGGATAAGCAAACTGTGGTATGTCTATTCAATGGAATAGTATTGAGCTGTATAAAGGAAATATACTGATTGATGCTACAGCATGGATGAAATGACTACATTATGCTAAAAGTAAAAGAAGCATGTCAAAAAAGCAGTAGCCCATTCAGATGATTGTCCAGAAAAAGCAAAATCATATAAATAGAAATTTGATTAGTGGTTGCCAGAGACAGGGGAGAGGGAAGAATGATGAGTGACCGCTAATGAGTACAGGATTTCTTCTGGGGGGGTAATGAAATAATTCTGGAATTAGATAGTGGTGATGGTTGCACACAACCTTGTGAATATGCTAAAGCCCACTGAGTTTTAACAGTTTAAAGAGAGAGAATTCCACAGTATATGAATTATAGCTCAATTTTTAAATGTGGAAAAAGTTTCCTGGAAAAGAATAATAGCATTTTAAAAGTGTAAATTACTTTATAAACATAACCTACAAAATGATAAGTGCTATGGTAGAGAGTGGGAACATATAGGGAAAACATCTAACAGTACCTGGGGGTAGAGGAGGCCCATTAAAACAGAGACTCTCAAATATTTTGAAAATAAAAAATAGGGGCGCCTGGGTGGCTTAGTCGGTTAAGCGTCTGACTTTCACTTAGGTCATGATCTCGCAGTTCGTGGGTTCGAGCCCCATGTCGGGCTCTGTGCTGACTGCCAGCTCAGAGCCTGGAGCCTGTTTCAGAGTCTGTGTCTCCCTCTCTCTCTCTGACCCTCCCCTGCTCACGTTGTCTCTCTCTCTCCTAGAAATAAATAAAAATATTTTAAAAAAAAGAAAAGAAAAAATAAAAAGAAACTTTTTTTTAAAGTTTATTTTTGAAAGAGAAGAGAGCATATGAGCATGAATGGGGGAGGGTCAGAGAGGGGGCAGGACAGAAGATCTGAAGCAGGGTCTGTGCTGATAGCAGAGAGCCCAGTGTGGGGCTTGAGCTCACAAACTGTGAGATCATGACCTGAACCGAAGTTGGATGCTTAACCAACTAAGCCACCCAAGCACCCCAAAATAAACTTTATTAATTCATTTAAAAATTACAATAATAATCCATTTTATCACTTAGTTCTCTCAATGATGACATATAGTGCAGGACATTCTGAAAACCAGGAACCTGATATTGGCACAATACAGCTGACTACAGACATTGTTCAGGCTTTACGAGATTTTACATGCACTCATTTCTAAAAAAAATTTTTTTAACTGAAAAGACAATATAACAACAACATTAAAAAATTTTAAATAAATGATTAGAACTACCCATGTTACTATAAAACCAGCCTGATTATCTTATTCAGAAATATATTATAACTTTTTATCATAAGATACTTTAAATACACAAAAAAGGTTATATAAAAATAGCTATTTACTCACATTATCTCCATGTATGTTTTTACATCTTTACTACATGTGTAAATATTCATAAAAATAAATAGCATTATTTTACACAACTAAAATCCTTATATAATAATTGTGTCACAACACACAAGGATGTACATTTTTAAAAATAAATGTTTTTATCATAGTAACACATACTGTCAATTGCTAGTTGGGGAGGGAATTTTGCCACCCTGTCTGGCCACCTTCCCCAGGAAGGGGTTATCATGGAGGTCAGAGCTGAGTCTTTAGAGTGCACTTGCTTGGTTTGGAATTCAGGGTTTTCTTTTTTTTAATAGAATTTTTTCATTCTTTTTATTATTTCGAGAGAGAGAGAGAACATAGAAGTGAGGGAGGGGCGTAAAGAGAGGGGAGAGAGGATCCTAAGCAGGCTCTGCACTCTCCGGGCAGAGGCTAATGCAGGACTCTAGCTCACAAACCACAAGATCCTGACTCGGGCCAAAATCAAGAGTGGGGCACTTAACTAACTGAGCCACCCAGGCACCCCTGGAATCCAGAACCTTCTATTCACCCACAGTGTACCATGAGATGAATTACTTACTCACTCTGATTCTCAGTCTCCTCATCTATAAAATAGAGGTAATGACAGTTCCTATTTCATAAAGTGATGAGTATAAATTAAGGTTATGCATGGGAAATGCTTGGTACAGTGAAGCACAGTACCCGGAAGTGCTCAATAGGTGTTACGATCACGGTCATCTTTATTATTGCAGATATAAACCCAGACATGGGGCTAACGCTCTTCCCACAATGAAACAGAATGGTACATTTGATAACCAGAGCCCACTCAGAGTAAGAGAGCCTTGCATGCTTTCTACCCTCTCCCTGTGAGGTGCTGTTAGCTAACATTCAGCTTTGAGCAAAGGGTGGGGATGGGAGGCTGTGCTTTATAATGTTAACCAATTTCTGTGGTGTGAAATACTCCCACCCTGGCTGATTTCAACCTGAATGAAGTTCACTGAATGCAGAGTCGGAAAGAGGTGATCAGAATCTGCTCTCAAACTCATGGACCTGCCCCAGCACACCCAAGAGGTAATCTCTCTTCTCTTTTGCAGCCCCTTTGTTCCCTGCTGAAACCAGACCTCTTCCCCCTTGGGCAGAGGACCTGCATCTCCACCCCATGTCCTCCTGCAGAGGTAAGAGGCTGTGCCTGGAAGTTACAGGAAGTCTTTAGGCCTGAAGCTCAAAATGGTGCACACGCCCTGCTCACCAGACTGTTCATAGCAAATGGTACTTTAATTCTCATTTGCTAGTATTCCCTACAAGTCTGCAGCCCTTGGGGGATCTTGGCTGTGGCCGTGGCCATGGCTTGGGTAAGACTGTTATCTTTGGATCACATCAACATAATGCCTTCTTAAGACCAAAAGCTCCTTACCTATTTTTAACATGCAGCATTTATATCTGGCACTGTTTCAGCACTATTTCTCCTTAGGAAGTTAAAGTAATTATTTCTGCATCTTTCCACAGTCTTCAAAATGATACTTTTTGACAACTACATAATTCCATTAATACACTAAATGTAAGGTGTATGTAAAGAAAAAGGAACCAGGGGGGCAAATACCGGGAAACGTGGCATAAATACGGGGAAAGAATAAGAATTTCAAGAACTTAGTACAGTCTCGAATATTAATAAGAGAAGTAAAGTGAACCATTGAATCTTCCAATTAGGTCACTAGTGATTTTAGGAAGAGAAAGTTAATCTCTGTCCTGGGGGCAGAAGTAGGTAAAGGCAATGAAGGAATTAAGATCTCGTGTTTGCTGGGTGCCAGGGACCGTGGTAGATGCTTTTCTAGCGTGACCTCATTTAGAAGTTATAGTGGAGGAACCGAAGCTTGGAGTCGTTCATTAACCCACCCAGGGTTGCCCAGGTTTTATTGCAGTCAGGAGTGAATGAGAATGAAGGCAGTAGAGACAGAGGTATAAATAATTCTGTCTGGAATCATGATGGGGAAAGAAGAGAAAGCAACAGTGAGATAGAGTATGAGGACACGGAATCGCTGTTTTTTATCGTAAAAACAAAGTTCAGTTCCTCCAAGGTCAACACTGAAAAAGAGCCCTCACGTGACTGCAAGGCCAGAAGCAGAGGCCACCAAACACTGAACGCTGTCCCAAGATTCATCTTTCTTCTGGGAATCTTGGCCTCATTACCTTTGCTCCAGCAAAGCCTCCTCAGATCCTTTCTTCCTGTCCTATCTGAGACTGGAGCAGGAGATAACAGAAGGCTTTTTTCCTTATTGAAGTCTATCATTGACACAATGTTACATGTAAAAGGCATTTCTTTACATCCCATGGCAAAACCAAATCAGAGCTAGAAAGTTTAAATGACTTCCTTCAGGGAAAGGGTAATGCTTCCTAACCTTGCCCAGTCATAGAAACCACTCAGGATGCTAGTTTAAACAGAACGTCAAGAGATTTGGATTCAGAAGGTCTAGAGTTGGCCACCTGGAAATGAGTGTTTTAAAGTAATGCCAGTTTATCCTTAAATTCCTGCAAGTTTGGGTATCACTGCACCGGCAAGTAACAGAGAAATAAACATAGTCCCATAAATCTGTGTGGTGTGGCTCCCAAGAAAAGGCCTGCTTATAACCATGTTGAAGTCTTCACCCTAACCTCACAGGTTTGATGCTACCTTCGCACATGCTGGCTATTTTAAACTCTGATCTGGGTCCAACAGAGGGAAGCCCTTGGCCAAATCCTAAGGTGGCAAGGGAGGAGGGAGAGAGGGCTTCTTCCATTCTTCACACTTTCCAGAGACTGAGTCATTAGTTCCTAACTAGCTTGCTTACCAATACAGGCAAGGCCTGACTTTACCCACCCTCTCCTGTCATGGCTCTAGCAGGAGATGTGACGGCAGCCAGCGCTCTCTCAGTGGCTCCTCAGTCTCCCCACGAGTCAGTCTGAGGGAGGGTGACCAGACATCCAGGTTTGCCTGGGCTTGGTCCTGACCCACTACTCCTAAGAGCCCAGAGTCCTCTCTGGTGTGCTGTACTCTTTCATTCTCAGAAGGGTCCCAGTTTGGATGATAAATTATATACTCATGCTGTCCATGAACAATGAGCTAGAACAAAATCATGAGTGCACAAAAGCAAGTAGTAGTCTGCCAGCAATTTACATAATGACTTCCATTTATCAAGCAAATCACTGTGACACCACACACATCACTTCAATTAACCCTCACTGCAAACCAATGAGGGACATGGATTTTGCAAATGAGGGAAGTATCAGGGTTAAGTGCCTTGACCAGAGCCAACCAACTATGAGGAGCAGAACTGGATTCAAACATCCATCTGCATGACCCCACCTTCTGCCCTGAAAGGGGCCTGGCTGCCTCTTTGGGGCATGTGGACACCCCACCCCCAGTGTCTGTGTGAAGAAACAACTGAGAAAGTTGGTTGGTTTCGACACTAAAGGAAAACTCTCAATATTCGCATTTTCCCCTCACATTTGAAAGTAGAAATCTGCCTCTGCAGCTGTTTGTAGAATTCAGCTCTTGCTTGTTTCTGCAACCCGATTTGAAAGAACACTTCCAAAAGAAGCAACCGAGTCTACAAAAGCACAGTTGGAATCAAATGGATCCAACCAGTTCGCAAATGGAAAATAACACTAAGGAATAAGTTTTGCATCACAAGCATTGATGCTCTGAGTCATTCCTAAGGGCACTGAGTACTTACATGTAACCCAGAGAATGGATTAAAATCTCGGCTTTATATTCGCATGGCTTCATCTTCTAAAACCACTGATTGCTCTCCCAGTAAAGGTGACTTTAAATTTTAGCCTTTGCTTTCATCACCAGTTTGTCTACAGTTTCCATTTTTTCCCCTTTTTAAAACAACTGGGTATTTTTTTTTTGCATTTTAATTTTTAATTCCAAAAGCACTCCCTTAATGCATTCTTTGACATTCACACACACACACATACACACACACACACATACATCACACACAAGACTTAAGTGACCTTTGATCAATACCCCAATCCCAGACCTGTACACTGTTACTGATTTGGTTTTTGTCCTTCTAGATATTTTTCTATTCAGGAAATTATTTTTCTTCTACCTTCTGCCTTTTGCAATAAATAAAGCTTCCACTATAACTGCTTTTCCCTTCCTCCCCTCAAACTCCATCATGAGGAAGGAACTAAAATCTCAGGGGTTTAAATCTCCCAAAGAGTCACTGCAGGCCCTCTCTCTCTCTGTCTAGTTCGTCTTTCATCCTGTTGAGTGCTTAAAGAGCAAAAGCTCCAAAGTCAGACTTCTGGGTGTGAATCTTGGCTCCATCACTTACTAGTTGAGTGACCTTGGGCAAGTTCATTCATTCACTGTTTGTTCAGCAAATATTTATTGAGTGCCCATTATGTGTTAGAGTATAATGGTGTACAAGACAATATTCTGACCCTTACAGAGCTTACATTCTAGTGGGAGACACAATATAAGCCTACGAATGAACAGTGCATAATTCTAAGATGCAATAAATGCTCTGAAGAATAATGAAACAGAGCCGGGGGACAGATATCACCGTTTTCAATGTAGGCGATCAGAGAAAACTTCCTGGAGGATGTGACATTACAGCAGAGAGCTAAGTAAAGTCCGAGAACAAGGCATGAAAAGATGTGAAGGGAAAGGCAAGTACAAAGGCCCTGAGGCAGAAACCAGCTTCAGGTGTTGGAGGAACAACAGGAAGGCAAGTGAGCTGAAATGGAGTGTAGGAGAGAGAATGGGGCACATGAACATTCCACTTTCCACCACCACCCCTGTCTTCTTATCCCTGTCTACCACCAAATTTCTCCAGCTCTGTGGGATCCTATGGTCTACTGTTTTCCTACCTTTTTATTGCTCCTCTCCTGCCTCATATTCTCCTTCCCTTCTTAACCAGCTTAGATCCAAAGTCCAGTCCAGTAACTACTCCCTTGCATCAACACTCAACTCCCCAGCTGCCTACCATCTTTCTTTCCTCAGACTTGTAACACTTCCTCCCCCAATCTTCACTGACAGATTTCTGTTTCACTGAGAAAATAGAAGCAAACAATAGGGGACTTCCATAAGCTCCTACCTGCACTTGTACCCCATCCCCAGCTCCTGTCCCGTGGGTGTGGACTGAAGGCCTTGCTACAGGTCCTCACCCTCCATCCCTCCAGCCTTCTCTGGTGAGTGCCCTTCTTTCTCCTTCATGGTCCCATCAGCAGTACTTTCCTCCATTGTCACAAAACCATCTCCTGATGACCCGCCTGCCCCGTTTAGCCATCACCTCATGTTTCTACAGCACAACCACTCTTGCTCACCATCTTCACCTTCTTTTTCTGCATTCCCTCTGAACCCTCTCCGTCAGGCTGTGTACCACCGTCCCACTCAAATTGCCTTGTTTGCTAAATCTTTCACATTGGCAAAGCCAATGCTTGATCCTCTATCCTCATTTCCCAGACCTGTGGGCAACATGGGAGCCCTCTCCCTACACTGCCCTGGCCTCCATTATCGCTCCTGTTTCTGATTCCAAGCAAGTCTCCCTGCAACTTCCTACATGCCCTGCCCTCTCCCTGACCCACCCCCAGGACCTCTCTTACCTCTGCTTACTGCCGCACCTTACCCTCTCTTCTCTAGGCACGTCTGCCTCATTGCTGTTCCACAAACACGCCAAGCACACTCTTCCACAGGGGCCTTTGCACTTGCTGTTCCCTGTGTCTAGAATGTTCTTCCTCCAGAATCTACTTGGCTCACTCCTTAGTCACCTCCATATTTCTGTTCTAGTGTCACTTTCTTGGGAAGACCTTCCTGGCCATCCACTCAGCCATCCCTAATCTGCTTTTCTTTCTTTTTTTTTTTTTCAAGTTTATTTTTTTTAGTAATCTCTACATCGCAAGATTCAAACTCATGACCCCAAGGTCAAGAGTCACATGCTCTACCGAATGAATCACCCAGATGCCCTCCTATTCTCCTTTTCTACTTCATTTTTCTCCATAGAACTTACTACCATTTGATAGCCTACATATTTTTTGATTATTGTTTCCTCCACTAGAATGTAAGCTCTATGAACTAAAATGTAAAAAGACCACTCTTAGGAGGCGGTGCCTTGGTGGCTCAGTCAGGTGAGTATCCAACTCTTGATTTTGGCTCAGGTCATATCTCATGGTTCATGAGTTCAAGCCCCACGTCAGGCTCTGTGTACTGACATAGTGGAGCCTGCTTGGGATTCTGTCTCTCCCTCTGTTTACCTCTTCCCTACTTGCTCTCTATCTCTTTCAAAATACATTTTAATTTAAAATAAAATACTAAAAATAATATAAAAATAATTGTTAATTTAAAATAAAATAATATAACAATTTTTAATTTAAAACAAAAAATATTAAAAAATTAAAAGACCACTCTGGGGAGATAGAGACATCCAGTTATGGAATGAATTCAGCATGGGCATGAAATGGGCATGGTATAGGGAGTATAGTCAGTGACATAATAGAGCTGCAAGGTGACAGATGGTGGTTACACTGTGATGAGCACAATATAAAGTTTTGAGAAGTCAAATCAACTATCTTGTACACCTGAAACTAATACAACACTCTGTCAACTATACTCAAATAAACACATTTTAAAAAAATAAAAATAAAGGGACTATGGCTGCTGTTTGTAGGGAAGACTGTACGGGGCTGGGGGTGGGGGGCAGTTGGAGGCTAAGGCAGTGTCCGAGCAAGATAGATAATGAGGGCCTGAGCTAAGATGAGAAAAGGTCAGGGGCTCCTGGGTGGCTCAGTTGGTTAAGCGTCTGACTTCAACTTAGGTCATAATCTCACAGTTCATGAGCTCGAGCCCCACATGGGACTTTCTGCTGTCAGTGTAGAGCCCACTTCAGATCCTCTATCCCTGTCTCCCTCTCTGCCCCTGCCCCTTCCCCCCTCCTTCTCTCTCTCTCTCAAAAATAAACATTTTAAAAATATAGGAAAAAATCAGAGTTTTGGATATATTTTGGAATTATCACAGATAGCGAGAACTTGTTACAAATTGGATGAGGGGTCTGAGAGAAAAGAGGGATTTGTTTTTGGGCCTCGGTGCTTTCATCTTTGAGCTTGTTTCCCCTAACTGTAAAATGGGGACAATTAGAACATCTCCCTCTTGGAACTGTTGCAGAAGGGGATAGAAGACACCCAGTCTCACACAGCGCTGGGCACGTAGTAAACCCTCCGTAAACGTTGGCACTTATTACTACCCCAGAGATGACTGTTTCCCTGCTTCCTGGGTAAATAGGATTACAAAAATATCCACCCACGGAGACTGAGGAAACAAGACACTTTTTGTAGAGTGCACCCTCCCCTCCCGAAGGATAGACTTTTACTTTATTTAACAGAATACTTAACGTTAGTGTTGGAACAGTTTACTTGCACACAGATACATAAAAGGATTCCTCACATTTCGAAAGAATCATAAGTCGCCTTTAAGTAGTGTTTGTCCATTCAATACTTAGCAGAAAGAGTAACTAAAAGCTAAAATTACAAACCTCTGCTGATTAAAAATTAATCCAAAATGTAAGAAAAGTACATCTGAAATAATAATGATTTTGCAGGTATTTGCTGCATTTTAATATACTAGAAACTAAAATACCACACTGTCTGGTTCAGTACAGGATACCTGGCAACACTATTTGTCGGTGTAACTCAGCTTTCTGCAAAGGCAATACCCAGCCCTTTTTGGCTGCCTTGGTCTGTCCTCATTTCCCCCTGGAAAACTGTTTTAAACTTAGTACAGATAACATTCTGCCTCTATTACAATTAGCGCCTTCTCTCAATAGGTCACTTGGTTTGGCAAGTGCTTCTGTGGGGTAACCCTGTATCTTCTTTCAAAACCTCTCAAAGGCAGCCTCCAGGTTGCATGTGAAAAGCTGCCTGTGGGGAATCTAGGGGCTGCTCTGGGACCTTCAGGGGCTTTCCTGCTAGCATCTTCTGCCTCACCAGATCTCCCTGGTTATTGGTTAACCTCCCTGATTATTATTCCCCCAACTCATGGGTAGACCAGCCATTCTTCTTCCTGACCCCCAGGCACCCTGGGAGATGGGTGAGGAGTCCCTAAATCTGAGCTGCCTTTCCCTCCCTGCCCCATAAGTGAATTCCTCCTTAAATGCTTATACTACCTGGGAACCTGCAAAAACAACCAAGAATTTGAATGGGAGCTGAAAGAATTTGCCCAGTGGATGGGTCTCCGCCCCATGACCTCCAGACTCAACTGGAGGACTCTAGCTTCTCACAGTAGGGTCTCAGACGGACCAGCAGATTCACCAGGGAACTTGTTAGAAATGCAGAATCAGGGGCGCCCGGGTGGCTTAGTCGGTTAAGCGTCCGACTTTCGCTCAGGTCATGATCTCGCGGTTCGTGGGTTCGAGCCCCGCGTCGGGCTCTGTGCTGACTGCCAGCTCAGAGCCTGGAGCCTCTTTCAGTCTGTGACTCCCTCTCTCTCTGACCCTCCCCTGCTCACGCTGTCTCTCTCTCTCCTAGAAATAAATAAAAAACACATTAAAAAAAATTTAAAAAAAAAAAGAAATGCAGAATCAGCGGCGGTATTCCTGACCTGTTGAATCAGAATCTGAGTTTTAAGGAGACACAGGTAATTCCCACGCATCTACAAGTTTGAAAAGCCAGAGAAGTATGCTGGCCCCTCCCTTCCTGCTTGTTAGGGAGAATTCTTGTTAAGTGTTCTGTTTAAGGGACTAAGACCAGCCTGCTACATTGTCCTCACTTTCCTCCCTCCCTCCCTTTCTTTCTTCCTTTCTCTCTCCCTTCCTTCCTTTCTGCCTTTCTTTCTTTCTTGATCTCTATGCCCAATGTAGGATCCAGGGTTTCATGCTCTATCAACTGAGCCAGCCAGGCACCCCGTTTTCACTTTTCAAAGAATTGGGAGCCCAGGACTTCCCATACCTACTCTGCTCTGCCCACTCACAGCCGGTGGTTTATTAGGGACCCCCTTCTCTTCTACAAGCCCTGTTTCCCCACTCAAGGCTCTGTTACTGGAGCATTCCCTGGAAGGCAAATTTTCTGCTGTGCTTCTCCCAAAGTAAAGCCTGTGATTGGTGCTTCCTCTTCTGCACCTCTTAGAGCTGCCTTCCCCTGTCCAGTGACAGCCCCTTAGAGCTGGGCCACACTGACCCCTGACCTGGTCTTCAGCCGGATGGGAGAGGTCTCTCGCAGAGCAGGGGACTTGCCAAGGTGTACTCTGAAGGTGAAACCTCCCAGACTCCCCTCACTGCACAGACATACCGCCCTGTTCCTTTTTCCTGCCAGCTACTCCTTACAGAACACAAGTAAAGGCTACCTTCAAACGGGGACACCCAGGGAAGGAGGAGGATGTGGACCGACAACCAGCCTTGGAAAGAGAGTCAGGGCTTCTTGGAAACAAGCCAGCAGGAGGGGCAGGTACATTTAAAATGCACTTGATTCTTTGAAGCTTTGAGGATTTGAGTTTAGGGTTGTTTTTAAGCTTTCCAAATGAGGGGGAAAAAAATTATCAGAAAACTTTTCTGGACCTTGGAAACCAGAGACTCTCCTAAGGTGGAACTGTAAGGCTATTTGGCTCTCAATTTAGTGGTCAGGTTAATTAACCACACATTCTTTCTCATACCTTTATCATTTATTACACAACCGATTCCCATCCCAAAAGATACACTAAAAGTCAACTTCCAATCTTTTAAAAATCTTTATGTACCAAATGCACTGTCCTAGGAGGTTTAGAAAAATTTGCTCATCCACTGGGTGTTATATGGAAACCAACTTGACAATAAACTATTTGTAAAAAAATTAAAAAAAGAAAAAAAGAAAAGAAAAATTAACTCATCGGATCCTTAATGTAATCTAATAAAATATGTACTGTTATTAACTATATTTATAGATGAAGAAATTAAGTCACAAGACGTTAAGTAACTTGTTTACGGTCACACAGAAATAAGGACAGAACTAGAATTCATACCCAGAAAGTTTGGGTGGGTCACAGTCACATGCTGATCACTTGACTATGCTGCCTCTTTAAAGGCCTGGGTATGTGTGTGTGTGTTTATTTATATTTATATTTTAAATTTAATTTCAATTTTATTTATATGTAAATATAAAATATAGTTTAAATATTTATTTACTATACAATACATATCTGACATATTTTTACATATTATATATTACAGATTTTATATGTATATTATATACATCTATAAATCTATATGAGAGAAAGTGTGAAAGAAAGATAGGATTCTAGATGCCGTTTTTCCAAATGGCCATCTTTCCACATGTTTTCAAAACATGCCTAAAACCCAACTTTGAGAGAAGTATAATTTTTCTGTAGATATATCCTCTTGAGGAGTCTAGAGGACTAGTTTCACAAACTTCAGCTTCCTCATCTGAGAAATGTGGTCGCTGGATTAAAGGAACTAGTTTGTCGAGTGACTGTAAGGAGCACGCCAACTTTAAAATTATTAAAATTTCCTGGAAAAATACCCAGGTAATTTTTCTTCTTCAGGTTTGATTCTACTGGAGATGTCATGGCTTAGTATTCCTTAAGCTAATTCTGGATTGTTCTTGTGCCTTTGACTAAACGTAACACAGGCTTGTTCTGTACAATTGGTAATGTCTTAATGCGTGTGTGTCAGGTTTAAGTTTAAATTTCTGTAGTCTCAGCTCAGGCCTTGGGTTCACCCAAAAGGTAACCAACGCTCCAGTAAACAAACGAGGGCAAACTTCTAGCTACTGATGCAAGTTCGCCCTCTGCTGGCCATGTGGAGGTGACGCGGCCTCATGAAGAGACCTCTTTCCTTCCTAGGTACAGCCCAGCTTTAGCCTTTACCCTCCTCCCGTAGCATTCCTATAAGCAACATTTGTTAAGCACGTATCCTGAGCTAGGCACAAGTGTGCTTAGGGCTGGAAATCAAAGATAGATAAAACTGTTGTAGTCTTAAAAGATCTCAGTCTACTGGGGCACACCCAAATCAGATCCTTGTAATTCAACTTGAGAGTTCTGTCATTAGAACTGTGCCTCATGTCCCATAAGTTTGCAACCACAAGTGGCATACAAGAGCCCAAATCAAACACTACAATACAATGCCCTTTTGTTAGGGAAGGAGGACTGTGACTCATTCTAGCATTTTCTCTGTGCACAGAAACAGACGGCCTGTATAGGAGGAACCTGGCTAACCTATGCTTCCTTAGAGACCCAGGCTACCTGGGATAGTCCTGACCATCCCCCTCCAAGGTGAGTGTGGGAAGGGCTGCAGAGAAGGTCAGGATTCAAGAGAGAGAGAGAAAAAAAATGGAGGTTAAAAACAGGGGCCAGGAGGGACACCTGGGTGACTCAGTCGGTTAAGTGTGAACTTTGGCTCAGGTCATGATCTCACAGTTGGTGAGTCTGAGCCCCTGCATGGATCCCTGTGCTGACAGCTTAGAGCCTGGAGCCTGCTTCAGATTCTGTGTCTCCCTCTCTCTCTGCCCCTCCCCTGCTGGTACTCTCTCTCTCTCTCTTAAAAATAAACATTAAAAAACAAAACAAAACAAAACAAAAACAGGGGCCAGGAGGATACGTATGCATTTCCACATTAAATGAATAAGTATATTTAAAATATACAACTAAGATCTCTGACTTTGAGCAAGGAGATTCTAGCTTACCTTCCTAAAACTAGATTTTGTTGGATTTTTTTTTTATAGAATTTCTCTGGCCATGTTTTTGAAACTAGGCCAGGAGACTTCCTGACTTTCTAAAACACAAAAATTACCCTGCTCCTCTTCTCAAATCTAAATCAAACTCTGGACATACCCAGCAACTCAGTGTGCCTTTTAGTTAACTTTGTCTCCTCTAGCAATGATTTTCTTTCCTTTCACTTGAAAAGAAAGTCCTGCTGTAAACAAATAAGCTATACAAGACAGGCGTTGGCGGGGGAAGAACTTGGAGGAAGAAGAACACGTTTTCCTTAATTTCTTTTCAAAATACATGAAGGGACAAAATAAAGGAGAAATAAGTAAAGTGAAGAAATATGCCACTCAGTGGAGTAGTCACTCGACAAATTTCTTGAAACCAACGCCTAAAGGGAACAGCCATCAAAGCAACAAATAGTGGACGTAATGACAGATGAAGACCTTTGCTGAATCTCTAAAACAGTTCATACAAAGGTGTAGTTCACAAAAATCTATGCAAAAGAAGAAAGAAAAGGCAAAATTGGAACCTCATGAGAGTAGAGGAAAAAGCAAAAGGTGAGAAGGGAGAAAGGAGAAGGGGGAAGTAGAGAGGAATACGAAGTATGAGGAGCCACGGGCAGGGGCTGCACCAAGATGAACCTCTTACATTTACAATTAAAATGTAAGAAATGCATGTCATTGAAAAAGGCAGGCTAAGGAGAGTAGAACTTAAATGTTCTCTCTCTCTCTCTCTCTCTCACACACACACACACACACACACACACACACACAGCCAAATATGTGAGAAATGCAGTCAACACAGAAGTGCATAGAGTGGAACATGGAAGCCCCTTCCCCCCACCCCCACCTTCACAAGCAGCTGCCTCTAATGGCAGTGGGAGGGGTGCACAGCAGGGTGCAGGTGGGAGGCAGTGAGCACCTAAGGCAAGTGGCCACACTCTGACCTGCTGAAGCCCAGCCCTGGGTACTTGTGGTTAACCCAAGTGTTTTCAACCAATGGCTTCACAGAAAATGCTTAGACAGGCTTCCTGCCCTGAAAATCCTTACCTAATTCTCAGCAAATATGAGCCCTATTACCAAAAAAACAATCCCCCCATTTTATGCAATCAGCAAAAACAAAACCTACATTTTTATGGATGTCTGAAATGTTAAGAATGTACCTGTAGGGGGACGCCTGGACAGCTCAGCCAGTTAAGCATCCAGCTCTTGATTTCAGCTCAGGTCAATGATCCATGGTTCGAGCACCGCTCTGGGCTCTGCTTTGACAGCGTGAAGCCTGCCTGGGATTTTCTCTGTCTCTCTGTCTCTGTCTCTCTCTCTGTCTTTCTTTCTCTTTCTCTCTCTCTCTCTGTCTCTCCCTCTCTCTCTGTCCCTGCCCTGTTCTCTCTCTCTCTCTCAAAATAAATAAATAAACTTAAAAAAAATAAATTTTTTAAAAAAGAATGGATCTGTAGAAATTCTAAACATAGCGCATTAAGCTTTGTGAAGTAAATTGAATGAAAGTGAGTAAAACAAATACCAAAGGTCACTGTAATGACCAAGGTAACCTGTATGTAGTAGTAAAAGCTGATCAGAAGTTTCACCTGGCTATATAATTTTTTTTATTAAAAAAATTTTTTAATGGTTATTTATTTTTTGAGGGAGAGACAGAGACAGACAAGGAGCAGGGGAGGGGCAGAGAGACAGAGGGAGACATAGAATCTGAAGCAGGCTCCAGGCTCCCAGCTGTCAGCACAGAGCCTGATACAGGGCTCAAACCCACAAACGATGAGATCATGACCTGAGCTGAAGTTGGACGCTTAACTGACCTCGCTACCCAGGCGCCCCTGGTTATATCATAGTTATACTTGTTTTATCTGCCCTAATTCAGGGGAGGTAGGATGGTGGGAGGTAGTGAGGATAAGGATGCGGAAGAGGGGACCATACACTAAAGTGCTGTGCCTGGTGATAAATTAAAACATGTTGAATTTCCACAGTTATGTTAGAATTTAATATATCTTGTGGAAAGGTTTAGAAAGTATTTCCCATATAGCTTTAACACAAAATAAAAACTCCTGAGGAATGGTTAGCATATAGTACTTTACCTATTATATAAATAATAATAAATACTATTTATGTAATACATAATGAATAATATTTATGAGTAAATATAGGCTCTCCTTTATTCAATTATAAAGAATTATAATAACTTTATCAATAATCCTTTATATCATAATTCTGTATGAATTATTAAAGTATCAATTTGGCTTTTAACCAGAATATCCCCCTAGGTTGTAGAAAGGTTAGGACTAGTACAATGCTCTTTGTATCTCCCGTATTGTGCCTTTGTACAGTTGGTTGGTTGCTTGCTTTATACCCTACTTTGTTCCACAAGAGATTTAAGTCTGCTCATGTCTTTCACATCAGAGGTGCCAAATTGCATTGAACTGTCTGCTGCTAGGCTGTGTATATATGTTTATAAAGAATGTGTAAAAATGTATGTCAATTACAGTAGCCATAATAATAGATGAATATATTTGAATAATACTGAATACCAAAACTGATATTAACTGAAACAAGTTACACACACACGCTTTTTCTTTTTTTCTTTCTTTTTTCTTTTTTCTTTTTTTTTTACTCTATAGCTTTTTTGAGCAGTAACAGAAGAGAAATGCATGAAAGATAAAGTCAAGCTGGGGTAGGTCCAATGCAGTGAGTCCTTTGGGGTCCCTATCAGATAAATGGATTTTTATCTGTTTATAGTTATCCAAACAAACACAACAGAATAGAGATGTGAAGGTAACTCAAGATTCAGTCATCTCAACATATAGTCCTTGAAAACTGCTATCTTCTGTCTCCTTTCGGTTCTAAAGGGAAAAGGATACAAATCTCTGTTCTCTCTAGGGAGCTGATCCTCTGTTAAAATAGGCAAAACACATAGTTCCTTATGTTTATTTACAGTGTTGAATTATATAACAGGGTAGAGGTACCAAATGCATTCAATAAATACACTTTCTTTATAATAGAGAAGGATTTCCTGGGGGAATAGAGTCAGGAATGTTACGGTAATTTTGTGACTCATCCAGGCCTAATTACCAACCAACAAAAATAAGATATTCCATAATGCTCTCAGTCTTTATTAAATTCTGGTTTATAGGGCATTATTCTGCTGTTTGCTTTTGTTCAAACAAAGTCTTTACAACCAATATCCCTTATCTGTCAATATGTACCAGGTGGAAATCTTCATTATCATGGAAGTTTATGTGCAAAAAAATTGTCTAGGCCCCTGCTTTGACTATGCAGTGAGCGCAAGCCACAGGAGTATCGCTGTGGTCCAAAGGCCCTGGGTTAACTGGGTCTTACCTGAGGGACCCTGGAATAACACAGCTAACACTGGAGAAACAGAAACGAAAGTCTCAGCCTGTAAAATGGGCCTTGCATGACGCCAGAGGGCAAGTAAAGTCAACAATGGGAGAACAGTGGTGATTAGGACCCAGAAGCTAAGAAAAAGTCTTTAGGAGCCAAGGAGTCAACTAGAACCATTCAAAACTAAGGCTACGGGCCCACAAGGTGGACCAAAATATTCCTCACCCCCCTTTCTCGGTCATTATATTACCTAGTTAATTTACACTAAGAAATTAGTGGTCGTATAAGATGATGACGATGATGATGATGATGATGGCAAGAAGTGGTGTTTTTTTCTCCTTGAATTCTAGACATATGATGTAACAACCCTTACTTATAAGCTACTTTACTGGTTTGCTTGAGTACCCACTGTCACAGGGACCAAAAATACTCAAACAGTGCATTCTCTCTGCAGATCAACAGGGGAATCAGAAGACAGCCCGGTGAACAAGGAATCAGCCAAAGGGAGTCCAAAGAATGAAGTCACAGTGGCATAAGGGTATGATAGCTTAGGCATCCACCTGACTGTTGGAGCACTTTACTCCCTTACAGCATCTACATTAGGACCGGATTGGCCACTGGGAACAGAAATGCTAGTTGGCTGTCTTATGGGATCCAAAACGGTGAGAAAGGAGAGTCAAGAGTACTAGAAGTTCAGTTTCTACAGCTGAGGAAATATGGAGGATTTGGCAGTTTGTTTTTTTGTAAATTGGAGATTTTTTTTTCAAATATAAAACATTTTTCATAGACCCCCCGAAAGTATCCTAGGACCTTGGCATGAAGTCTGTAGTATTCCATGATAATGATCCCTACAGTTGTAGCCTCAGCCAGAGATATGCAGGAACCAGCATTCCTGACGGAACTGAGAAAGTAGAGGCACTGGTTACTAGAATAAGCCATGGATAGAATGCCCCGTAAGAACAGAGCCAGAACTATTCCCCAACACCTGGTCCATAGTAGGCAAAAATGAGTATTTGAAAATGAATGAACAAATTAACAGGTAAACCAGAAAGTCAAAGTAGAGGGATGATAACTAGTTTTAAGTAGTAAAAACCACAAGAGATCAGAATCCAGGAAATTAGATTAAGTCGAAAAGACTATATAGCACCTGGTAATCAGAATACGGATCTAATCATAGTGGTGGCCTCTTTGCATTTCCTGCTGAATTCAAGTGGCATTAAGTTTCTTGATATTTTTTCCAACATTTTATTATGCAAATGTGTAAACATATAGCAAAATTGAGAAAATTTTATAATGAATACTGTACACTTACCATCTGGATTCTATCACTAATATTTTACTTAGTTTAGCACACACCTATTTATTTCTCTATCCAATAGTCTATTCATCTTATTCTTTGTGCATTTCCCAAGTAAATTGCAGACATCATTATATGTCCCCCTAAATAACTCAACATGCTTATCATTAAATAGAGTTAAAAATTTGTTGATTTTTTAAAAAAAATTTTTGAAGTGAAATTTATTTACAATTAAATGCAAAATCTTACTTGTAAATCCCAGGTTTTAACAAATGCCTACAATTGTGTATCCCAAACCCCTACCAAGATATAGAACACTACCATCACCTCAGGAACTATTCAATTTTTTGAGAGTGGTGATTTTCTTGGTAGAGTGAGGATAGAAGTGTTGAAATTTCAGCGTGATCTGATTGTAGCTTAAAATAGTAGGGGAGAACTTTCCGGTAGTCCTATATTGGGGAATAAATAGAACTCCATGAGCATCATCTTCAGAAGTGATCTCAAGGCACATGGGTGGCTCAGTTGGTTAAACCATTGATTCTTAATTTTGGCTCAGGTCATGGTCTCACTGTTGGTGGGAAGCCCTGCATTGACAGTGAGGAGGCTGCTTCTGATCCTCTTCCCCTCTCTCTGCCCCTCCACTGCTTCTGCATGCACAGAGTGCCCCCCCAAATAATTAAACTTAAAAAAAATGATCTCAAGGGATCCATTAAGAATGAACTAGCTGTTCTTGAACTTCAGTCTCAAGTTAAAGACTTGTCTGTCTTGTACAGACAGTATGTAGCAAACTTCTTTCTTCTCTAACATACTCTACACTGATAAACATACAGGAGAAGAGCTCACTTGTATCCCATTTGTATCCCTGACAGGTCTGGAACTCAGTTGGCCTGACTCACTTGCAGAGTCTAGACTCTTCTGAACCGCTTTCTACACTGTTTCTAGTACCCAGACATATTAAATTCCTAAAACCAATAAGCCAATAAGTCTTATTTCCTCTCAGAATTGTGTGCTGAAAACCATTTACAAAGCTTTCTTAGTACAAATCGTAAGGTAATAAAACACAATCATTCATATTACCAGATGTGATCTTCATTTAACTGGTATTTTGCTGTGCAACATTTCAGATGTGACATCTGGCGTCAGAATATAGAACTTGAGTCACATTTGTGTCATACATTGGACATTATGATGTCATCAAAATACTGTATTAAAAAACCCTTTGAAAACTTTTATTATGGAAATATTCAATTATATACAAAAGTAGAGAATATAGTAATGAATCTCCACGGACTTATCACCCAGGCCCCAACAATTATGTTCTTACTAAAATGCATTCCAGATTCACTCATGTTGTGGCATGAATCAATAGTTTGCTCCACTGTATGAATTACCAGTTTTTTTATTCATTTACACCTTCATTGCTGGTTTGGAGGCATTCATGAGTAAATATTCACCTACACATTTTTGAGTAAACAGAAGTTTTCATTTTAACTGGATAAATACCTAGGAATGGGATGGCTGCCAGACCATGTGATAAATGTATATTTAACTTTATAAGCAATGGCAAAACTTTTTCCTGAAGTGGTTATATTATTTTGCATTTCCAGCAGCAATGAATGAGAGTTCCTATTGCTGCTCATCATGGCCAACATTTTGTATCCATCTCTTTATTTTGGCCATTCTAATAGATGTGCAATGGTGACCCATTGTAGTTTTAAGTTATGTAACCCTAATGATTAATGATATTGAACACCCTTCCATATGTTGATTTGCCATTCATTTATCTTCTTAGGGAAGTTTCTTTTCAGATATTTTGCCCATCTTTAAATTGGGTTATTTGTTTTATTACTATTGAGGTTTAAGAGCTCTTTCCATATTCTAAATAGAACTACATTATGACCCAGTAATTCCGCTACTGAGTACCCAAAGAATACAAAACCACTAATTTGAAAAGAGACATGCACCCCTATATTTATAGCAGCATTATTTACAATAGCCAAACTATGGAAGCAGCCCAACTGTCCATCACTAGATGAATGAATAAAGAAGATGTGGTGTACGTATACAATTATTCAGCCATAAAAATGAGTGAAATCATGCCATTTGCAATGACATGGATGGATCTAGAGAGTATAATGCTAAGTGAAAGAAATCAGTCAGAGAAAGACAAATACCACATGATTTCACTTATATGTGAGATTTTAAAAACAAAACAAACAAAAAAGAGACAAATAAAAAAACTGACTCTTAACTAGAGAAAACAAACTGATTGCCAGGGGGGATGTGGGCGGTGGGATGGGTGAAGCAGGTGAAGGGGATTAAGAGTACACTTATCATGATGAGCACTGAGTAATGTAGAGAATTGTTGAATCACTATGTTCCACACCTGAAGCAGATATAACACTATATGTTAACTCTACTGGAATTAAAATGAAAAAAAAATACAGCATGGGTGCGTGGCTCAGTGAGTAAAGCATGCAACTTTTGGTCTCAGAGTTGTAAGTTCAAGCCCCATGTGGGTCAGGGAGCCTACTTAAAAAAATATATAGGAAAAAAGTTATTTATGTATTCTGAATGCAAGCTCCTCATTAGGTATGTGATCTGCAAACAGTTTTGTCCCTATCTACTCCTTGTTATTTCATTCTCTTAACAGATTGTTTTGCAGAAAAAAAATTTTTAATTTTGGTAAAATTCAATTTTTCAACTTTTTGTTTTATGGATTGTGCTTTTGGTGTCATATCTAAAAACAGATCACCAAATCCAAGATCTCCAATGGCTTGTTTTTTTTCTAGAAGTCTTATAGTTTTACATTAATGTTTAGGTCTGTTGAGTTAATTTTTGTATGAGTTATATGTCCAGATTTCCATTTGCACATGGATGAATAGCTATTCCAGCATCAGTTTTGGAAAACACTATCTTTTTTTCTATTGAATTGCCTCTATAACTTTGTCAAAAATAAGTTTAGTACATTTTTATAGGCTTATTTTTGGACTCTCTATTTTGATCAGTTGATAAATTGATATATACATCTGTCTTTTTAACACTAACACACTGTCTTGATTACTATAGCTTTGTAATAAGCCTTAAAATTGGATAGTATAAATCCTCCAATTTTTTTTATTTTGTGTTGTTATTCTTTAAAAAAAATTGGCTCTTCTAAGTTCATAACTTTTTTCCATATAAATGTTGAATCCACTTGTCAATATCTAAAATATGTGTGCTGAGATTTTCCTTGGGATTGTGCTTAGCGTGTAGGTTAAACTGGGGAGAATTGGCATCTTAACAATATGAGTCTTCCAACGCACGAATACAGCATGCGCTTCATTTGTTCAGGCATTCTTCCTTTGTTTCATCAGTGTTTTGTAGTTTTCAGCAAACAGATCCTGCCCATATATTGTAGATTTATAAATAAGCTGTTTATTATAGGAGGTGCTATTTTAAATTTTAAATTTCAAATTTCAGTTTTTCATTACTGTTGTAAACATCTGTGAGCAGTTTTGTTGTGTGGAAATAAGTTTTCAATTCATTTGGGTAAACACCAAGAAGCACAATTGCTAGGTCATATACTAAGAATATGTGTAGGGTTTTTTTTAATGCTTATTTATTTATTTTTGAGAGAGATAACAAGTATGAACAGAGGAGGAGCAGAGAGGAAGAGCAAGAATTCCAAGCAGGCTCCATACTGTCAGCACAGAGCCCAAAGTGGGCTTAAACTCATGAACTCAGATCATGACCTGAGCCAAAACCAAGAGTCAGAGGCTCAACCCAATGAGACACCCAAGCGTCCCTCACAATATGTTTAGTTTTGTAAGAAACTTCCAAACTCTGTTCCAAAGTGATTTTTCCATGTGCATTCTCACCAGCAATGAATGAGATCTCATGTTACTCCACACACTCAATCGAATTTGATGTTGTCATTTTTAGCTTTTGGCCATTCTAATAGGCATATAGTGTTATCTCATTATTGCTTTAATTTGCATTTCCCTGATGACATACAATGTGAAGCATCTTTCCGTATGCTTTACTTGCCATCTGTATATCTTCTTTGGAAGGATGTCTGTTAAGGTCGTTGGCTTATTTTTAAATCAGGTTGTTTGTTTTCTAATTGTTGAGTTTTGTTTTTTGTTTTAAAATTTTTTTAATGTTTATTTATTTTTGAGAGATCATATCTGAGCTGAAATCAGATGCTCAGCCAGCTGAGCCTCCCAGGCATCCCTCTAATTGTTGAGTTTTAAGAGTTCTTTGTGCATTTTATTTCTTTATTTTTTAAAGTTTATTTATTTATTTATAGAGGCAGCATGAATGGGGAAGGGGCAGAGAAAGAGAGAATCCCAAGTAGGCTCTGCACTTTCAGCTCAGAGCCCAATGCAGGCTCAAATTCACAAAACCATGAGATCATGACCTGAGCCAAAACCAAGAGTCAGATGTTTAACTGACTAAGTCATCCAGACATCCCAAGAAGTTATACATTTTAGATAACAGTTCTTTATGAGCTGTGCCTTTTCAAATATTTTCTCTCAGTTGTGGCTGGTCTTTTCACTCTCTTGACATTGTCTTTCACAGAGCAGAAGTTTTTCATTTCAGCTTATCAATTCATTCTTTTATGCATTGTGATTTTGGTATTGTATCTAAAGAATGAAAACCATATTAAAGTCATCTAGGTTTTCTTCTATGTTATCTCTTAGTAGTTTTATACTTTTTAAGTATATTATTCTCTTCCATTAATCTGTCTATTCTTTCACCAGTAAGATACTATCTCTTTATTCTAAGTCTTGAAGTAGGGCACCTGGGTGGTTCAGTCGGGTGGGCATACGACTCTTGGTTTCAGCTCAAGTCATGATCTCACAGTTTGTGAGATCCAGTCCCACATTGAGCCATCCTGGCTGCACTGACAGGTCAGAGCCTGCCTGGAATTCTCTGTCTCCCTGTCTCTCTGCTCCTCCCCTGCTTGTGTGCTTTCTCTCTCTCTCTCTCTCTGAAAATAAATTTAAAAAATAACAAGTCTTGAAGTTGAATAGTGTCAGTCCTCTGACTTTGTTCCACCTCAGTACTGAGTTGGCTGTTCTGGGTCTTTTGCCTCTCCATCAGTTTGTTGATATCCACAAAATAACTTGTCTGGGATAAGAGTTTTTCTTTCTGAATTTCAGAACTACATTAATTAGGCATCAGGAACCTCCATTTTCAAATGCAATTGGAATATATTATTTTCTGCACTAAAATAAAGTGATGAATAAAGTGGAGCAAGGTGGCTCCACTTTTTTTTTTCTTCAGGGAGTTTCTCCATTTTCTGATAAGAAGGGATCATTAAAGGGGCACCTGGGTGGCTCAGGTCATGATCTCACGGTTCATGGGTTGAGCCCCACATCGGGGGGCCTGGAGCCTACTTCAGATTCTGTGTCCCCCTCTTTCTCTGCCCCTCCCCTGCTCATACTCTGTTTTTCTCTGCCTCAATAATAAATAAACAAAAAAAATTTTTTTAAAAGAAGGGATCATTAAAATAATCAGAAGACAGGGGTGCCTGGGTAGCTCAGTCAGTTGAGCATCCAACTCTTAATTTCAGCTCAGGTCATGATCTCAGGGTTCCTGAGTTTGAGCCCCGCACTGGGCCCTGCACTGACAGCATGGAGCTTACTTGGGATTCTGTCTCTCTCTCTCTCTCTGCCCCTCCCTGTATCATGCTCTCTCTCTTTCTCTCTCTCTCTCATTCTCTCAAAATAAATAAATAAACTTAAAAGAAAATAACCAGAAGACAAATGACACCAAATCAATAAAAGTGTAGATCAAATGGTCCTTTGGTAACTATTTTTACTCAATTGTAGTTGAGGAATGCATTGATTAAACTGCTAGCTAACACCGTGGGAATCTACCCCCAAAACCAAGGCACACTGTACACATTGTAGGTTAGCTAATTTGACAATGAATATAGTTACAAAAAAAAAAAAAACCTGCCAGCTAACAAACAAAAAAAATCATATGCTTCTCCTGATGCCCAAGTGGCCTTAGTTATGCCATCTATGGTGATCTAGACTAACTACTGGGTGACAATGCCCTTGTGGCTTAACCAAAGTAATGGTGATTCAAACCAAGTTGAACAACAAATCCCAAAGTGGAGTGTCCTGTGCTCTTCAGGTTATATTTTTGTATGTGGGAAAGTGTAGGCTACAGAATAACCCACTGTTGGAAATGGAGTTGCTTTCTGGCCCAACTATTGCACTCTGTAATTATTGGCAATGACACTGTAGATCAGCAGGTCAGTTTAAACTCCCTTGTGTGGATCATAATGGATTATAGCTTTGCCTTGGGCCTCATTCTGGCTGTCTGAAATAAGACTCACTGATCCCCTTTGGGACTTATTCATAGTCAGCTGAATCTGTGCCCTTGGCAGAGAGGGGTATGATTGAGGTAAAGACTGCAAGGTGGCCTCATCCTGCTGCTTGGAGTCCTGTTGATAGAAGCTTTGATTAAATGCTGAAGGAGACAAATTAAATGAATTTGCTCTCAGCCTCTGTGGTCAGATTAATCAGAGTGGCTGACGGAGTGGCATACTCATGTAAAAATTCAAGTTGGCCAAGAACGTGTTATTGTGGGCTGAGCGGTGGATTGTTGAGAGAGGCAGTCTGCCATGGGCCCTGAGCATCCGTGCACGTTCTTTGCTGGATATGCCATGAATGCAAAGCCTTGACCATTCTTTACAGGGCACATTTCTGCAGGTTGCGTCTTGGACTGGGGTAATGTCTCCTCTGGCGTTCGCTTACTATACAAACAATGAATCTCCTAAACTCAGTGTTTCCTCTAATGCAACTTATTGAATGCCCAGGCATCCACCACAGGCCCTTTGCGTCACTTCTGTGGGATGTGTGGGGCATGGGGAACAACACAAAGAAACACGAAGCTCTGAATACACTACTTTTGCTGTGAGCAATAAAGTCCTTTGTCTCTGACTCAGGAATTTGTCTTCTGCCAGCATCCACAAAACAGAAACAGGCTAACATGTTAGCTTATATGCAGGGTAAAATCCCAAGCCTTGCATAGTTCTTGATAACCCTAAACTTGGATTTGGCTGATAGTGTTATAACAGAGTCATTTAACTTGTTCTCTATGTCCATATTTCTTATAAGCTGGAAGCCAAATCTAAACATTTCATCAGATTCAGCTTCAGCTTTCAAGGAAGAAATACTGTGCATTTGTGCTGTGTTCTTCCTATTGCCCCACATTCAGAGACATAGGGTTAGGTTTTCTACTTTTAGTGAAACTAAACTTACTCTGTGGAGTTAGGTGGCTTTAGTACATTATAAAATTCCCCATCAACATTTCAGCTGATAGTTTGAGCATTCATTGATGATCATTGTCTGGATCTCTTATTTCATTAGTGGATTTTAAAGGGTGACATTTAAATGGTATCATTCATCCTACATTTATCCTCTGTAAGTCTTTGGTGAAGGGGAACTTTCTTTCATGAAATAATTGGTTGTCCTAAAATCAGTTCAGCCCTTTAACCTAGGTCACCTCTTCTCCAGGTCCCTTGTTTCAGGGGATCCTACACCTTGAGGTCATCTTCAAGCAGAAACCATGGATAAGAGAGGGCTCCTATACCAGCACCAGCTACATTTGTGCCCTTACTTTCATGGAAAACATACATATAGTGTACATATATGAATGTTTTTATTTAGCTCTTATTTCAAAATGCCCAACATAAAAAGGGTGATAATATTTACGTGTTTATTTGAAGTTGTGTTTCATAACTTTGCTCACAAATAAAGTAGCCATTTTACCAATTTGGTTTTCTAGTAAAGCAATGAAACCATCAAGACTAAGTGTACATTCTACAGAGAAATCCTGATAAGGTTGGCAAAAAATGTCATATTTCTGGTATTTAAGGGAAATGTTAGAAAATAATCATACTATGATTGGAATGTGTTTTTTAAGCTTCTAAAAGATAAAAGTCTATGGGAAATGGATAATTGATATATAATACAAAAAAATAGATACCATTAAAAAAAAACAAATTTCTGATACACCAATAGAGTGGATAATTCTCACAGACACTAAGTTGTGTAAAAAGTCCAAATACAAAAGAATACATATGGTAAGATTCTGTTTACAAAAACTCCAGCAACATGGAAAACTGATTAATGGTAAAAGAAATCAGAATAGTAGGTGTCTTCAGTGTGTGAGGAGTTTCAGGGGAAGGGGCAAAAGGAAACTTTGAGATACTGGAAATGTTCTGGGTGTTAATGTGGGGGATGGTTACATAGGTCTATATGTTTATAAAAACTCATCAAGCTATGTACTTCATATCAATGCACTTTATGTATTTTACTGCATTAATTAGTTTCCTATTGTTGCTGTACAAGAAACCACAAATTTATTGGCTGAAATAACACAAATTTGCTATGTTACAATTGTAGAGATTAGTCTAGGGGCACCTGGGTGGCTCAGTTCATTGAGCATCCGACTTCGGCTCAGGTCATGATCTCACGGTTCATGGGTTCAAGCCCCATGTGGGGCTCTGTGCTGATAGCTGAGAGCCTGGAGCCTGCTTCAGATTTTGTGTCTCCCTCTCTCTCTGCCCCTCCCCCACTCACATTCTGTCTCTCTGTGTCTTTCAAAAAATAAACGTTAAAAACAAAAAAACAATTGTAGAGATTAGTCTAAAATGGGTCTGCAGGGCTGCATTCCTTCAGGTCGTTCTAGGGGAGAATTTATCCCAAGGCTTTTTCCAGCTTCTAGAGGCCACTCTCATTCCTTGACCCATATCACTCCAACCTCTACTTCCATGTCCTTCCCTGTCAGACCCTCCCGCTTCCCTCTTATAAGAAGCCTTCTGACTAGTTGGCCTCCCTGGAAAATCCAGAATAATCTCCTCATCTCAAAATCCTTCATCATATTTGCAAAGTCTCTTTTTTTAGAATATTTTTTAAGTTTATTTATTTTGAGAGAGACAGTACATGCAAGCAGGGGAAGGGCAGAGAGAGAGGGAGAGAGAGAATCCCAAGCAGTCTCTGTGCTGTCAGAGCAGAGCCGGACACAGTGCTCAATCTCACAAACTTCGAGATCATGACTTGAGCTGAAATCAAGAGTCAGATGCTTAACCAACAAAGCTACCCAGGTGCCCCAAATGAGAGCTCTTTTTTAAGCTGAGAGAAAACAAGAACAACTTCATTAAAGTGAAAGATAGTAACATGGAATTTATTAACAAACTTACACAATTTACAAAAATGTTTTGTTCAAGATTTTTCAGTTTCCATCCTTGCAATTAATAGATAGGAATATGCTTAATTATGCTGAATTGGAAATGTATTGCTCTCACTTGACTATTATTTTAAAAGGCATGATAAATGGATTTAAAGATTTTTTTAAATTTAAAATACCAAATTGGATACTTTATAAATTTGAAATGAAATGTAGACCATGTTAGCCAATTTAGCAGAAATTATTAAAACATAATAAAAAAATGAACAAGAGAAAACACAAAGGGGCACCTGGTGGCTCGGTTGGTTAAGCATCCAATTCTTGATCTCAGTTCAGGGTTATGAGTTCAAGCCCTGTACTGGGCTTCATGCCCAGTGAGAAGCCCACTTTTAAAAGAGTTAGGGAGAGAGAGAGAGAGAAAAAAACGTATAGATTTTGAGGCCAAAGAGCAATTTAATCAGTCTAATTACATAAACGTTTAGATCCACCTAACATGTTTTTACCTACTTTCTTGGAAAGAGCTTCTTACTTATAGCAATACTTAGTTATTTAGTTGAAATGGGACTCAGTGCAGTAGTGTAGTTACTGCAAAAGCAACAAAATCAACTGCAAACACTTGACAGAGGAGATTATAGAATCATATTAATAGACCCAAAGCTAATATTATACAATTAGTTGAAATACTAAGTGCATGGATTTTATTAAATTCCATTAACAAGACTGTTTGAAAAATATCTTCTACTGCCATTATATATATTAACTTAATATATATTTAATTTTTAGCATCATGATAAGAACATTACTTATTGAAATTACTTATTTATTTTAGGAGTTATTCCTGGACTGTTTTTCACTCCTAATCCAACACTGTCCTGAGAAAAGTACCATGCAACTTCTGTTTAGCCTTTTATACTAGTTTCTGTTCTCCATGCAGACACTATTCTCTGATACTATCAAAGGTTTTGCTCTCCAAGGTATTGTTAATCACAAACAACTGAATGTATGCCTCTTTATTTAATAGTAAGGGCATTATATTGATTTTCTGAAATTATCTATATAGATACATTATATTATCTAGGAGTTACATTTCAGGAGAGTAAAGACGACAAAGTATTAGTTGTGTAAAAAGGAAGCATGGAGTCTGGGGAGGATGAGAACCAATGGTTGAAGGAAGAGTTTCTGGTGAGGTAAAATCAAAACCAGGATGCTGCAACCAGGGAACTGATAAGGAGAGATAGGGTAGGAAAGGTGAAGACTGACGAAATGGAGGTCCACCTGATCGATCCATGAGGGAATGTGGCTTTGCTCCTAGTCTAGTCGGTACAAAAACTCCTAATAATCTTTATGACTATGTTTAAAATATGTACACAGGTATTTAAAAGATCTTGGTATCTGCTTTCTGACTACTCATATTAATTAAGATTAAACCAACCACGAATATTCTTTGTAGCCAAACAAACAAAGTCTTATGTAGTTTTCAGTAAGGATGCCAAGAGAATTCCATAGGGAAAAGAATGGCCCTTTTTAAAAAAAATTTTTTTTAATGTTTTATTTATTTCTAGGAGAGAGAGAGAGAGACAGCGTGAGCAGGGGAGGGTCAGAGAGAGAGGGAGTCACAGACTCTGAAACAGGCTCCAGGCTCTGAGCTGACAGCACAGAGCCTGACGCGGGGCTCGAACCCACGAACCGCGAGATCATGACCTAAGCGAAAGTCGGATGCTTAACCGACTAAGCCACCCAGGTGCCCCTAAAAATTTTTTTAAATGTTTGTTTATGTTTGAGAGAGCGTGAGCAGGGGAGGGGCAGAGAGAGAAAGGGAGACAAAGGATTCAAAGCAGGCTCTGGGCTGACAGCAGAGAGCCCGATGTGGTGTTTAAACCCACAAATTGGGAGATCATAACCTGCGCTGAAGTTGGACACTCAGTGGACTGAGCTACACAGGTGCCCCAAGTAGGGCCCTTTTAACAGGAGATGCAGAGACAGCTGGATGTCTGCACACACACAAAAGGTGAATACCTACTTCACATCATACAGAAAAATTAACTTAGAATGTCTCAAAGACCTAAAGTAGGAGCTGAAATTATACAACTCTTAGAAAAAACCTAGGAGTAAATCTTTCTGACCTGGGATTAGACAATGGTTTCATAGATATAACACCAAAACACAGTGACAAAAGAAAAACTGGATAAATTGGGCTTCATCAAAATTAATTTCTGTGCTTCAACAGACACCATGAAGAATGTGAAAAGACAACCTACAGAGTGGGAGAAACTATTTGCAAGTTGTATAATGTGGTAAAGGACTTGCACCCAGGTTATATAAGAGTTTATACAACACAAGAGCAAAAGATTAAAAAACCCAATTTAAAAATGGACAAAGGATCTGAGTAGAATTCCTTCAAAGAAGATGCACAAATCATCAATAAACACATGAAAAGAAGTTCAACATTACTGGTCATTAAAGAAATGCAAATCAAAACTACAGCAAGGGGCGCCTGGGTGGCTCAGTAGGTTAAGCGTCTGACTTTGGCTCAGGTCTGATCTCACCGTTCATGAGTTTGAGCCCGGTGTTGGGCTCTGTGCTGACAGCTCTGAGCTTGGAGCCTGCTTCACATTCTGTATCTCCCTCTCCCTCTGCCCCTCCCTCGTTCACACTCTGTCTCTGTCTCTGAAAAATAAATAAACATTGGGAAAAGAATTTTAAAAACCTACTACACTGAGTTACTATTTCAGACCTAACAGGATAGCTAAAATTATAAAAACAGACAATAATGAGTACTGGTGAGGATGTGGAGAAATTGTACATTGCTGGGCTTGTAAATTGATGTAGCCGCTTTGCAAAAAGTTTGGCAGTTATTCAAACCTTTAAACGTAGAGTTACCGTATGATCCAGAAATTCCATTCCTAGGTATATGACCAAGAACATTTAAACACACGTTCACTAAAAAACCTGTACACAAATGTTCCTAACATTATTATTCATAATAGTAAAAAATGGAAACAACCCAAATGTTCACTGATGCGTGGATAAACAAAATATGGTGTATTTATTACAGGGGAATACATATTATTTGACCACAAAAAAGGAATGAAGGACTGACACAGGCTACAACATGAGTGAACTTTGAAAAACCATTATGCTAAGTGAAAGAAGCCAGACAAAAAGGCCACAATTGTATGATTCTATTTATATGAAATGTCCAGAATAGGCTATTTCCTAGAGTCAGAAAGTAGATTAGTGATGGCCAAGAGCCAGGTGGCAGCAGAATGGGGAGTGACTGCTAAGGGGTATATGGTTTCTTTTTGAAGTGATAGCAATGGTCACACAATTCTGTGGATATACTAAAAACCATTGACTTATACATTTTAAAAGGTTGAAATTTATCATATGTAAATTATATTTCAATAAAGCTTTTATTCTTTTAGATTCTGTGTATAGATTTCTTTTCTACAGCAACCTGTCTTAGTGCATTTAATGTAGAAATCTATTTCTAAGAAATTCAGTTTACATACTGCTTTCTGGGTTTTAGATGAAGTGTGATTATAATATGTATTTATTTTAGGGGCTTTCTTCATTTGCTGTTCTTTGAAACATTTATAGGGTGCTGATGAATTAAGAATATAAAATGGGCTTTTACTCTTTTTCCTGAAATTTTAGGAAAATTCAAGTATCTTCCTAACTTTTTCTTTTGCCTCCTTTCCAAAGCTTGACATCTCTTTTTAGAGAGTAACTTAAGTATTTGGCATGAATTGAGATCTGCATTAGATGGTAGACATGATACATACAAACAGGAAGCTTGAAAGAAGGAATATATAATAATTTATAAAGCATTTGGTTAAAAGTTTGGAATAGCTGAAGTAAGAGGGGGAAAAAAGTATTTTAATTATGCTCAATTCTTAGTAGTTCCATTTTCCTGCACTGAAGTCCTCTGGGCAAACATAACCTTGGAGCTAACTCACACTGTTGGTATTTCAAACTCTTTCCTTTCAAAGTGATTTTTTTTAAGTAGTTTTCAAAGATTCCAGAGTTCTGTAAACTTTACCAACAATTTTAAGTAGTCTCACATTCCCTGTGACTCAGCTTACAAGGTCTGAAAAGGTTAGTGGCCTAGGAGTTATGCCCCAAATTGAAACAAGGCCTACCCAGGATCGCATCTACCTTCATAGACACACAGGTCTTTTTTTTTCCCCCAAAAAAACTTTATTGTTTCAAGTGGCAAAATGTTATTGGTCTCTGTGGGGCACCTGCAGGACCGAGGGAGACCTGGGGCAGGGCTGTGCCCATTACAAAAATCAAAGGCTTTTATAAAAAATATTATAAATTGGTATCAAAAGAAAACCCAAGGGAGGCTGGAGGAGGAAGCAGAGAGGGAGGCGTGAAGAGAGCGAGGAGGGGCAGGGGGACCAAAACCTTCAACCACTAACGCCTGAATCTGGTCAGGAGGGAAGGGGGCAAGATGGGGGGGGAGGGGAGTTGCGAAGGGGATACAAAGTGCATACATGTGCCTCCCCAGACGCTCCTCGGAGGTGGAGGGGACAGAGGCTGCATCCTGGGGCATGGTGGGGCTCCAGTCATCTCCTTGTAGGGGACCCCACGGGAATGGGCACGGCCTGAGACTGCCAGATGGGAAGGACCTGGAGAACTTCTCAGACCTTCTTCTTCTTCAGCTTCAGGGCTTGTAACCAGTTGGGCGATGATCCTTCTGACCCTGAGGATTTCTCTGGCCTGGGAGGTAAGGTAAGGGGCTTCCCCAGCCCTGGGACCTTGTAGGACTTGGAAAGCTGCACCGCGGACGCCTTCTGGCTGGCTGCTCTCCACAGGCTCCCCCTCCTCTGCTGAGCGGTTCCGGGGGCGCAGCTTGGCCTTCAGGGCTGACGGACTCAGGCCAGGAAAGAGGTTGACCTTGAGCCCCTTGGTGCCCAAGGACATCCGTGTCCGGCGGTTCTGAGGCTCTTCCACCACCTCCTCATCTGAAGATGGCACCCGAGACGCTCGTGGCTCTGTGGTGTCCTGGAACAGGAGTGCCTCCAAGTCCGCTGCCTCTGACAGGCCCAGGGTGCCCCCAGGCCGGATGGCCGGGGCCCTGTGCCCACGCTTGCGCCCCAGGTTGGCACGGCTCTGGTACATGGCGCTGTCAAGGAGCTCGCTGTCCTCAATGAAGGAGAAGTCTTGACTGGGAGAACAAGGGGGGAAGGGGGAAGGTCTTGGGGGGGGGTCGCCGAGGGGGCTGCGTCGGGCCCTGCTCGGCCTGCCCAACCCCGAAGGGCTCCAGGTGCCATCCACCTCTTCTGTATGGCTGGCTTCACCATCAGGCTGCGGCCTCCAGGAGGGCAGAGGGTCCCCGCCAGGCTCCAGGGGCCCTGCTTGGTCAGCACCTGCTGTGGCTCCTTCCTCCTCCTCCAGGCCCCTGCAGCCTGAGGCCACCGACTCCCGGCCAGGCTGCCAGCATCTCCTCCAGCAGCCCTGGGAGCCAGAGGGTGGGGAGCAGGCCGGGCACCCGCCAGGACTGGTTCCAAAGTCAGAGGCTTCTCCCATCTCCATCCTGGGTTCTTCAGGGCAGCTCTCCAGCGAAGGTGGGAAGCAGTCTTCAGCCTGGGTCCCTGGCCCACTAGTCCCGCCAAGCCCCAGCTCTCTGGGCTCCAGGCCCAGGGACGAGACACCATTGTTCCTCAGCCCTAGCTCTGGGCACTGGCTGACCTCTCCTACTGTGTGCTCCCTGGCTTCACTCGGGACCCCTGAGAGCTCCGTGTCCCAGAGTCCCAAGTCCTGGGTCCAGTTCATCCGGCCCACTCCACATCCCCGTGAGTCTCGAGAACCTCCAAACTCTAGGTCACATGGCCCCTCCAAATTCTTCTTAAGACACACAGGTCTTAATGGACAGAAGTAAAACACGTCCTTCTCAATATAAATATCAGGGTTCTGACAACACCTGCGTTTGGAATATTCATGTGAAGGACCACTATTGAGAAAATAGATTTGGAGGGATTGTAACTATAGGTAAAACCTTATGAAAAACTTAACAAATTTTTCTACACTCACAAAAATAAAACCATGGACACTATGTGACATCATACAGATCTTAAACTAGTAATGCTAGGTACATTTTAACCAATAATTCACTCCCCTTCCTTGTTACAGGAAACATTTCAGGACCTTTCTTGCAATAATGAGACACTTATAATTTTGTTCTTTCGCAGATATTACAACGAAAAGTATTTTTTTTCTCTATCTGATCCTCCTCCAAATGCCCAGGCCTTTTGGTTGCATAATCTGGAGATGGTGACTTCTTGTTCCCCAGCCCTAGTTTAGTCCCAAGACACAGAATCACTTGAACGTTTGAGATGCTTTGAGAAACATTTATTTGAAGTATTTGATCCAGCCAACTAAGTGTTTTTTCAACCTCCTTTCCATAATATCAGGTTATGTAGCCTTATCTTTGGCCTTAGAAACTGGCACAAAACACTTGTCATCAGCTCCTTGAAGACAAGTGACAGGTTTAGGCACCCTCTGTACTGCTAGACAAGAAGTGTAGAGCCCAGAACTAACTTTACTTATCCTCATCCTTCCTTAATTTCTTTTGGGCATGAAAAATCTACCTTAGTAGTACCCTTTGCTTTTCTTCCTTTTTTTCCCCTTTATCCTCAATATCTCTTCCTCCTAATTATTGCAGCAATTGTACCTAGAATCTAAATTGGTAAGGAAAGGTTTGTATAAGTCCACAAGGATACTTGCACTTTGAGTAAGAGAAGCTAAGGTTGGGGAGAAATCACAAAACCTCCCTCAGTTTATGATAGCCTGCTCTATCTTCTCCAGACGGGGAGCAGATAAAGGCACAGTTCTTCCAGGTTGAAAGTTCCTGGCAAATCATGTTTTTTAAAAATAAATTTTTATTTATTTATTTTGAGAGAGAGAGTGGGGGAGAGGCTGAGAGAGAGAGGGAGAGAGAGAATTCCAAGCAGGTTACTCACCATCAGCACAGAGCCCAACGTGGGGCTTGATCCCACAAACCACTCAATCATGACCTGAGCCAAAATCAAGAGTTGGACGCTTAACCAACTGAGCCACTCATGTGCTCCAGCAAATCACATTTTTTATTCCCTGAGATCTTATTTACAGCACTTGGTTTCTTTTTCTTCTTTTTAAATACTAAAAATTGTTCTGCTTTCTCTCCTGTTATTCTTCTTTTTCTATACCTCTATCCAATTCCTTTATGTTACCCCATCTTCTCTTTCCTTCCTAATGCCAGAACTCTGGCATTTTCCAAGTATCCAACATGTTTTAACTGTTTTAGCAATTAAAAGTACTAAATATCCCTTTCTTTGGCTCATTTAGAGATATCCTATGAAGGACTCCCTTCCTAAATGTTTGAATGCATTGCTAACAAAGTGGAGCTGTTGCAGGAGAAGGTTCTCAATGTTTATCTTTCTCATTTATTTTTGGTTGTTGAATATAGGTAAGATACTTTATACTTCAGCAAATCCAGATTAAATGTGTGCAATTAATGTCAGCTGAATTTAAATGTCAGCTTCTGAGGTAAGGGAAGAGTTGTAAACAACAATTAGGAATTTATTCTTAAATGAAGCCTCCCTACGGAGGCAGTTTGCATAGTGGTTAAGAACTAAGACCCTAGAGCCAGACTGCCTGGGTTTGAGCTTTATCCCTTATTGACTGTGTGACTTTGGGCCCCTTTCTTATCTTTTCTTTGCCTCAGCTTCCTTATGTGTAAAGTGGAGGATACTTTTACCTCATGGTAAAAGTTACAAGGATTAAATTAGTTTATAAAAAGCATTTATTATTGCCTGGTAATAGTAAGCACAACATAAATATTTGTTACTATGACTCAAAATTACAGTAATAAATAAGAGATCAAGGCCCCAGAAATCTTTTTAGTTTTTAGAAGTATGAGGTTTTTGTAAGGTTTCTGATTTTTGAAAGATCACAAATGTGGTCTGGATTACCCCAAGAAAAAAGTTTGGCTTAATAACTGATTAATGAGTTTTTAAAAAAGAAACCATTTTGTGCTGACCTAGTACAGAGTGTAAAGTTCACTAACAGGAGATGTCTGGTTGGCATAAAAACCATTAAAGAAAATCCTGAGCATGATGTTAAACTCAACTCGGAAACACATGCTTTACATTATTGTCCTATCAGTTCTCAAGTTCCTGGCATATGTCGCTGAAGCAGCCTTTTTTTTTTTCAAGTAGTCATTCTCTCTTATTGCTTTTGACTTAGATAAACGACCTTCTAACTAACTATTGGGAAACTTTTTGTAGGCTTTATTTGTGATTGTTATTTAAAGTGATAGATGTGAAAGACTGTCACAATATCTTTAGCATTGTGCTTTTCAAAAAGAAAGGATAATTCCTTTGAAAATAATAATGAAAGGATAATCAAATCCCAGATATAAGAAGGATAAGGTCTGTGAGCTCATGGATGGCATTCATCTGCCAAGGCAGGGAAGTCTGTTTTAGGAGCTAACTGGTTTTGCTTGCTTCATACTGCTGAGTATACTTGAGTTGCTGTACTGGGGGCAAAGTGCCCTGGGCAGTGGCCCAGCAGATTACTCTTCTAGCCAGGAAAGACTGTGGCAATTCTATTTCTACAGTCATGGCCAATTCATGCCATCTAATAGTCTGGCTTTTCACTGAAGATATGAGTAACTTGAATGGCCGAAATACTTGTTAAATATTTAATATAAGTACTACTTTTAATAATATTAATAAGGGGTGCCTGGGTGGCTCAGTCAGTTAAGCATCTGACTTTGGCTCAGGTCATGATCTCCCGGAGTTCGAGCCCCATGTCAGACTCTGTGCTGACAGCTCAGAGCCTGGAGCCTGCTTTGGATTCTGTGTCTCTCTCTCTCTCAAAAAATAAATAATCAAAAAATTAATATTAATATTATTAAATATAATTAATAATATTAATAAGATTTCTGAATAAATATTTTACCTAATAACAACAGCTATTTTATGTTATTATCTACACATGAGCTATGGCAGCTTATAGCCAATATGGGTTTAATGAAGCATACAACAATAAAGTGCAAACCTGAATTTTCACATTTGAAGCACATTTAAAATAATTTCAGCATTTATTACAAGAGTTAGATCTTCAGGACTTGAGAGGCAGTATGACCTGGTGGAGCAAATACAGGCTTAGGAGTCCGACTGATGGGCTTTGAATCCTACCTTGTTTATTTCCTAATCATCTGAGGCTACACCAGTTTTTTAATCCCTCTAACCTGATTTCTTCATCTATACAGTGGGGACAATATCCACCCAAAAAACTTTCAAGAATTCAACTAGATACATATATGAAAGAGTGCCTACCTCAGGGAATGACAGAAAAGTTTTCTCTCTCCAACATTCAACTGCCCCCCCCCCATGGAAAGAAAACCAAACCCCAGTTAAACTCTCAAAATAATGATCAAGGTTTTCAGTAAAAAGAAAAATTTCATGTGTAAACTGATTACCAAGAAAGTACACTATAGGCAGTGAGAGAGTCTATCCTCAATCACTTTAATAATTAACTTAGTTATTAATTCTATGGTTAACTAAATCCCAAAGTATAGAACTTGGAGGTTTTCCCTATGGTAATGAGAACATCATTTGTATAGACTGCAAAGAGACCCAAGACCCAGAAAAAATTCTCTTATTCTTTGGGGGGGGAAAAAAAACAAAAAAACCCTCTATTAAGGATATTTGCACTCAAGTGACTAAAAAGTTACCTATAGGAAACCATTACATATGAAGTAGGCATCTTGCATCTGTTTCCCAGGGCCTGAACTTGGGTGAAGCCTCCAGGTTGGAAACCATTTTGGGTATAAAGGTTTGAGCCAAGTTAATGCTAGAAGTCACTGAAGACCATCTCCAGGCACCAAGCTGTATTTAACATTTTTTAAATAAAGCTTATTTTCATATTTATTTTGAGAGAGAGCGAGCACACACATGCATGAGCGGGAGAGGGACAAAGAGAGAGGAGGAGAGAGAATCCAGAGCAGGCTCTGCACTGTCAGCATGGAGCCCCATAACGGGGCTTGAACCCACAAACCATAAGATCATGAACTGAGCCAAAATCAAGAGTAGGAAGCTTAACCCACTGAGCTACCCAGGCACAGATGATCTAAGCAGGCAAGGAGATGACCGCTGACCACCCTGTGGGCCTCCTGCTTGGAAGCAGAAAGGGGCAGGCGGTAGGAACCAAGGGCTTCCCTTGGGGGCCGAGACATCCTCACTGCCTCGGGAGTTCTCTACATGCTCCTTGAAACCCCCAGTCTACGAAAAGGATGAGCTTGGCCGAGGACGGTCAAGCAGTACCTCCCGGAGGTATCTCCCTGGACGGCCTCCTGGGCGCCCCAACCGCGTGGCATGAGGAGCCACGGGATGCTTATCTCTGCACCTAAAATGCATCAGGGCCGACTTGGAGCCCCAAGTGCACATCCACGGTGAAGTCACCAACAGCCATGACTTCTGAGGCCTGTATGTCTATTCAGAATTTGAATAAAGTCTTCAGAAATCTGCCAAGGTAGGAGGCGGACTCTCTCGGTGGAGGTAAAGTTCTCTCAGCCCTGCGCACGCGGTTGGGAATGGGTGTGTGTGGAAAACCTCGGGGCTCCCACTCCCCATGCTTACTTGATTCTGTCAGTTCATCCTAAAGGTAACGTCAAAGGTGGGGGAACAGTTTTTAAAACGCAGCACCGGACGGTTGCATCCCTTGGGAAGAAGCCGACGCCTTAGAGCACTGCCGAACCTAAGAACCCAAACTTAAAGCCCTGCCAAGGTCG